>NW_006287915.1:4649922-4672519 GCF_000327345.1 Myotis davidii | reverse complement strand
TGCAAATTAACCGCCATCTTTGTTGTCAGTTAACTGCCATCTGAGTTGGCAGTTAATTTGCATATAGCCCTGATTAGCCAATGAAAAGGGTAGCGTTGTACACCAATTACCATTTTTCTCTTTTATTAGTGTAGATAATTACTATGAGTATTCAAGATAAAACTGTTACATTGGGTTTGGGAGTTTCCAAACATTTACATTTCTTGGAATGTTAACTTCTATGCCTTATTCCTTTTAAAAGTCAATCAAAGGGGCAGAATAGCTTAAAAAACATGACCCATCTGATAGTCAATTATGGCTTACCTCTCTTTGTCCCTTTAAAACAATCTCAGCAGCAATGGCTCTAAGAAAAAAAAAAGGAATATAGAAAAGGGAAAAGAAAAATTTATATATCTTTGAACAAAATGAGATACTACCACTGGCAGAATACTGACTGTGGGAATCTGAGTACAAAACTTCCTGAAAGTAACAGGCTAAACTTCCAAGGAGGGTAACCTATAGTGAAAAGAAAAATTCAACAATTTTTATCAACTTTACAAGAATAAAGCAGACCAGTGTTTTGAACACAAATAACGTTCAAGAAAAATTCGTAATTACTAGTAAAAATATACCTGGCACTATCATCTTTAAGTCAGGGAAATCCCTGAATTTCAAAAAGGATGGTCTTAAAATGTGTGTAATAGATTTATGTATTTGATAACAGTATTGTTATCTAAACGTTCTCTTTCAAAAAAAATTACAATTCTATCTATTTTGCGTTTAAAGCAATTGCTTATGAGCTTATATGTTCAGTATAGGATCTCAGCAGAGTCAAAAACAAATGTAAATTTAAAAATCTGTCCAGGAAAAAAAAAATGAAAACAATAGATGTCATTTAAAATTTACCTGTCTGGAGCAAACTTTACAAATAAAAGCAATAGCTATAAAAACATATATATGATTGTTGCATTACATTTTCCAGGTGGCCAGGCATGTTGGGATATTATATGTAAACATCTTGGCTTGAAGTTTCAGAATCTGAACATTGCTTTCTTCCCATTCATGATGAAGTAGCCTGCAAAGTATATTCAGGAAAATGAACAAAGCATTGCAAGTGTAGGAAACCCCAAATGTGCTCTATGAACAGAATGTTTGATGAGGTGCAATTTTTGGTCAGTTAAATTCCATCAAGGCTATTCAATAAGTATGTATAGAATGCCTCTTACAAAAATTACCCTGGGGCAGGAACATGCAAACTAGCAAGCGTTCCAGTCAAGATCTATGCCATCTTCAACAAACTAAAGGCCCATGTAGTTTTATAGAATACTAAAGCATTCTCTCCAAATTATAACTCCATGTGCCCCCTCCCCCAAATTTTCTAAAATAATGACTTGATACAACAATTTCCTGATATTTTTCTCTCTTTATTAAACAGAATATACTTAATTATGAGTGTTTCTTGAACTAAAATGTAAGTATAGTGACTAATTACTAAGTTCTTTATTCTGAAAAAAAGACAAGGAAATTAAAAGCAACGAAACAAAGAAGTGGAGCATTATCAGGAAAACTAACAATTAAACTACCTATATTCCAAAATGCTATCCTAGCAGAAACTAGTCCAAAACAACCACGTTTTCCTGTTTCACGAGTTTCACCAAAGACAATGTTGCATATCGTATACAAATTTCTGTAATTTAGGTTGCGTTGGTGGTATAGTGGTGAGCATAGCTGCCTTCCAAATTTCTGTAATTGGTTTCTGTAGATTAGCATGCTAATAATTTTTTTTAATGCTATGGCTATTTTTGTCACAGCCTTAGGCGTTTAAATGTGTTTCAATCTCTCTTTTTTAAATTGATTTTTAGAGGGAGAGGAATCATGATGTGAGAGTAAAACATGGAGCAGCTGCCTCCTGCACAGGGATAGATCAGCAACCTGGGCATGTGCCCTGGCCTGAAATCTAACCAGCAACCTTTTTGGTGCATGGGACAATGACCAATCACCTGAGCCACACCAGCCAGAGCTGTTTTTCAATCTCTTATACCCATTTTCCTACATACATGCAAAGAGGAATGTAAATACTTTGAAACACAAAGGAATATTTGATAAATATTTTAGGTACCTTATGATCCAGCCATCTGTTTCTAAAACAAACTTAGAAACAGAAGACCCAACTGATGCAGTGAGAATGACTGCACAAGTAGAAGCCAGAGCATTAGTATGTAGGGTACCTTTTTGAATTAAAAAGTAAAATTCTTAAGTGTAAAAATGAGTTTTCTCTATCAGAGAAGAGAAACTACAAAGAAATGCTCAATTAGATCTCCTTCTAATTGAATGTATGAAATCCCTGGATAAATGTTTCTCAAATGTGATTTGAGAGCTCAAGTTCAGGAATCTGAATTTGGTTCCTGGTGCATGCTAATATTTGAGATCAACTGACCTACCTGGAAATAAGTCATAGTAACCAAAATATATCAGGGGTGAGCAAAAGTATGTTTACATTTGTTCGTATGGAAAAAGACATGCAGATTATAGTTATAATACAAGAATAAATTCTGCGTTTCATGTACTCACAAGTGTAAACCTACTTTTGCCAACTCGGATATATAGTTGGCTACTATCTCTGTAACACCTTAAAAATCTCTTAATGTTCCTTTGCCATGTAAAACCACACTTAGTGCTTATAATACCTATGCTAAGAATACATGGTATGTACTTAGGAAACACAGATGAACTTTACTAAATTATACACACCCTTGCCCTTGTAACCTGCACTATTTCCTGAAGTAACCAGATATTTATACTGACTTTTACATGAGTAGCTATCTATTGCTTAACAACTCTAAAATTGAAGTCATATACATCAATGAAGAAGTAGTGGAAGAACAGACTGTTCTTATAAAGCTCAATAATAATTTTATATAAAAAGCCTATACTATTGGGCTGAGAACCAAAAGAATTTTTTTTCCTACCTCAGTGCAAGCCCGGAATTAGTTGGCATAATTGTGCAAAACTGTTCCAAGGTTTTGGAATGCTGGGTCTTTGGAACACAGCTCAAATAAAAGTAAATAACCTGCAAAGGTTGAGGGGAAAGGAAAAATAAACACAACAAGATGTGAAATCCAATTACCTATTTGTTTTAATGAGAAAACCAAAATGGTCTTAAGACATGAATGTATAAATTATAATAATGTATGATGCTATGAGTTCCTACTATTAATTTTATTAGTGATTTTCAAAACATGAATTAGGAAATATGGTCTAGTGATGACAGCCATGGACTGAGAACACTGACAAGAAGCCAGGAGTCCGGGTTTTCATTCCTGAGTCTACCTTTACTTGCTGTATAGCTGGGCAAGTCATGGGGCTAATAATACCTGCCACATCTTGCTCATGGAATGCCCGTGTGTAAATGATTTAATGTCCATAAAGTGATTTGAGATCCTGGGATAAAGAATGGCATAGAAGTACAAAGCATAATAATCGGTTATCCCGGTTAGCAATACACCCTACCCCGCAAAAAGAAAACATGTATATGCATTGCACAGAATGAAAGGGGTCTCTGAAAATTTAAGAACAAAAAAACCTTTCATTGCTTATAAGAAGATAGCTTTATAAATTTATCATTAGTCAAAATTCTACTCTTAAAATTCTAAACAGCATCTGATTTCAGCTTTTTTATGCTTTATGAACAACTCTATTTCCTTGACAAAATATTAACAAAAAGAACAGCTACACTATTAAGCCCATTTTTACTGTGAAGTTACAGAATTTTTCATTCAGTAAAATTTTCAACTATTTGAGCAAAACATTACAAATATAATTACAATTACTTCTTTTGACCTTTCTTCTTTAATACATATTAAACCCTAACATCTCTTCAATTTTGCTTCAATGTTAAATTTTCTTAAATATACCATAATTGATATATGCATCTTAATCGAACCTTAAAGAGCTCTTTCTACGGTTGGAAGAGATAAGTAGTTAACATGATCAAGAAGAACAGTATTATAGAATTATACACTTGAAACCTATATATTATTAACCAATGTCACCCCCAAAATTTAATTTTTTTAAAAAGAGAAATAATAATGCTAAAGTGATCCTAGGAAAAGCACTTTTGATATAAAACAGGAGTTTTGCTGTCATTTTTTTAAGGCCCCTTGTTTATGTAAGCATCCAAAAAAAAGGAAGTTTTAAGTTCTTACCCTATTATGAAATTCATAGTTGGACCAGTAATCAGCACTGCTAAAAGGAATGGGATATCGGGCAGGGACTGTAACCAAACATCTATTCACTAAATCAGTAAACAATCTGAATTCTTGGATTTTGTTTCTGGATCCAGCAGCTCTATTATTGGCAAAGACAAGATAACTGCCAAAAGAAAAATATTATAATTTAGAATAATTAAACCAGTAATTCTCTCATGAAGAAAGCCAATCACCCTTTACCCACCATATCCCCTTATTCCATATACCATTCTTATTAAGAGGAACTAAACTTACTCCATCCAAATCTTCTGCACTATATCAGATCTCATGGCCACCCCTAATGCTGCCTCATATGCCTCCACTGTCTCTTTAATGCTTGATTGAAGAGGATGACAAAAGCTGTTTTAAAAAATGAAGGAGAACACTGTATGTCTACAGCTCAATTTTATTAGGTAAAGGAATGACAAAGTATATTTTAAACATTACAAATATTACAATGGGATCCTTCTTTTGGTCTTTCTTCTTTAATAATGTATAAATCATAGCATCCCTTCAATTTTGCTTCAATGAGTTTAATATCAGGTTGATTTTAGTAATAAATTCAGTAATAAATAACAAATGCAAGCCTAGTATGCAACATTTCTCTCCACAGCTGATAATGTCTCACCAGTAAATCAGCCACAAATAAGGAACTTGGTGGTTAAACATCTCATCATCAAAATTCCCTTTACATAAATGGGCTGGAATGTCACGTGGTCCTGGGATATTTAAGAGATACCTGGGGGGAAAAATACTGTTTGAAATTATGCCTATGCACACATAAACTACTTTAAAGACAAACAAAAAGAACCCCTCAGTTTCAACTTAAATTTCCTTGAAATATTTTTATAAGGTAATGACTTTAATTTTTACATGCATACCACATTGCTTTAGTCACATCTCTAGCATCATATAGTTACTTTATACCTACATGAATAACTCATTCTTAAAATGATTTTTTTATTCTATCCCCAAAGTTAAACCACAATAATCATCTAATTGAACCTAATTAAAACCAGAGAATAACAAATGAGACAACCATATATCTAAAGTTGTCCCACAAAAATCTGCTTTACTCTTTTTAAATTTTTATTTAGTGATTTGGAAAGAGAGACCAATTTGTTGTTCCACTCATTTATGCATTCACTGGTTGACTCTTGTACGTGCCCTGACAAGGGATTGAATCCACAAATCTTGGCAGCTGCCTCCTGCACACCCTCTACCAGGGATAGATCAGCAACCTGGGCATGAGCATCAGTTTGATGCTCTAACTAGGGTAATCTGTGCTTTCTTCTAAGAAAAGTTCTTTTTCATAAAAAAAAAAAAAAGTTTTACAAGAAAACTTGTTAAAAAAAAAAAAGTTGTATCATCCTATACACCAAGTAAGTTGCAGGGCACATACCTAGGTTTCAGATTCCATCCCCGGTCAGGACTTTGCCGGGGCACATACGGGGAGGCAACTGATTGATGTTTCTGTCACATCCATATTTCTTTCTCTTTATTTCTCTCTCTCTCTCAAATCAATAAACATATCTTTGGATGAGGATTAAAAAAATGAAAACAATCTCTCCCATACAAATACACACATACTATTACAGATTTAATGTTAGACATGATATCAAAGTGTATTCTATAACATATTGGCTCATAAGACACATGCCCAAAAGAAGTCTATTGGTAAATACTGAAAACTATAGCCCCCTCCTGAAATGCCAACATACATATTAGGATATTAAAGACTCTAAAAAGTCAACTAGTAAAGGAATCTATTTGACTTTAACTAATTCAAGTTTCTCCCCAATATATTTGAATTTGTGTGTTTAATATTTACCAACATCTTCAGGAATCATGTTTTTAAAGATAATACATTGACCTCAACAATAACACACTAGTGTAACTGTTTACCTTGGATTTTAAAATTATTTCAAGGGGCTAAGTTTTAATGGATTAAAGAGGCTGTATGGGGGCTTTGGGGATAGAGGCAGATGGTAGAAAGGGAAGAAATAGGACATCTAGAAGTTAGGTCATCACCCCAACTTGGCCGTAACGAAATAGATTACCATAGAGCAGTGGTTCTCAACCTTGGCTGCACATTAGAATCACCTGGGAATCTTTTAAAATCCTAATTTCTGGGCCTCCTCTGAAAATTCAGTTTCCTTGTTACTAATGTTGTGGCCCCACCTCATAACAAAGAAACAGAATTTCTGGAGAAATGAGGCCCAGAAATCAGGATTTTAAAAAGATTCCCCCCCCGCCCCCCGCCCCCAAAAAAAGATTCCCAGGTGATTCTAATGTGCAGCCAAGGTTGAGAACCACTGCCACAGAGTTAATCACTTATCTTCTAAGGATATTAGTTTTCTCAACTGAAAACTGAGGTAAGACGTAGACATAAATTCAAATCTAATCTATGTAAAATTCTATTCCTAGATAAAGTGAATGAAATCTCCAGGTTAACTGTTATAGTTATCTACTAATCTTCAAATTGATTTGAAACATATGACAATTACAACATCTAGCTCTTTCTGCCTTTATACTGAACTAGGGGCCTGATGCATGAAGATTCATGCACTGGGGGTGGGTCCCTCAGCCCAACTTGCACCCTCTCCAATCTGGGAGCCCTCAGGGGAGCCCTCTCCTATCTGGGAGTTTCTGTCTGTCTTTGCAATCATATGAGCGAATTTTCTGAGACCCCAACTTAGTTTGGTTTGTTGCTCACAGAATAATAGAGGCATTTATTTTTTCTTTGCTTCATTGGTGGAGATTTCCTGGAAGTTTTACGATATCTTCCCTTTACTTTTTCCTAGACACTCTGATTTTACTTATGTCTCTCACCTTTGCTTTCCCTCCATCCCCCACCACAACAGTAACTTGCTCCAGGCTCACTTCGCTCTAGTGCAGTGGTTCTCAACCTGTGGGTCGCGACCCCTGTGGCGGTCAAACGACCCTTTCACAGGGGTCGCCTAAGATCATACTGCATATCAGATATTTACATTACAATTCACAACAGTAGCAACATTACAGTTATGAAGTAGCAACGAAAATAATTTTATGGTTGGGTCACAACATGAGGAACTGTATTTAAAGAGCCAGAAGGTTGAGAACCACTGCTCTAGCGTCCAGGACAATGATGGCGAACCTTTTGAGCTCTGCGTGTCAGCATTTTGAAAAACCCTAACTTAACTCTGGCACGCGTGTCATAGGTTCGCCATCACTGGTCTAGGAGATACATCTGTCACCAGAACTACAATTCCCAGCATTCCTGGTGCTCCCCGCGCTCTGCGCTTCCGCTTTTGGTCCTGGGGCTGCCACCAGAACTACTATTCCCAGAATTCCTGGTGCTCCCTGCGCTCTTGGTTTTCCCTTCCTGCTCTTCTCTGTCCCACATCCTCCCACTCTGCCAAGTCCTCCAAGCCGCCAGCTCCCTCTCTGCTTCCCTTCCTGCTCTTCTCTGTCCCACATCCTCCCACTCTGCCAAGTCCTCCAAGCCGCCAGCTCTCCCTCTCTGCTCTCTGCCGAGCGGCTTGCGGGGCATGGCTCCCTCGGTTTCTGGGAGCAACCGAGGGAGCCACATCCCCCCAAGCTGCGGGCTCTCCTGCTCTGCTCTCCACCTGGTGCCTGTGTATGCAAATTAACCTGCCATCTTTGGCAGGTTAATTTGCATACTCACTCCTGATTGGCTGGTGAGTGTAGCAGAGGGACAGCCAATTTACATGTTTCTCTTTTAGTATATAGTATGTTACATAGAAAAGGAAATAAAGTCAAACTCTAAGTAAATATTAGAGTTCTAAGTTTTTTATTTTATAATTTCTACTCCTGAGACTTTTTTTTACCTATTAACAGCACTTACTTCTATTAACCCCTTCCCCAACAATTTTTTTGTTAAAAACGTTTCTTTTTCAGACTAATTTTTTTATTTTGGTTCTATATAGTATTTTTGATGCTGGTTATGAAAACAGTTTGTAATTATTTTTTCTTCCCATTTTTGTGGTTAAGAATAGTATTTCCTCAGAAAGTTTCTAGATGAAATTATTTAGAATGGTACGTATGTAGCTGGTTTTTGAAGGTAAAGTTTTAGACGAGTATACTCGTCGACGACTGAAAAAAGAACATTTTGTGAAAACGTGTATACACGTTTCTGCCCGGGAAGGGGTTAATAAACTTTGTCAATATATACATACATTTAAAAATTTATATCAATATCAGTAAATATGACAATGCCCAAAACTATCTTACACTTACTGCCATTCTTCCTAATATTTGACTTAAAAAAGATTTCTAGCCCTAGCCAGTGTGCTCAGTGGACAGTGTCGGCCAGTGGACTGAAGGACCCGGGTTTGATTCCAGTCAAGGGCACATACCCTGGTTGCAGGCTCAATCCCCAGCCCTGTTTGGGGTGCATGTGGGAGGCAACCAATCAATCGGTGTGTCTCACATCAATGGTTCGTTCTTCCTCTCTCTCTCTCTCTCTCTCTCTCTCTCTCTTCCCCTCCTTTCCACTCTCTCTAAAAAAAAAAAAAATCAATGGGAAAAAATATCCTTGGGTGAGGATTAACAAACAAAAAAAGATTTCCCAAATTAACAGAAATGCACACTCTGTGTAAATAAGGTTTTCAGATTTACCTAAAAAAAACTCACCACCAGGTATCTTTTTCTTGTAATTCTGGATGAATTATAAATTATGACTATTCCCACAAAAAATTTAATAAATATGACTTAGTAAAGAACCAGAAGATTGTTTAGAGGCAATGTATTTTCAAATGTTTTTTGACACTGTTATTTATCCTGCTTTATTAGTTAATATCAAGATAATCTGAAGATCCTTAATTAGTTACTACAGCTAGAACTGGTAACATCTTTTAAGCTAAACCAATTATATCCATGCCCAATGGGAGACCAAAATCAGCAAGTGCGTAAAAAGCTTGGTTCAGCTTTGGATCTATCCTGTGCTAGAGTTTGAGATGTTTTAGCAATCTAATTTAAACAGGAAGAAAGTCATGGAATAGCTGAATAATATCTAAATTCCTTATAGAATAGTTTAATTCTCCTCTATTAATTTGCATTTTAATTATTCTCTTGTAATTTATTCTAAGCTATTAATTTAGATGTAACACAGCAGAAAGAATTTTAAAAGAGCACTGAAATCACTGTCAATAAACTGACTACCATAAGAGGACAGATGTAAAGACTCAAGTCTAGGAAAGAATAGTGGTTCAAAACTTTTTTGCCAAATCTCCAATAAAACTGCCATGCTCACAAAATATTCTACAGTGGACGCACCAGCTACTTAACAAAATATGAGTTGTTTTTAAAAATGCTTTTATATAGCCTAGCCAGTGTGGCTCAGTGATTGAGCATTGACCTATGAACCAGGAGCTCATGGTTCAATTCTGTTGGGGCAGAGGTTTTGGGCTTGATCCCCAGTGTGGGGCATGAAGGAGGCAGCCAATTGATGATTCTCTCTCATCACTGATGTTTCTATCTCTCTCTCCCTCTCCAAAATCAATAAAAATAGTGTCCTGATCACTACAGAGAGGTGAGGATGAAGAAGGGAAGAGAACTTAAAAAAAAAAAATTCTTCATGATCTGCTATGACCTTGTTGTTAGAAAAAGAAATCACAGTGAAACCAAAGCAGTACATACAGAGCTCTACATAAGTTACTAAGAAAGTGATGGTTGAGAAAAGAATCCTATAAAGCTTCTTACTCGACATTTCAGAAGCAAGAGTTCTCTTTAGAATAAAGAAAAAAAAATGGTATGAGGCAAATTATTTATATCTACTTTATTTAGATTACCAATAAATTAAAACTCATTTTTTAAAAATCACTTATTGCCGAAACCGGTTTGGCTCAGTGGATAGAGCGTCAGCCTGTGGACTGAAGGGTTCCAGGTTCAATTCCGGTCAAGGGCATGTACCTGGGTTGCGGGCACATCCCCTGTAGGAGATGTGCAGGAGGCAGCTGATCAATGTTTCTAACTCTCTATCTCTCTCCCTTCCTCTCTGTAAAAAATCAATAAAATATATTTAAAAAAAAAATTAAAATAAAAAAAAATCACTTATTGTCTCAGGATAATTCACTGCTATGGTATTGTATGCTAAAATTAACAATAACAATAAATTAAAAGCAGAATGAGTTACCATGGTGTTAATATAAACCTTCATTAGTGTCTTTAAAGATTATAACACATTTTACAGCTTTCTGTTTCTATTAAATTCTATTGCCTTCCTAATGGTCTAAGAAAGTGTTCAAATATTTTTAAAAATTATTTTAAAATGTAGTCAATCCACACACACACACAAATCTGTAGTCTTTCCACTGAACTATACTCTCATTCCTCTGCAAATTAAGAGTTCTACAAACTTACCGAAACAGATCCAAGTTATTATACTTCTCAAACCCAGGTTTAAAGAAGGATGCAATAAATTTCCGCAAAAATGGAAGAAGATTATCCCCTCGATTCTATTTTTAAAAGAGGAAGGAGGAATACACGTTAGACTTACAATGTTTAATTAAAATCTTTCAAGGGAGGAAAACCCCTAAAATTCACTATTTGAGTAGGTTTCTTGAGTAGGTGGGATAGAGATAATTTCTATATTCTGATTTCCAAATTAAATTAAACAGCTTGACACCCAATACACCACACAGTCTCAAGTTGCAGCCACCAATTAACTATTAAGCTTCTAATATATGTTTGGCATCGTGCTAGGTAGGTAGTGGGGCTCCAAATCTGAGTAAGACATGGTCTTTGCCCTCAAGGAGTTCTTAACACAGAATACAAAGCAGCTCTAAACAAAATTACAAAGCAATTTAATAAGCGTAATGGTAGAACTATGCACAGGGTATTTTACAGCAGAGAGAGAAGGAATATCTAAAATAATTTGCAAGGGGCAGAAGGACCAGTAAAAGCATACTGAAGAGGGTGATGACTGAAATGATTTAAGAAATTGTGAAACATAAACACATCACATTTAAACATTCTAAGTCATTTCATTTTTACCTGCATGATGAAGAATTTGCACGTATGATAAAAAACCTCTGCATTCTGAGGACTGTTTTCAAATGCAGTAAGCCACACTGCCCTGGCTTTGTCGTGCTGACTTGTTTGCAAATATAAAGCAACAAGGGCTTCCAACAACTGGCAGTTCATGGGACAAGATTCCAATAAACATTTACAAAGTTCTACTGCAGCTTCATACCTTAACAAGAAAAAAACATGTCTATACATATTTTAAAAATCAACTTTTAACACAAGATTAACTGCTTGCCAATTAAGTTTTACCTCTCTAGAAGCTGGTGCAGAGCAATCATGTTTGTGTAAAGTGGAACACAGACCTCTATTCTTTCCTCAACAGGAAGGCTCTCATCTGTGCAAGCTTTTACTGCATCTATCCAAAAATATCACAATAGCATGAATCAAACATAGAATTAATTATTCCACTGTTCTTTCAACTCTAAAAGACCAATAGGAGAAGATGGTCTAGCCCTTTGCTTGACCATCATCTTATTCTGAACCTCTGGCATTTATCCAAAGGAGATATTTCAGCTATTTCTAAACTCATAAAATTCAATCTCTTACCCTCACTTTCCTGGTAAAAATAAAACCATCCAATATGAGATCTTGCTTCTATTAATATTTTCATTTAAACAAAGGTCCCCTTCATTTTCCTAAATTCCTTAAAACTTACCTAAAAAAAAATCAAATTACCTTTTCTTCTTTCTCTGACCCACTTCAAGAGACCTTGACTGCTGTCATACAGCCATTTAAGTGTCTCCCCCTAAACTAGATCTTTTCCTTACTCCTTCAAAATATACTTCCCCCTTGTAAAGAATACTTCACTTTAAAAAAAAAAAAGAATATTTTACTTGACTGGGCCACTTCTTAGAGAATAATATCATGTTTTACTTTGTACAACTGTCACTATTTCCTCCTTGCCCAATGGTAGTATGACCCCCAGATCTGCAGAGTTTAAAAGTGAATGCCACTCTGAAACTATTCATTTAAAGTTCAGTTACAGGATCATAACTAAACAAACCTGAAAGCCTATCTCTACATTCATTTTATTTGATTAGCATTTGATAATGTACTTCCCCTTCTTTTTCTTTTCTTTTTGCCTCTGCTTCTAAATGATTGTTTATAAGTTCTCTTGGTCTCATATACTCCCTTTTATCTCTAACTACTATAGTTTTAAATGTCTATGTCCTTAGAGGAAATATCTCATAGCTTCAACTACTAAATAATTTACTGAAAGAGTACATTAAAAACTGCAAAGCACTTTGTAATTTAGTGACTTCTACGTTAATTAACTTCCAAATCCATTTCTCTACCCATAATTGTCCACTTTAGGTCCACTTCCTTATCTTCCTATTTCCTTCTGCCAACAGGCATTTCCAATTGGATGACCAATTACCACTCACAAATACTATTCCTACTACCAAAATCAGTCTCCCCAGTTTATCAGTTTTCTACTAATGCACTTTCCTTTGCTGGTCTCAAGACTCTGAATTCATCTTTGACTATGACGTCTCTCCTTCCCTGATATTTAATCTGTCCCCTGCATCTCTATATGCTAACTTCAAATATCTCTAATAAATACTCTCTCTCCCAGTTTACTTTTTTTGTGCCTCAGTTATGGGAATGAGTTTCTGGTTGGTTTTCCTACCTGTGGTATTCTCTTCAGCACATTTTTTTTTTCTTTCTTCAAGAACCTCTACTGTCATCAAGTCTAATACACTTATTCAAAGTTGAAAATTTGGTAGGTATCATTCCACTTATGAAAGTTAATTCCTACTATTCTTTAGCACAGAACTCTCACTTTAATAAGGACCCTTCCTTCTTCTAATCTCCCTTCAAATCCAATGTACCAATTCTCACCCACTTGTTGCTTTTTGTTTACTTAGCTCCCCTAACAGGAATGTCCTTTTTTCCCTTCCCTTCTTACCTGGTTTATTCATAAACATTTATACTTAGCACAAAGTCAAACATTTTAGGCACTTGGAAAATGTAGATGTAAGACAAGGATCCTATCTTTGAAGAGGCCCATTAAGTCACATCATAGTTGAGCTTCAGAATCCAACTCTAAGTCCTAATTCTTCTATGAAGACTTCCTTGATCATGCCAACCTACAATAATGTCTTTCCTTTGGATTTATGGCTTGTACCATATAATTGTGTCAACCACAGATTCTAATCTCTTCTATAAGCAGAGATTTTAGACTATATACTAATTCACAGTTATCTGGCCTCATCTGTTAATAATTATGTCAAAATGTATAGATTTTATCTTCTGACTAGGTCCGTGGTCAGCAAACTGCGGCTCGCGAGCCACATGCAGCTCTTTGGCCCCTTGAGTGTGGCTCTTCCTAAGCCTTAGGAGTACCCTAATTAAGTTAATGACAATGTACCTACGTATATAGTTTGTTTAAAAAACTTGGCTCTCAAAAGAAATTTGAATCATTGTACTGTTGATATTTGGCTCTGTTGACTAATGAGTTTGTCGACCACTGGACTAGGTTACATTTCTCTTAATAGGAAGGAATAGGCTTTATACCTTATGTGTCCCACAGCAGATAAATTATTTAGTATATAGTAACAATCAAATTTATTGATCAATGGATCAAATATTAATTACTTGAAAAACAAGATACAATCTTTAACTTTCACCTTGATAAACTGCTTCTAAAAATCCAATCAACTCATTAAACCTATCAAATCTATTAATCTAGCTAATATCCTTTGCTATAATCAGAAAAACTAATTATGTAGTATTAATTATGTACAGTTCCTAGCCTTCATAGATGCCAATGCCAAGATTCTGATTCAATCCTTAATCTTGAACTATAGCATAGAACTACAACTTGCAATTTATAAAATCTGTTTCACTTAATTATGAAGAACCATAAAAGGGGTAAGTTGATATTTTAAATAATTTATAAACATTTATACTTACCTTCAAACACTGCTAACAACATATCAGGATTAGTCTTTACATCTTGAACTGTTTGCCAAGGCATTATAAATGGTTCTGTGTTAACAATTCTTGAAGGATTGGCATTAGATGGATCATAAAATTTTGAAGGGAGACTGTTGAATTCAATAAGATGTATGTAGGCCAGCCACGCCAAACATCGATCACTTGTTTTAAGGTACTCAGATACTATTCCATCATTAACCGATTTCAATGCATTCTAGGTTAATGAAAAAATAAACTCAGGTTTTTTTAAAATAATGACTCCTATTCCTGAGATTCAAATGTAAAGCCAACAATGAATAAAACAGTTGTATTTCTTTGGAGTGGTTCTTAAATACCTACATTAAAACTTTTGGCCAGAACCGGTTTGGCTCAGTGGCTAGAGCGTCGGCCTGCGGACTGAAAAGTCCCAGGTTCGGTTCCGGTCAAGGGCATGTACCTTGGTTGCGGGCACATCCCCAGTAGGGGGCGTGCAGGAGGCAGCTGATCGATGTTTCTCTCTCATCAATGTTGCTGGCTCTCTATCCCTCTCCCTTCCTCTCTGTAAAAAATCAATAAAATGTATTTAAAAAAAAAAAACTTTTGAAAGCCACCAATTTGTTTTTAATCAAAAACTTTTTAGAAATATCAGTATCAAATTAACAAATTTTATTATACAAAGGTTCATAACATACTTAATGAAAAAGATTAAATTTATCTGAACATTTTCAGTGTCTCGTTATTCAAAATCTAGTAAGATAAAGAGAAATTAGTAAAAACAAACAAAACTCTGCATTCATATAGCAGATTTTCACAATGAACTAATTTTTTTACCTTATTGTTTGAATACTGAAACTTATTCTGGTGGGTACTGGACATACATTAGTTTCCTTTAAACCTCATAAACACTCTAAAGAAGGTATTATCCCCACTAAGTAAATGAGGAAACAATCATAAACTTACTCAACTTCACACAACTTACTAGTAAGTGGTAAAACAAGAATTCAAATCTAAAGCCAGTTCTCTACAAAGTATAATTAAATGCTACAAACTATTTACCTGTAAAAGTGCAAGTGCACTTTGGGATCTTCCAGTAAATATGTGCAGCTGAACTCTAAACAAAAGAGCCTCCAAAAGCTGAAAGGACAGAATATCTGATGCTTCCCGTTTGGCTGCTCCCATCAGAAATTCCACCATTCTCTCACATACATAATCCTTTTCTTCAAAGGTGCTTTCTAGGTGCAGAAACTACCCAAAGAGATTTCATAAAATTAATCATGCTTCATAAGATAAGATGTAAAATGCATATTTTTCACATCTCATTATGAAACTGTCTCATATTAAATCTTCAATTTCTACAAAAAGGAAAATTATAAGTATACATAAACTCATCTTCCAGTACTATAACCTAGGTTTCCCCTTCTACCACAAGTTGGAAAGTAAAATCAGATGAACACTAGAACAATACTGATGTACTCTCAGAATTATCACTGAAAAAATTCCATCTTCCTTTCCAATAGGTAAATGACAGCAAGACTATGATATATCTCCAAAAATTCACATTTATGATCACATACGATTTGCATTGCTTAGGTGTGTGACTATATAAAAATTCTAAAAATAGCATTCATATTAGAACTAGATGGCAAAATAATTAAAAAGACTTAATCAGCCTGGCCAATGTGGCTCAGTAGTTGAGTGTCAACCTATGAAACAGAAGGTTCAATTCTTGGTCTGGGCACATGCCTGGGGTATGGGATGGATCCCCAGTATGTCAATGTTCGATTCCCTGTCAGGTGGAGTATGCAGGAGGCAGCCAATTGAAGATTCTCTCTCATGTCTCATCATTGATATTTCTCTCTCTCCTTTTCTTCCTCTCTCTGAAATCAACAAAAACATACTTTAAAAAAAAGGAAAAAGACTTAATCAAGAAATGAAAAGGCCCTTTAAAACCAAACAACTTTAAGGACAAATATTACATCCTAAAAATCTGGTGGTGATCAACAGCATTAATTTGGTACTACATGGCTCCAGGTCAAAAATCAAGCATATTTCACTGTTCACATCTATTCAGTACTTGTGTTAGGCTAGTTAGAGTGGCAAGTTAATTCATTAAGGGATACCATGTTATACAATTCTTATTTGTCCCAAATTTCAATTGGCAAGAAAATGATAGATCTGACAGTAATTGATTTATCAGAATGTGTATCTGAATCTAACAGCTCCTGAGTTTAGCTGGTAAGAGTTCAGATATTAATAAATATTTCTTTTACAGGTGGATTCATTAAAATTTTAAGTTTAAACCTGAGTAGGAAACAGACCATTCTCTCAGAAAATGAGGAAGACCTATTTTTCCACCAAATCTTTGTATGTTGGCCAGGTTCAATATTAGTATGAATTACAGATTAATATTTATTTTTATAAAAATGAGGACAGCCAGGCCAGAGTGGCTCAGTGGTTGAGCATCGAACTATGAACCAGAAAATCACAGTTTGATTCTCGGTCAGGGCACATGCCCGGGCTCAATCCCCAGTGTGGGGCGTGCAGGAGGTAGCCAGTCAATGATTCTCTCTCATCATTGATGTCTGTCTCTGTCTCTCTCTCTCTCTCTCTCTCTCTCTCTCTCACTCTCCCTTTCTCTGTAAAATCAATAAAAACCATATTTTAAAAAATGACAGATAATATATTATTTCTTGGTATTCATGGAAATGTTTTACATGAATAAGAAATTCAAAAGAAATTTCTTTTTCAGACGCTTTGCACAAAATTCACTTAACTTCGCACAAACTAAAACTGCTTAAGAGCCCTGGCAGGGTGACTAAGTTGGCTGGAGCATTGTCCGTACACCAAAACGTTGCAGGTTTAATGCCCAGTCATCGCACATACCTAGATTGCAGATTCAATTCCCTGGTCCGGGAGCATGTGGGAGGCAACCAATCAATGTTTCTGTCTCTGTCTCTCTCCCCTTCCATTACCTTCCTCTCTCTCTAAATATAAAAACATATCCTGGGGTAAGGATTAATATTAATTTTTTTTAAAAAAAACTGCTTAAGAATAGGTAAGTATTAAAATGATTTAAAATGTTCATGTTTTTTCTATACCAACAAAGTTAGTTATACAACAACAAAAATCACCTCTTCACTAAGTATTTTCTTCTTGTTTAATCTGAATTAATCTAGACACAGAAGTGGTTTTGAGGTTACTGGACACCAAAAGTAAAGGTCTCATATCTATATGCAAATAAAGAATATGATCCATTAAGCTATATATCAATATTTAAGATGACCCAGAGTTATAAACATATACACACACACCCACATGTGCACACACAGGACTATGTTATCTTTTCTACTCACAGTCCAAAAACTTTGATAATCAGGAGCATATTCAACAGCTGTTTCACACATTTCCTGCACCTCCTCCTTGGTTCCTCTTTTAGAAAACAATTTGAGATAATGGCACCAAATTTCTGGATTGTCTTTGTTGTTTTCCAAAGCCCGCGCCAGAACATTTAAAGCAGAATCCAGAGACTCTGAACATAGCCTACATGTTTAAAAGAAAAGCAAGAGGATTTTTTTTTTATGTTTTGAAAAGTTTTAAATTGAGCTACTCTACTGAGTCAATTTTTAAATTCCATTTTCTACTAGAACCTACCAAGAAACTAGTCACATATGACAAAGAGTGGTAGATCAGGATTTTCTGTCACATCTGTTCCTATTTCCCATAGACCCAACAATTCCTTTCTAAGTGGATGCTCAGTTAGCATTTACCAGATAAAACCACTGTTATAAAACCACTAAATTATCAACTTCAAATGTGCTTTATGTCCATACTCAGCAATACCTTTTTATGATTTACACTGATCTGGGAATGGGAAAAGTTAAACAATTCTCCCTCAAGGCCAGCTACTGCCAGTACAAAATATCAAAGCTTTCAATATAATAGTTCTTTTCAACGGTCAAGGTCTTGCTATATCTTGGAGAAGATAATTATCTCTCATGATCCTATTCATACAATAATGTACAGTTCTTTGGCCTTCACTCAGTAAATGAGTCAGAAAAGAAAACACTGCAACTTATCCCATTAACATGGAAATGACACACAGGGCACGTTAAATAAGCACAATATTCAGGTATGTAGGTGTATTAGCATTCTGCAGTGCTGCCTTATTAAAAAGCTTTTATACTGAGTTCTAAGATAGACAATCAAAGTAGCCTGTTAAAAAAAAAAGGAATTATTATCATTTTAAAATTCAGACAATAAAAGATTCCTGGTAGTAAGATTATTTCTGATAAACCTATCAAAAAGTAGGTTAGAATATACATTTATACAAAAGAAGCGGCCAACTGTGAGATTAATTATTATTTACCTTATTTGCATACATGTAATATAACACTACATGCAGAAAACAGGCAAGTCACCAGAATTTAGAGGATCTTAAACAAGCTTTAAATCTCCAAATGAAGATTAACAAAAAAATTTAACCTGTCCCACTACTTTTTTAAAAACCCAATAAATAATCCTTATACCACTAAGAACTTACTGTTTTAACTAATCTTACTTTGAAATAAGAGCTCCCTAGAGTTAAAAACTACAGCTAATTTATTACCTATACACTGAGACATGCACACAACTCAAGATCTAATCTTAAAACATTTTCTAATAGCTTTTAAACAATAAAGTGCTTTAGCTCTGTCAAAAAAAACAAAGGCTCCATTGATACTAGGAAGGAAATATGATTACCACAGAAGGAGTGAACCTCAAACACAAAAATATAAATGTGCAACAGTTTACACAAAGACTAGTAGTAGACCTACCCTTCATTTTGACTCAAGTACTTGTATGCAAGCTTGAGCCAAAGCTGTACATGAGAAGGATTTTCAAGCACACTTGCTTCTAAATTAGCAATGTCATCAGTCTCATTTGTAAAGTATCTGACATCATCTGGAGTCACAACTGTATCCAAAGCTGGAACTTTTATTCGGTTCTCTGGCTGAAAGGCTATAAAAAGATATCCTTAGTTTCATACTTTCTCTTACCCACAGACACAAGAAAAAACAACTGGTCTCATCTTTAAACTAGGACTCTACTGGGCCAAACAGAAGTATGGTCTCCCTACTTTAAGGTAAGTGCCATCACTTGATAATTCACATTCATTAAATTATAAGAGAAAGTTATAATTTATGAAGATTTTTTATTCCACTATATCTAAATTAAGAGAAAAAGTGTTAATGTAAATAAGCACAAGAGAGCATACACCTATCAGGTATCTGCTAATCCACAAATAGCAAACAATTAAATTATGTAAACTTGAGATTATAATGCAAGATGTGCTTGACAATAGGCACTCATTCGTATAGCACTCTGCTCATTCATTTATTCATTCATTTTGTGAGCCTACTTACTGCATGTCAGAAAATACAGGCTCAAATCAAAGATTAAATAAAATAAAACATCTGCCCTCAAAAAGACACAAGCCAGGCAGTGATTTGAAGTTGTCACGATTACTAAAGAGTCAGCCCTGGATTTACTGGACCATACAAAATGCCCTGCAATGCAAGGGGCAGTTCTACACAATGAAGAACTACTAATTGCCTTAAATGCTAAATGGCATAACTGGTTTTTAAAAATAGAAATAAAAAAATAAAAACATCTACAATCGTAAATACACCAAAAGATTAGTAAAGTGGAACACCACAACGGAATGATTCAGGATCTTAAATTACTTCTTACCATACTTAATTGGTCCTGTAGACTGTTCATCATCACTACTGAAACTATTCTCTGAAATAGGTTTTCTCCAAAACTTTGGCTTCCACTTTCTTTTATCTTTGTAGGTTGTAAATGGAGGTGCTAAAGTAGACAGGAAACGACTTAGTTGACACACCTAGTTTTTATGGTTTTGAAGGCTACCCAAATAACACTAAAGAAGAGCTAAATTTATTCTGTTGTGTTAGAAATGACATATATACAGTGTGTCCCAAAAAAATGTATACGCACTTCAACAGCTGATAGCTCAATTTTGAAAATGAAATATATTTTAATAAATACTGCCTTTATAATTATTCAAAGTGTGTGTATACGTTTTTTGGGACACCCTATATAATTTTTTTATATTGAGAACATAATGCCAGAAAATTTGCTGTCATAAAGACACTACAATATCCTTTTGTGAGAGGGAGAGACATATATACTCACTATGGCCTTTACTTTCATTGATATTGCTAACAAGAAGAACCGCCATCTGGTCCATTGACATTCGATCTTTGTTTACTCCAAAAAGTTTCTCAACATATTTTTCTGAAATTAGACCAATGCTATTGTCATAAAAAGTATAAAAAACATGGATTTCAGAGAAGAGGCTAATTAAAGAGTATAAAGTGAAGAACAGTTTAAGAATTAAAGAGAAGTATATGGTAGTAGTCAAAACACCTACAGCTTCTAGAGGGCAAGGACCACATATTAACTACTATGCAAATCTTACCACAAACAAGTGAAACTTAAAGTCCCAAATAGGGAATGATTAGATTCTGTGACTTTACAATTACTTTGGTTGTGATAACAGTTAATTTAATAAACTTAATATCTGGCACTGAATCTAGGGAAAAACTTAACATTTACTCTTAATGTCTGACAATAACCTATGCTTTCTACAATATCAAAGTGTACAAAGTCCTTTTTATCTCATTGTAGAATCTGAAACTACAGACATCTTTCTTAACTTCCAACTCTCCTTTATTTTTGAAAAATAAAAAGAGCTCTATTTTAAAATCATTACCAAAATTTCTATACAAATGTTTATATATTCTTCCAAATAAACTAAACTGTTTAGATGCGTTCTATCCAAATGACTTTCAATGATAGAAAGGTCTTATATCTTGCACTGTCCTATTGGTAAAGCACTGAGCACCACTTAGCTACTGAACTCAATAGTGGCTATAGGGCACTGAAATGTGGCTAGTGTGACTTGATAGAGTACACTTTAATTTAGGTTTGAATAGCAACGTATAGCTAGTGATTACTGTATTGGACAGAGAAGATCTAGATAAAGTGTCATAGGTCAATATAATGAATTATGACAGCAATTAAAAGATGTCAAAAAAAACTGAATACTACATTTTTAAATTGCCTAAATTCAAATTTTCATTTGGGGAACAAGAAGAGGTCTTTAATAACCTGCTGCAGCAGCAATTTCTTCATCAGTGCTTGTCTCTGAACAACCAATCAAAGACAGATTGTATGATAGAATGTCCTGGAATAGCTGTTTTCGGCTAAGCGTATAGTCTTGTGTATGCTGCCTAAAATAAAATGACAACACAGAAAAGATAATCATGTACATATCAAAGTCCAAACAACCAAAACTGTCTTTTAGATTATAAAATGTTCACATATTAAAACTACTCACCACTGACAATCATCATCATTACAGGTTCCTGTTAAATCAAAACGGCAGAAACACTGATCCGGTTCAATCATATTACTGTATGATACTGAGCTTAGGGGAAGTTTCTCCTTAGTTCGATAGTATGGACTAAATCTAAGAAGAGAGATGGACATATTATGTTCCATAAACATAACGTAGAAAAATTTTCCTTCCCACCTAAAATTTCTATACTTAAATACTTAATAGCAACCCCACCCCCGGAATATAAAGTGATAGGAACAAACTACTTTTATACCCAGAACATAAAAGACCTGAAATAGAAAACAAAAAGCTCTGTATTTTAAAAGTAGTGTTTTCACATCACATAATAAAATACTACATAATGTTGGTATTTCTTACACACGTCACCAGCCAACAAAAAAAAAAAAACAACTAAGGAAAAAGTCTGTACTAGTAGTTGCTTTACAATTTTACAATTGAATCATACCCATTTAACAGGCTCACAACTTCTAGAAGTTTAAAAGACAAATACAACCTCCCACAAAATTAATCATCTGAGAATCCCTAATTCAATTTTATGAGAGCTGGCCAATGCATTCCTTACACATGGTAACAGTACAATTAAAGATTCTTGTAGGACTCCAGTTATTTTTTCCTAAAATCTCTAACGGGCAATAATCAAGAATTGACAATTCCGAGAAACCAAGATGGTGGCATAGGTAAACGCGGGAAATTGCTGCCTCCCACAACCACTTCAAAAATACAACTAAAAGACAAAAAGGACATCATCCAGAACCACAGGAAGGCTGGCTGACTGGAAATTCTACAAATAGGAGGAAAGAGAAAAGCACACTGAGACTCAGAGGAGGTGCAGTGTGGAAGTGCAGAGGTACAGAGGCACAGGTGGCAAGGGCTGGTGCCTGAGGATGTGGCTGTCTTTTTTAATCGGGACGGAGTCACAAGCCCCCGACTGCTCTGAACTCCAGTTCCGGGATGAGTCTCTGGGGACCCAGACTCATACAGGGAGAAACTGGACTGTTTG
>NW_006287915.1:4646350-4648689 GCF_000327345.1 Myotis davidii | reverse complement strand
ACTGACAATTCTCAGGGGGGAAGAGGTGTGAGGGGTGCGGGAAGAGACTGGACAAAAATCATACACCTATGGATGAGGAAAGTGGGGGTGGGGGGTAAGGGCAGAGGGTAGGGTGGGAACTGAGTGGAGGGGAGCTATGGGGGAAAAAGAGAAACAATTGTAATAATCTGAACAATAAAAATTTAATTAAAAAAAAAAGAATTCACAATTCCACCAGTAGCAAGAAATTAGAATCTGATAATAATTAATAAACTGAAGGGTGAGCTAACCCTTATTTCCTGATATGGTTTGTATATGACAAGGCATTAATTTTTACTTTCCCTAAAAGAGCAAATTCATTTTTCAGGGACCATGATTCAATTTCTTCTTTCATTATCATCAAATATTAGAAGTTAAGATATCAAAAACAGGAGTAATCCTGAAGCTGAAGTTCACTGAATCTTTCTTTTATACCTGTAGGACTTAAAAACCAGAAGAGGGCTGTGGTAGGGACTAAAAGGACATGGCTTCACTTCTGTTGTTTTATTCTGTGCTGTCATAAAATCTACATCCACAGAAATCTCCTGCAAAAGAAAACAATAACTTCATAAGGCAAATACGGCTAGAGCGAATTCTACATTTTTTTTAAAGAATATGAAATGTTCCATTACCTGACCACACAAAACTTTTCCTGTAATGCCTGTTGTGGTTTTTAAAATCAGTTGTTTTAAGCTGTCAGCTTTTGAATATAATTTTTGCAATTCACCAATTTTTAACCCTAGAAAAAGTTCTGGTTTTTCTACCATGTTCTTAGCTTTGTTTACACATTCTTTGTTAGGTGTATCAGTGTGTTTAAGGTTAGGTTTAGTAAAAGAATTGGATTCTAGGAAGGATCTTCTTCGTTCCCTGTTTGACCCAGACAAAATCTCATCATCAACATCATTTTCTTCAGTGTCCAGACTCAATTTATCTTGAGTCAGATCGTGAAGTGAGGGTTGAGGTAAAGAAAATTCAGGTTCCTCTTCCACAACTGGAGCGATATTTTGTTGTTCCTTTGCTTTAAGGGCCCGAGCTTCTTTTAGTTTCTGAATTTTCAGAGCATATTCATATTCTAGCTTTTGTAATCGTCTTTTTTCCATAGCAATTAGTTCTGCTGAATGCTTTCTTGGACTTGATACTGGAGAACTGTCCAGTCTCATCATTTTGTTTGGCTGGGGGAAAAATGATATAAACATTTTATATCGCTATGATTTTATAAACAATTTCTGGTAACTGTGCTATCCCCACAATACAATGCCAACATTATAAAACTAGATAACGAGCATAAAAAAGTTTTACAAGTCTCCAACAGTTTTGCTAGTTAAGCTATAAAACAAAACAAAAAACAAAGTAAAGACAAAATAAATAAGCAAGGTTCCAAAAACATGGATGTCATTTGAAAACAAACCTTTAATCTTATTGTATTTGAATATGAAGGAATGAGTTACTTTATCTTTCTCTTATCCTCAAAACTATCATAAAAACTTTCTTCTTTCCAAAAATAAAATATTTCTAGAAACAACTTACTCCAAAGCGATCTTGTTCCAGTTTTCGTTTTCCTATTTCTTTACTAGCCACTGCCTTTGCCCGAGCAAACTCTTCTCCATACTTTAGAGTCAAAGCTTTTTTAACTGTAACACGTTGTTGCACTTTGTGAATCTGAAAATAAAGGATAATTCTAAAAATGTAAATGTAAGCCGTAGAAGAGGAAATAACTTCTTTTTAACACAGCAGGGCATTCAATGGAAAATATAAATATTCCAATATTATGTCCCAAAGGAGAACATTATTTTATTAAAAATTTGGCCAATAAGAGCAAAGTAGGTGGGATCTCAATACCAGATATTAAGCTGTATTACAAAGCCACTGTTCTCAAAACTGCCTGGTACTGACACAAGAACAGACATATAGATCAATGCAATAGAATAGAGAACCCAGAAATTGACCAAACCAATATGCTCAATTAGTATTAGACAAAGGAGGCAAGAACATACAATGGAGTCAAGACAGTCTCTTCAATAAATGGTGTTGGGAAAATTGGACAGATACATGCAAAAAATGAAACTAGACCACCAACTTACACCATACACACGAAGCTGAGAAGCTCCTATCCTGGATGACCTGAGTTGAGCAGTGTTGAGACTCATAACTGTCCTGCAACTCCACGTTGGAGTTATCCACTAAAATGTTTAGCTCCAGGATTTCAGTTTCTGGCTCTTAAACCCCAAAGGGGAGTGTTGACCATGTTGCTATGTTACAGACCTTGTGAGTATTTTCACTGCCCTTAGTGGAGACAATATATTAACCAGACAGTAAAACTA
>NW_006287915.1:4633753-4643727 GCF_000327345.1 Myotis davidii | reverse complement strand
AATTACACATGATCTCACTCATTCATGGATAATAGAGACCCTTATAAACTTTTGAACAATAATAGATAAAGAGGCAGAGCTGCCTCAAACAGATTGTCAAACTGCAGTGGGAAGGCCAGGGAGGGTTGGGGGGCAGGAGGGAGGAGGGTAAGAGATCAACCGAAGAACTTGTATGCATGCATATAAGCATAACCAAATGGACACAAGACACTGGGGGGTAAGGGAGGCTGGGGGAAGGTCAAGGGGGGAAAAAAAGGAGACATATGTAATACTCTTTGTAATACTTTAAGCAATAAAACAAAATTTTAAAAAAAATTTGGCCCATAGAAAATGGGTAGTAAACATGAGACTACAATATTTTAATTTAAAAAAAGAACATTACTTGTTCCTGAAGCTTCTTCAAAAACATTTTGTTGGCATTGAGAATTTTCTCTGTTGCTTGAAGCTGTTCTGTAAGTTTGGCAATCTTTGTTTCAGCATTTCGAACAGATTCTTTCTTCTTAGCTTCTTGCTGTACTAGATGCTTTAAAACAGATTCATCTTTCATCAAGAGAATCCTAATTTAAAAGCAACAAAATCCTCGTTAATATTTTTCTAAACTAGTGGACTAAACACCATCAAAATAAAAATTACAAGCAGTAGTTCATTTTTAAATATATATTTATGATATACAGGTGAGAGTTTTAAAAGATTAATATTTTTATACTCACCAATCACACAGGTATTCAAATAGGCAGTAACATTTTATAAAAGTAACTACAGGTCTTTTTTTTAAAAAATCATTTAAATCTAAGTTAATAATAAATGTTTAATGTTGAATGAATCTGACCCCATATGACTTCTGAAAAATGAGGACTTAAGCAGAATGTCTGTTTAACTTCATATATAATGAAGAGATTAACCAAGTAACTTATATGCACATATGCATTACCCATGGACACAGACAATAGGGTGGTTAAGACCAGGGGCATGACAGGAACCATGGTTGGGGGAACAAAGAGGGGAACATCTGTAATTCTCCCAACAATAAAGATTCAGAAAAAAGAAAATAAAAAATAACAAGATTTAAATTTTAAGAGCTGGTTAGTAAATTATAAAAACAGGACAGAGAAAGTCTCACCATCTTTGCACAGAACCTTGTTTTTAAACCTGTATTTTTATATCTAAAAGGGGACTGAGTAGCAGAACAAAGCTCAGAAATGTTGATGTTATCTAAAACCATTTTGCTCTCCATCAGTTAATGATATCAGGGTGTTTGGAGTGGAAAAAAAATGTCTATCCATAAAATGATGAATTATTTTTATCAAGTATATGTTACTGGCCCTCATCACAAGACAAAAATTTTGTAACTACACATGGTGATGGATGTTAACTACACTTACCGTGTCATCATTTCACAATACATCCAAATATCAAATCATTACATACTTGAAACTGTTACCTGTCAATTATACCCCAATAAAATAACCCCCAAATATGCCAATGTATTCAAATACATTCTATCATTCAACATATTCAACTTGTGAGGTTTTACACATTCTCAAAATTCTGAAACACCACTTGAACGATACAATAACCTCACAAAACATGCAAGAGGTTTATGATCCTTAACTTTATATTCAGTTTACAATAACAAAAGATTTGACCATGTGTCTTATTGGACAAACTAGATGACTATTTCCAACAATCAAGTCCATCTTTAACAATAAAAACATGCCTCTAAAGAAGGCATTTCAAAAATCAGGCCAGAAGCTTTAACGAAAATTCCAAATAAGCCGTGGATAAAACTGAAGGGACCAACTCATTTGAAGTCTTGGTATTTTTATTTAAATATTATTACTTTAGGTAAATGTATAATTCACCAAAATGATAATCTTGTAAAATTCTACCAAGTATAAAAGAATCTGTAGCCCTAGCTGGTTTGGCTCAGTGGATAGAGCATCAGCCTGCAAACTGAAGGGTTCCGGGTTTGATTCCAATCAAGGGCACATGCCTGGGTTGTGGGCTCGATCCCCAGTAGGGGGTGTGCAGGAGGCAGCCAATCAATAATTCTCTCTCATCATTGATGTTTCTATCTCTTTCTCACCCTCTCCCTTTCTGATATCAATAAAAATATATATTTTTTTAAAAAAAGAATTTGTAATCATATAGTGTTCTTAGTATTAACATATACCACAAAAAGATATCCCTCTAACATATGAGAATTAGATACTTGCAGTATTTAATCAGATAATGAGGCTTACCTATGTTTTTTAAGTTTTGCTTCTGCATCTGAAACCTGCTTAGTAACCATTGCTATTCTGCCAATCCCATCAATTTCCACATCAGAGTTTGCTGGAGATGATGAACTTGTCTTCATCTGATCTGGTTTAATCAAACGCTGTTTTTCCCGACTAAAATAATAAAGACAGGTGAATTATACCAAAGAATAAATGGAAATTATTTTTCTTTAGAGATGTATTCTATTTCATAATATAAACTAAAAAGTATTAGTCATGTTGACTAGTAACAATGATGACCAATATTCATGACCCAAGATGGTTTTCAAAGTGGAGAGTGTAGCTCTCCTTTATATTAGCTTTTCTCTTTTTCTCTAAGTTGTTGATCTCAGTGTATCACTGTAGTCAAGTCTACAGATGATCATCTGGCTCCCCCTCCTGTGTGAGTTGTAAAAAATATTAACTCTGCATCTTGAATAAAACCACGCACTGTTCATTTCCCAATGCCAGTAAACTGTATACAGACTTAGTTAACAAAACAACACATATCTTTAAAGCTAATTACATAAAATGCCACTTACTTGGCAATCTCTTCCTTTAACAATCGATATTCAATCTTCTTTTCTTCAGGCAAAGATTCAGGTGTTCGCATGGGATCATTTTCTTTTTCAGATTTTGGAGGTACCTTCGGTTTTGCAGCTTGCTAGAAAACATTTGAACTCAACCAGATCAACAACTTTCACGTATCTCATACTAAGATATATATTTTACATTGCAACCTAGTGTGCATTTGTATTTATATATTAAGAAATAATTGACTATCTTCACTATTTTCTATTCCTTTTTTAAATTAAATTTATGGGGTAACATTGGTTAATAACATGCAATTTCCAGATATACAACATTATAATTCAACATGTGCATACTCTATTGGGTGCTCACAACCCAAAGTCTAGTTCCCTTCTATTATCATATATATTTGACCCTTTTTACTCACTTCTCCCTCCCCTAGCCGGTTATTAACCACCAAACTAATTATATAATATACTAAATAATCAAGACCTACAGTTTGAAAATAATTGAACTATATCCTATCTAAACAACTGCTGCAGTAAGAATAGGGATAAAAGTTGCACTTAGATTATACCCTTCAATAAAAACTGTTTTCTGGTAATGTAACACAATTTCAAAACAGTACATTTTCTTAGTACAGAAGACAATTATCCACTATTTTGAAAACAGGACTAGTCAAGTGGAAATAAAAATAAAGGGGATCAATAGCCAAATCTATCTAAATGTATACATGCTTCATTATCTATATAATAAAAGCCTAAGTGACTGTTACGGCAGAACAACCAGAACGATGGGTCAATATGATACACACTGACCACCGGGGAGCAGATGCTCAATACAGGAGCTGCCCCCAGGTGGTCAGTGCGCTC
This sequence comes from Myotis davidii, assembly GCF_000327345.1. Taxonomy (NCBI): domain Eukaryota; kingdom Metazoa; phylum Chordata; class Mammalia; order Chiroptera; family Vespertilionidae; genus Myotis; species Myotis davidii. Next base: position 4,640,066 of record NW_006287915.1, on the reverse strand, counting down.
CCACAGAGGTAGCACTGCTCAGCCAGAAACCTGGCTCGTGGCTGGCAAGTAGAGTGGCAGAGGCGGGCGCCTCCATGGCAGTGCTAAGGAGCAGCGAGCAGGCAGGCGGTAAGGAGCGAGGGGTCTAGGAATGCAAGAGGGATGTCCAACTGAAGGCTTAGGGGAGCGGGCCTAAGCTGGCAGGCAGACATCCCCCAAGGGGTCTTGGACTACAAAGGGCACAGGCTGAGTTGAGCACCATCCCCCAAACAGTGCATGAATTTCAGGCACCAGGCCTCTAGTCTATAATAAAAGCGCAATATGCTAATTAGACCAGACAGTCGAATGACCTTCCGGACGAAGCTGGGGCTGTGACGGCCGAGGCAAGCCACCGTGGCTGCGAGGGCTGAGCCCCTTGCACGCATTTCGTGCATCAGGCCTCTAGTATTATATAAAGTCCTAACAAAATATATCCACAAATTAATATATTAAAAATCAATGCCTCGCCCTAACCGGTTTGGCTCAGTGGATAGAACATCGGCCTGCGGACTCAAGGTTTGATTCCAGTCAAGGGCATGTTCCTTAGTTGCAGGCACAGCCCCAATAGGGAGTGTGCAGGAGGCAGCTGATTGATGTTTCTCTCTCATTGATGTTTCTGACTCTCTATTCCTCTCCCTTCCTCTCTGTAAATAATCAATAAAATATAAAAAAAAAAAAAGAAAAAAAATCAATGCCTCTAGGAGGTCTAATTTTCAGGGGGAGGGGAGAAATAAACTTTAATGATTGTCAATAAATTATCTTTCTTTTTATCTTTCATTATTGCACTCACCTCAGCAGTTCGTCTTGCTTCTTTGATCATGGACTCCAATCCACCAAAAACACTATTTGTTGATTTGGAAGCCTCTCCATCAGATTCACTGTCATCTGAATCATTCAGTGTTACAACCACTGATTTATGCTTTGGAAGCTGCAAAGACAATATATTTGCTACCCTTGATGACAAAAGTATCTCTATCCTGTTCGTGGCTCTACCACAAGTAGCTGCGTGGCCTTGAACAAGTCACTTAACCTCTTCAAATTTCAATCCATAAAAATAATGGGTTCCAAGTAGACAGTCTATGGTTCCTTCTAGTTACACTGCATAACTGACTTTGTCCCACTCTAGCAATACTGGTTACCTGCCAAAAACATACAATATTCTATATTCTTTAAGAACACTACTATGATCACCTTCTTCATTAAGTTTTATTTTCTCCACTTTCTATAAAGAACCATAATGCCATCTTTAAATTAACTCTTACAACCAAGATAAAAATTAATAATTCTAAATAATTATTTTAAAAACATTTTGGCTTTTGCATTTATAATGTAGAGGGTAAGTGACTAACGTTGGTTTACCTAATGGAGGCAAGATTGCATTTTAACTTTGCCCCATTTATTTTACATAAAAGCCATTAGAAAACAAGGCAGAAAAAATTGTCATTTCCATCTCCTTAATAAACATCATGAATTCTTACATTACAGTACAATCATTAATTGGAAAAATATGAACAGAGTATAAACAAAGACAGGAAAAATAAAAATATACAATTTGCTAAAATTAACTGTAAAATAGACAGAAATCCTGAATGGACCAATGTATATAGAAAAAAAACTGAGGAAAGCATACCACTCTGATGAAAATAATGCTTCCCCCATAACATTATCATAAACTCCACCATTTTTCAAGTGAAGATGAACCCATTTCATTATTAATACATAAAAAAATAAATTTGTATTTACATTTGGCTTCATATGTGTATATAAATAAACAAGGAGGGAACAAGACAGTGAAACTGCATACAAATTTCTCACAGACTGTTTGAATAACAGGATTAAATATTTTGTTTGTTTGTTTTACCGAGATCACAGTTCGTGGAAGACGAGGTCCTCTGTGAAACTTTGGGTTCTGTATCCTAGGCTGAGATACTGTATTAATACTGACTATTGACAGATTGCTTCTTGGCACAGGCTGTGAATTGTTCAGAGCTGGAGGTGAAGGTGGGTCACTATTACTGGATGTTTCCTAAATTGGAAAGAGACAGATATGAAACACTAAAAAAGAAATTTCTGTTGTCTTTAAAAATCTTGAGCAAATTAGTGCCACACTTATCCCTACTTTATACAAACACAATGAATTCCAAATAACAAGAGAAGGGTAGGGCTTCCTAAAACTTAAGCTCATGAGCACCACCTAGCGGATCAGGTATCTAAATTACCTCTGGCTTAAAAGCTCTTTTATTTGCTAGAGATTTAAGTAGTTCTTCTCGAAGCAGCATTTCTTCCTCCTCTTCCTCATCTGCAAAAGGTGGTTTTGGAGGCTGTTCTGGATCTTCAGGTGGAAGAGGTGGTAAAGGTGGTACAGGAGGTAGAGGTTCAAGAGAAACACACAATCCTTCCACATAAGGCTGGCTCAAAAGTGGCAAAGACTAGTTATTTTTTTTTAAAAAAAAGAAGAAATAATAATTACCATGCAAATTATACCAATTCCAAATGTTTATCTGTGAAGCATCATTAAATTAGAAAAAGGTAAGTTTTAGGTTATTATTTAACTATAAGTGTAAGTATTTATAAATCTCAAAAACTATCCATGAATTCAATATTCAGCCATGAAAAGTTTAATTTTTGCAATAAAAATAAAATCAATATTTGAACTTTAAGATAATTATACAAACTTTTCCATTCCTATTCTTATCTTTATTTAGCAATATAAAGAATAAAAATTTTATAAAGTCTATCCCTCTAGATAACTACCTGAAAGCAAGTAGAGATACTGAAAAACCATGGTATTTAAATAAAAATAAAAAATTAGGAACCAGGAATTCTGGAAAATACATAGTACAAACTATCTTAAGAAATAAGCTCCAATCACTGGCCAGTTTCTCAATGGTTAGAGCATCTGCCTGCAGACCTAAGGGTCTCAGGTTCTATTCCAGGTCAAGGGCACAACCTGGTTTGCAGGTTCAATCCCCAGCCCCAGTCAGGGCACGTGCAGGAGGCAACCAATTGATGTGTCTCTCATCCCATCAATATCTGTCTCTCTCTCTTTCTCTCACCCTCCCCTTTCCTTTCTACTCTCTAAAAATCAATACTATCAATGGAAAAAATATCTTTGGGTGATGATTAACAAAAGAAAAAAAGAGAGAGAAAAAGAAAAAAGAAACAAGTGCCAGGAAGATTCCCCACTACCCTCTTAAATCCTTGTGAAATGGCCTGTAAGAGAGTATCTATAAAGAAAACTAATTTTCCCCATTTACTGAGTTTAAATATATTTTTGCTTCAAATACCTTCCAGTATTACTCTTGGCATTTAAAACAGTTCAAGGAAGAAAGAAAAATATTTTCTCTCTCACTCTGTGCTCTATATTTCCCTCACTTTATACTTCCTAGGAGGACACCAGTTGTCTACCTAGGAACTCTGAAATGGCAAAATTCCCTCTAACCTACTGACAAAGATTCAGTTTGGTCTCTAGGATCTCTCAGTCTAGAAATAAACTTTGACTTTGTGATTTCTCCACATTCATTTTTTTCTTTTGAAAAAAATCTACCAAATGTATAGTCTGCCAATGAATAATCAACTGCTTAGTCCATAGATTTCATAGCTATTAATTTTGATACACAATTCTGATTTTTTTAAAATCTCTCTTCAAACCTAATCATTCATTAATTACATGCCAGTTTTCATACAAATTAGAAATGACACAAAGCAACAAAATGTTTTCAGAACTAATATTAATTCTCACTTACAGTAACCTGAGGTGGTGGAGGCAAAGAAATAGATGGTGCTGAAGAAAAATATCCCACTGTACATTCAGCAAAGAATGGTTGTTGCACCGGTGAAGGAGCTGAAAATATTTTTTTAAGAGTTTAATAACAAATACCTCTACATGAATAAATTAAATTTATGTACATTTGTAGGAATTCAAATGCATCTAGGTAAAGTACAAATTAGTCTTTCTTAATCTCTAATAAAATCTTTAATTATCAAGAGACCACTTCCACCTATTTAAAATTTTTCTTACATCACCATAAAGTTAGCCTTTCACTTTGTTCTAATTTTCAGCTAATGATGATAACAGGGAATAGAGCAGGAAGGGCTAAAAACATTTTTTTTTTCAAATATACTTTTTAAGGAATAAAACAAAAAATTCCCCAAACTGCCAAAGTGCCCGAACTAAAGGAAAACAGTGATGTGGTGACTCCATTCTTCCCTTCATGTCTATCAAAGAAAGTGAAATTGACTAAGTTGTGTAGAAAGCAAATGGGACTAGAAATGAATTGCCTACTGCATTTAATCAATAAAGTACACATTAATAATTCTGAAGTAATTACTGATGCTTCCCATTAATTATTCCCAGAAATTATTAGCATTTCTTCTTTCTTAGCAGATAAAAATAATGGTTTCTTAAGACTCAATAAAGTATTGCAGATTCAAACTACTCTTGCTACCCAGTAACCTTAGAGAAAAACTAACTTTTTTGTCCCAGTTGTCACACAAGTCAATATAGACATTACCCACATGACTTCTATGGGGTTGATTTGTGGCCCACTGGAATATACACTGGCCTTTAGAACATTTTACTTCTTAAAAATATCTATAATGAATTTAATTCTTTTTTACAAAATTTTTTAAATGTATAGAACATAACATTATTTTATGGGAATACAGAGTATTAATAATATTGTCAACACTTGGAAATTACTATGAATCATCTCTAAGAACCTAGAAATAAGAAAATGAAAGATTAACCAAAGAGAGTTAAATTATGAAATCAAAACATATCATGTAAGATTATCAAACATGAGCCTAAAAACAATAAACATTACCCAAATCAGACTTTGCCTTGTCTCTGGTCTAGACACACTAAAAGTAGGATTCTAGCTTGAAATATGCCGATCATAAGGTCTTATTTAAATAAGTATTCCAGCTCTAAATGCCAAATGTATTCAGTTGTCTGCTTCAGTTTTATGTGTTTTAGTTAGTGAGAATAGCTATCTCACAGCCCATCACCCCTGAATATCAACTAAAGCAAGTCTCTAGCTCTCCAGGTTAGAGTCACATCTTAGAATATGTAATCTATTTGAGGTAGAGCCCTGACCAGTTCTAACTAGTCTTTCTTGAGATGCCACTAGTATCACCGTCCATCTCCTAATTCCTACAAAGTATTATCATTGGAAGGAGGAAGAAGGAAGCCTAAAAGCAAGTTAGATCCTTTTGACTAAAATTCAAAATATCTTGGATATAAAGATACTTAAGATCAAAGGTTTGTTCACTTTTTTTGTGTATTTTTTTTTTTCATAAAGCAGTATTCTCATCTGTTTTTAAAATCTTCACTTTTCGGACCAAAGAGTTAAGAGTTTTTGAACACTGTCTTTCTATTTAAATGCTATCCAGAAGAAACATTGGGAAATAAAGGTTAATATTACACATTTGAAATTTGCTCTCAAAGTATTTACAACACCAAATAATGCCTATGGTTGAACAATCCACTTAGAAATCTCACGTTCATTACATTTCTTTCAAGGTTTGGGGCAGTTTCATGACCATTTTCTATTTAATAATTATGAACATGCAAATGTATTAAGAGTTTTAGCTCATACCTGGAGAACTGGTTTCACTATCTGTATCCATAGCAACTTCTTCATAGTTATCATATTGATAAATGCCTCCTCCACTATCAGTTGGTTGCTTATCTAAGGATCGTCTCAGGTCCGTATCTGAAGACTAATTACACAAGATATTTAGTTTCACAGCATTTTCTTAGTCTATTCTTAGACTAGAAATTATAAAACAATTAATAGTTATTTTCTAGGAAACAGTATCAAAACTTATGGTGCTCCAGTTAGAGCTTCCTATCACATCTTATTTGGGAAATTCATTGTACATGACAGGTAGCTGATAACTGTCAGATAAAAAAAAAATGAAAACTATCAGGGACTATCTACACAGATGAAATCCTCCATAGTTAGCTGAGCTACTCATTACCTACCCTATATAATAAAAGGCTAACATGCAAATCAACCAAAGGGCAGAACAACCAGTTGGTATGACACACACTGACCACCAGGGGGCAGACAACGCAGGAGCTGGCCCTGGTGGTCAGTGCGCTCCCACAGGGGGAGAGCTGCTCAGCCAGAAGCTGGGCTCATGGTTGGCAAGTGCAGCAGCAGTGGCAGGAGCCTCTCCCGCCTCCACTGCAGGCGGGCAGTAAGGAATGAGGGGTTCCAGACTGCGAGAGGGATGTCTGACTGCCAGCTTAGGCCCAGGGATCAGACCTAAACTGGCAGGGCAAAAA
>NW_006287915.1:4621273-4633720 GCF_000327345.1 Myotis davidii | reverse complement strand
GATGAATTTGGTTAAGTCTCGTAATAGGAGTAGTCTGATGGATGAAAGTAGTAGCTCGTGCATATCTCTGAAGGTCACAAAATATAAACCTCATGTAAAATCTCTGTCATCAGTGTTGCAGCAGCAAAAGTCCCACTGATAATATCAAATGGAGTCATAAATTTTTCTGTCGGACTATCAGTGTACATGTATACATTAAAAAATAAATGTATTTTTCATCATCATATACTGTGTTTTTGTCGCTAGAATTAATTTTATTATTTCTTCAAGGTTCTTCACATGCATACACCTTAAGAGATATCAAGTAGGCGTAACATGTTCTCAAAATATTAGGGTTGACAGGCAGAAGAATTTTGAGTCAGAGATTTTTCTGGTTTTGGCACACACTCACAAAAAGGTTGCCCACCCCTGGCTTAGGCCCATCAGTTGGACATCCCATAAGGGCTCCTGGACTATGAGAGGGCGCAGGCCAGGCTGAGGGACCCTTTGCCCCACCGTCCCTGCTGAGTGCACAAATTCTGTGCACCGGGCCTCTATTTCCTCTATAAAATAAGATGACACCAAAATCTTTAATACTTATGGTCTATCCCAGTATAAAAAACTAGACTTGACAAGCCCTGACTGGTGTGGCTCAGTTGGTTAGAGTATCATCCAATGCACCAAAGGGTCACACGTTCAATTCCCAGTCAGGGCACATACCTAGGTTGGGGATTCGATCCCCAGTTGGGGTGAGGATGGGAGGCAACCAATTGATATCTCTCTCTCCTCTCTCTCTTTCTCCCTCTCCTTTTCTCTCTCTCTAGAATCAAAGAAAAATATGTCCTCTGGTGAGAATTTAAAGAAAAATAAATAAATAAATAATTCAAGTATTATATCATCAAAACTGTATTTAGATTCCTTCCAAAAAACAGTTACATTTTAGCTATAAATAATTAATAGCTGAAAACTAGAAACTCTTGGTCAATATAATTGCATATTTTCTTTTTTACTTCTTACAATGTTTCACTCATAGAGATGTTTTATAACAAACTAAAAACAGCAAAACCTATACAGATGGATATAGGAGTAATGTGCAAATACAATATTTTTCTCTAAATGAAGATTCTATCAAAGTATTTTTTAGAAGTTCAAATTTACAAATTCCTTGCTTAAGAAAATGAAACTCCTGAATCCCTAAAATTAAAGAACTCTTGCCGGAACCGTTTTGGCTCAGTGGATAGAGCGTCGGCCTGCGGACTGAAAGGTCCCAGGTTTGATTCTGGTCAAGGGCATGGACCTTGGTTGCAGGCACATCCCCAGTAGGAGGAGTGCAGGAGGCATTTTACAGAGAGGAAAGGAGAGAGATAGAGAGTTAGAAACATCGATGAGAGAGAAACATCGACCAGCTGCCTCCTGCACACTCCCCACTGGGGATGTGCCCGCAACCCAGGTACATGCCCTTGACCGGAATCGAACCTGGGACCTTTCAGTCCGCAGGCCGACGCTCTATCCACTGAGCCAAACCGGTTTCGGCAAAGAGCTCTTACTTTTAATAGCATCTCTATTCCTCTTAGTACATTCACAAGTGTAGTCTCAAAGCTCAGAGTTCTAAAAATTATCACTGATAATAACACTAGATCAATATCAAATTTCCGATATATTTCCTGGCACCATCCATAAAAGAGATTAGTCATTCAGTCACTACCAATGATTCATATATACTAAAAGCTCACAATTGCTTGATAACTAAACAGCCATTAAAGCACCCGGTTGGCATGGCTCAGTGGTTGAGCATCAACCTATGAACCAGGAGATCACACGGTTCAATTCTCAGTCAAGGCACATGCCCAGGTGTGGGCTCAATCCCCAGTAGGAGGCGTGCAGAGGGCAACCAATCAATGATTCTCTCTCATCATCGATGTTTCTCTCTTTCTCTCCCTCTTCTTTCCTCTCTGAAATCAATAAAAATATATGTAAAAGTAAGTAAAATAAATAGCCACTAAGGCTATTACTAGATGATGATTTAACTTTCTTTAAAATAGTCTATTGATTAAGCATCACACACTTATTACTCTACATTACTAAATAATGAAAAATTAATGAAATTCTGCCCTGTACTTAGGTAGCAGCCATTTTAAAATAAGTCCTCACTACAATTTAGTAAATCCTACTTTCATCTAACTAGAAAATGATAAAAAAAGCTAAATGTAGGATTTGCTAACCATGATTTTAGTCTTTCTTTTATTTCTTCTATTTTCAACCATTATAACTATACAAGACTCATTTTCAATTCTAACCTTTCCTTCTCCCCCAAAAAAGTTATATAAGCTGTATCAAACACAAGAACTTTATGTTTCTCAGTTGACTGAATCTATGAAATAAAATGGTAAGGACTCTTAAATTTGAGTAGTGCTTTGATTTCATATTCTTACACTCACTTTACTTCTTGACCGCCTCTTTCCACCAACCAATTTCATGAATCGATTGTACTGCTCTTCCTGATTTGAGAGATCTCGAATTTTTCTGATTTCTTCCTCTCTTTTCCTTCTCTCTTCCTCTTCAGCTTGTTTCCGCAGTTCCTCTTCTTTCAGTCTTTCCTGTTCTTTTTGTTGTTGTAGTTTCTTCCATGCCTTTGTTTGCTGCTTCCTCAATGCTTGTTTAGCTTTAAATGAAAAATGTAGAAACATCAGTTATCTATCAGTTAGAATTTTCTAAAGGATAAAAGAAAGCAAGAGCTTTAAAAATAATTTTCATTATCATTAAGTCCTCAGTTCTGTTTACATAGAATTGTCCTTTATTCAAGGCCATATAATTCTCCACACTCAAAACTTTCTGAGTTAAAATCTAGACACTATACTGATAAATAAAATCATTTAAAAGAATTTAACAAAAATGATCACCTGTAGTGCTAACTTTTTTGGCCGAATGTGTTTTTGTACTGGTTTTAACTTTTTGCTGTACGGCTTTCATCTTAGTCAATTTTTCTTTGCTTTCTTTCATCACCTGCTGTTCTTTTTGTTGCCATTTTTTACTGGCTGACTGAAGAGCCAAAAGACGAAGTTGTAGTTCAGATAGTTCCTCTTCATCTTCACCAAGTTTCTTAAAAAAAAAAGTTGCAATTTTTAAATTATTTGACCTTAAACATTTCACCAAGTCAAATCTTTTATGTGGTCAAAATTTAATGATGGTTCTAAGGCAAATATTTAAATGACAAATATAAATAAAATAAGAAAACAAGATTACTTACCATAGCCCTAGACCCTAATTTAGTCCCTATAATATAAACAGAAGATCAATCTGTACATATGTTCATGTGTAGGGTTGGAGGGAAAGGATACAACTGATGAAACAAAATAATACAAAAAAATAAAAAAGAAGGCCTGGCCTGTGTAGCTCAGTAGGTTGGGTGTTGTCATATGCATCAGGAGGCAGCCAGTTCAATTCCTGGTCAAGGACACATGCCCGGGTTGCAGGCTCGATCCCCACTATTTTCCCACTATTGGGAAAGAGGGTATGCAGGAGGCAGTGGATCAATGTTGCACTCTTTAATCGATGTTTCTCTCTCTCTCCCTCCCCTTCTCTCTAATAATCAATAAAAGTTAAGGGTTAGAGATTAACATTTAATTGAGCTTTCCAAACAAAAAGAATTAAAATCTAGAAGCCAGCCCTAACTGGTTTGGCTCAGTGGATAGAGCGTTGGCCTGTGAACTGAAGGGTCCCAGGTTCGATCCTGGTCAAGGGCATGTACCTTTGTTGCAGGCACATCCCCAGTGGGGGGTGTACAGGAGGCAGCTGATCGATGTTTCTCTCTCATCAATGTTTCTAACTATCCCTCTCCCTTCCTCTCTGTAAAAAATCAATAAAATATATATTTTTTTAAAAATCTAGAAGCCAGTGAACAAAAAAAAAAATTCAATCCAGGATCCAGGAGAGATAAGGAATGAAGAATAAAGTGGTTATCACGTGAGTAAATACAGAGAACTGGTATATTGAAAGTCAAGATTCAAAGTTGCAAACTTTAAAAATATATGTATTTTAAAACTCAATAGTGTTGAAAAAAATGATGTAAAGACTTGCTTATGTTTGAACATTGCATGTTCTAAACCTATAAATATTTATCTGAATATTTAAAATATTTTAAACACTCAAGACTTTTCTTCAGAAAAGCTAAAACAGGAAGACAGATTCAGAGCAAATGTTTGAGAACTTTTTTTCTGACTGAAAAGACCTCTTTTGAGAGAATTTTATAAATTAAATTCTATACATTTTAGCTAAAATATAACTGAAAATGTCAGGCAATCTAAGCAGAGGTTCTTAATTGGAGTGCATGAATTTGCAGGGGAATAAGGTAAGAAAGAGGTTTGGTTCTTTGGCCTCCCCACCCCTTAAAGTTAAATGCAAAACTGTATATGTTTTTCCTTTATGTGTATGTATGAAGAGGCAAAAAAATCAAAAGTCTAAGACTTAAAAAGGTCAAAGATCACTTATCTAATAACTATTAAAAAATATGTTCTTACTAGAGGCCCAGTGCACAAATTCATGCACGGGTGAGGGGCCGGCTGGGGTGAGGGGCCGTGGGCGGTTGGCCAGCCATGCCCTGCCCCCTGGTCAAACTCCTGGTCAAGGGGACAACTTGCATATTAGCCTTTTATTATATAGGATTTTGATTTTTAGATAGAGAAAAAAGAAGAGGGGAAGAGCGAAACATCGGTGAGAGAGACACATTGATCTGCTGCCTCCTGCATGTCCCCAACTGGGGATCAAGACCACAACCTGGGTATGTGCCCTGACCGGAAATCGAACCAGGGACCTGCCTGCTGGTCTGTGAAATGACACTCAGTCCACTGAGCCACACAACCCGGGCTCTAATGACTTTTTCTTATAGGTGAATTGTAATTACATTTTTCCTGAAACCCAATTATTTAATTCTTAAGCATAAAGAAACAGTAGTTCCTATATCAACAGGTTTCACCCTTACATGAACTATTATAAATCCCTAACTGAACTACCATTACGTCAGTTTATACAAACCAGGATAGTTACCTTTCCCACTATTGGGAAATATATGTAAAAAATGAGTTTTAAAATTATCATCATCCTTTTTTACTCTATTATCACTTAAACATACCAAATTCTACTGCTTGGTACTAAAGTCCTACAGCCATGTTGTCCAATATAGTAGCAATGAGTCACATCTGGCTACTTAAATTTAAATAACCAAAACTGAATACAAAATTCAGTTCCTCAGCCACAATAATCATTTCAAGTGCTTAACAGCCACATGTGGTTTAATACCTACCATATTAAAGAGTACAGATATAGAACATTTCCATAATTATAGAAAATTCTATTAGATTTTGGACAGTGCTGATCTAGAGAGTTTAAAGTAAAGCTATCATCAGTTCCATTGAGACTTAAAAGTCTTCTATTACTTTTTGCAACTATCTTTTTAGAATAAAAGAAAGAAACCACTGCCCTAACCGGTTTGGCTCAGTGGATAGAACGTCAGCCTGCAGACTGAAAAGTCCCAGGTTCGATTCCGGTCAAGGGCATGTACCCTTGATTGCGGGCACATCCCCAGTAGGGGGTATGCAGGAGGCAACTGATCAATGTTTCTCTCTCATCAATGTTTCTAACTCTCTCTCCCTTCCTCTCTGTAAAAAATCAATAAAATATATATTTTTTTAAAAAAAGAAAGAAACCACTGATTCTACTGTGCAACTATATGCTATTTAAAGCAGCTATTTGATGAGCAAGAAGGGCACTGAACCTCATTCAACTCTTTGCTCTGACGTTTAAGTCCTACGTAACTATAGGCAAGTCACTTAACCTGTATAAATTTTACCTTATCTGTAAAATAGTCAACTTACTTTACAAAATTGCTGGGATGATATTAAAAAACATATACACATGAATGTGCATGTGTGTGTATCTGTTATATTATCATCCTTAAATGCAGGACCACCTCTTTCCTAAAGCTCCTAGGCTCTTTGCATCATTACCATTTACTCATAAAAACTAGCTGAAATCTTAAATGCAGCTATTTCCAGATCTCTAATTCAACAACAAGAAAAAAAGGCTTGGATTATTAACTGCCTATTAAATGTCAAACACAGTATTTGATGCCTCTGTATTTTATCCTGTGGAACCTCACAACAAACCCAGAGAACAGATGACATTAAACTCATTTTGTAAAGAAGAAAAACAGAGGCAAGCAAAGGCTTACACAAGATCAGTCAGCTGCACAGCCAGCGTGCCTGTGGTTGAGTGTTGACCAATGAACCAGAAGGTCACAGTTTGATTACCAGTCAGGGCACATGCCCAGGTTGAGGGCTCAATCCCCAGTGTGGGGCATTGCAGGAGACAACCGATCAATGATTCTCTTTACCACTGATGTTTCAATCTCTCTCCCTCTCCTTTCCTCTCTGAAATCAATAAAAATACGTATTTTTTTAAAAACCAATCAGCTAAGAGGAGCTAGAATTGGACACCAGGTCAAGGTTTGTCTAACTCCGAAGCTTTCCCACACAGGATAATGCCGCCCATAATTAAAATGAAAATTAAGTTTCAAAAAACAAAGAGATCATTTAAGGAAATAAATAACACTTCAATTAAACACAATTTAATTGAACCTAGTGAAAAAATACTCTAAGATGTCTATCCAGATTTTCTTATCTTTAAGCTTATGTCCAAATAAAGATATCACAAAGATGAAAGTAAATTAGTAAAAAGCAAGACAATTTCCCTTTTGAAAGAACAGAGTAAAGCAGTACAACGGTCAGTCTTATAGAGCTATCCAATTCCACAAAGTAGTATCTTACCTTTTCAGATAGAATATCTGAGGCACTAAGCCGTCTTGTTAAATTTTGTTCCTTATCTTCTAATCCTTTAAAATAAAACAGCATACTTTGAGGGAGCTATAATCAACTTAAAATAAACGCTATATAATGTTTGATATTAATTATTTTAAAGGGTCTCATTTTCTCAATCTCTCAAGCAAAAGAATGTTATTAGAGAAAATGAAAATCTGACTAAACTCATATTGGCTTCATTTCTAAAAGTTAGAAAGCTGGTGGTTCAAAATATTAAATTATAAATTAAAAGCCCATTTTGATAAAAATATTTTTAAACGAAAAATTATTATAAATGAGAACTATAGGAGTAGACAACAAGCAAAGCTTCATCATTATAAAACAGATAATACACATTGATAAAATATAATTAATTCATACCTCTAAATGAAATGAACTCAACATTTAGAGATTGTATTGGATTTATACACCAAAGAAATGGTCCTATATCTAGAAAAGCGTCAGCACAAGTAGGTTAAGTACCAATAAATTAAATTCAACCAACATTCTTCCAGAATTCTAGCCTTGGGCCCAAATTACTGGAAAAGTTATTTACAAAATCTTGTTTATGTATTATCTAACCTATAACTGCTCAACAATAAAGTTACAGTATATTTACAATAGCATTGAGATACACTTCTGAAGCTAAAAGAGAGTCTTTCCTCAAAATGGCACAAATGACGTCTAAAGTCCAAGTTCAATTTCCCCCCACCTCATCTGTTAGTGTTCCAAACATCCTAACTTGATTGCCTACAGACCTACTGGTAAAAGAACAGACAACTTATTCAATAAATGGGGAAATTACTAAACAAGTACCCTAGACAAAGTAAGTAGAAGGCAACCACAAATAAGCTTTAAGGCGTATTTTGAAAATGTGAATTTGTTGCAACATGACTGATATATTAGAAAATAATTTGAGCATAACACAAATTTCATGTTTGCTTAAGTGTGATTTGTCTCCAAGAAACTGAGAATCCAGAAAACTAACGCCCCGGTGATCCAAGCCATGTAGCAACAGAAAACCCCCACAAACTTTGAGCATCTACCAACTACTTCAGTTCAATGTGTATGTTATCAGCCACACTCATCCATATCTGATGTAACAGCTTACTATCCAAATTCAGATAACCTTCCTTGCTCCACTTTATAATAATTCATAAGCTGCCCTAACCCGTTTGGCTCAGTGCATAGAGCGTCAGCCTGCGAACTGAAAAGTCCCAGGTTGGATTCCGATCAAGGGCATGTACCTTGGTTGTGGGCACATCCCCAGTAGGGGGTGTGCAGGAGGCAGCTGATCGATGTTTCTCTCGCATTGATGTTTCTAACTCCCTATCCCTCTCCCTTCCTCTCTGTAAAAATAATCAATAAAATATATTTTTTAAAATAATAATAATTCATAAGCTGAAAATCTTCCACTTCCACACACACATTTTAGGTCTTTTTCAAAGTAAAATGACATTTATTGTAGTGTTTGAAGCATTTTTTTTTACCCCTTTTAACATGTACAGCTGCACTACAATTTTTATTAGGCTCCTATCTTTTTTCATGTGTCACTGACACAGTTTTTAAATGTTTCTCTAATTCCATTTTGTTCATAAACCCTGTGGTTTTTATTTTGCAAATTATGCAGAGTATAATTTATAGGAATGCATGTCACATTATAGCAAAATTGATCATACTTCAAAGAATACTAAAATGAAAAAAAATAAAGACATAAACAGACTTTCAGTAATAAGTGTAAAAAGCACTAAACTTTGCTCCTACATGAGAAGCCTATTAGTTGATGAGAATATATCTTATCTATAACTAGTGGTGGCATCCTGCTTTATTTAAAGTAGCATAGAGGCAAGTATCCATTACACTAGCAGATATCTTATGAGCGTGTTACCTTAAAAACAAGCACAAACCATAAATTTCACACTATAAATTTAACTTTACACAAAGAGTATAAAAGCAGGTTATTTTTTAAAACCAAGCATATAGTCACCAATGTCATGTGTCCACCAATAAAATGTGTCTCTACAATAAAACTATTTCAATTCTCAATACTTCCAAAATGAATGCAGTATTTTAAAAATTATTACATGGTATCCTAAACTGAGCTAGAGACAGTCATCATGATACGGGTGACAATTAAAACCATAATTGAAAACACCCCAGAAAAAATGGAACACTAAGGACATCAACAGTTTAGTTACCAAGAAATTTTTTAAAGAAAAATCAGAAAATTAAAAGAAATTCCAGAGAGGCCTGGCAGCCCACGGAGGGGACGACCCTGGGGGGAGGGGGGGACTGCGGCTGCGCTGGGAGCCTCCCACCCCGCCCTCCAGGAAGGGGAGGAGGCGAGGGGAGCACGCTGCCGAGCCCCCCCCTCCCGCCCAGCCTGAGGTCCCCTGCCCATGAGGTGGACGCCCCCCGGGAGTAAAAAAAAAAATTCCAGATGTGTATGATATCACAGAAACCCCAAAATTTCAAGATCAGTGAGAAAAACATCACTGAATATAGATCGCAAAAGTCAAAGTGATTCTTTGAGAATATGTACAAAATAAATAATGCCAAGAATTTGCTCAAGAATCTCTTAGAATAAAAACTAAAGTTCTTATATGGCTCTGCATGATCTATCCCTACGATCTTTGACCTCCTCTCCCACTATTCATCCCCCTCACTCTCTTTTTAAAAAAAATACGTTATTAGTTTTTAGAGAGGGGAAGGGAGAGGGATGGAGAGATAGAAACATCAATGAGCGAGAAACATCAATTGGCTGCCTCCTGCACGCCCCCTATTGGTGATCAAGCCTGCAACCCATGCACGTGCCCTGACTGGAAGTCAAACTACTGAGCTCTTAGTTCATGGATAGACGCTCAACCACCGGGCCACAAAAGCCGGCACTCTCTCTTCTTTAGTAGCACAGGCCTCTCTGTTATTCCCCAAATAATCCAGGCAACCCTCTGCCTTAGGGTCATTATTCTAGTTGAGCGATTTTCAGCTTGGGTGCCGTGAGAATTTTTAAAACATGTGATACCTGATTGCTTAGAAGCACTGACATCTTCTCCTTTAGATTGTTAAATAAAAAAATAATAACAGCCATTCTGTATAAATTAATCAAAATTATACCTATTTTTTGTCAGATCAGCAAAAAATATATTTTCTGATGTACTGCAGAATTTTAGTAATTAGTTTATATGTCATATGATGAAACAGATTGAAAACCATTGTCCTAGTTCAGTGATTCTCAAATTTTAGGAGGTATTAGAATCAACAGGAAGGCTTATTAAATATAGATTGCTGGGCCCCACTTCCAGAGTTTCCAATTCAGTATCTGGAGTAGGGTCTGAGAATCTGCACTTCTATAAAGTTCCCAGTTAATGCTGGTACAAGGACCACAGTAAAAAAAAATAAATAAATACTGCCCTAGCTATTCATTCTATTTGCCTAGAAACCTCTTCCCCCTGATATCCATTTGGCTATTTCCTCAGCGTCCTCAAAACTTGTGTTTAAATCTCACCTTCAAATTCAGGCCTCCTAATCACTCATTAATACCGCAACCTGGCCCTAACTAATTTGGCTCAGTGAATAGAGTGTCAGCCTATGGCCCAAAGGGTCCCGGGTTTGATTCCAGTCAAGGCCACGTACCTCAGTTGCAGGCTCCACCCTGGGCCCGTGAAGGAGGCAACCAATCAATATGTTTCTCTGACACTGATATTTCTTTCTGTCTTTCCCTCTCTCTTCCACGGTCTCTAAAACTCAATGGAAAAATATCCTTGGGTGAGGATTTTAAAAAATAAAAAAATACTGCAACCTGTACCCGCTACCCCATCCTACTTACCCTCGTTTCTCTCTTTCTAACACTGTTATTTACTGTCTCTTTTTCTAAAATGCAAGACCATGAAGGCATAAATTATTGACTATTTTGTTCAGTGATGTAGTTCCAAGAGCCTGGAACAAAGTGCTCCATTAATTTTTGAATGAATGAAATGAAAAAAGTGAAAATGAAAAATGAATTCCACAATTAGCTCAACGTAACCTTGCCATGAGTAGTTTCAGTATTCTAGTAAGGATGGAAAAGCAGACTGCACTGGGTTACGAAAGCATAAGCAGTAAAATAAAGAGAGTCAGCAAAGACTCACCCTTTCCAGAAGTCTGGTTAAAAAGACAAGTTAAAGGAGAATGCAGGATGGGGAGGAGGGAATGTTTAAATTTTGGGATGGAACACTAAAATATGATCATAATAAAATCCCATTGCCCTGACCGGTTTGGCTCAGTGGATAGAGCGTCAGTCTGCGGACTCGAGGGTCCTTGGGTTCGGTTCCGGCCAAGGGCATGTACCTTGGTTGCGGGCACATACCCAGTAGGGAGTGTGCAGGAGGCAGCTGATCGATGTTTCTCTCTCATCGATGTTTCTCTCTATCCCTCTCCCTTCCTCCCTGTGAAAAATCAATAAAATATATTTTTTTTAAACCCATTAAGAGAAAGTGGTTAAATATTAATCAAAATACACAGATAGAGCAAGGTCCAGAGAAGGTGGGAGAAGTTAGAGCCAGGAATACAGGTTTATACAAAGTGGCCATAAATGAGAAGAGGTACCACTTTTTCAGAGTGGAGGAACTGGAGTGAAAATCAGTATGGATATAAGTTTACAGTCAGGAAGTTGGAAGCTGGAAGTTGAATGAGATCACTTGAAGTAGAGGCAAGCTCATAGGCTGACAATAGAGATAAAGGCTGGGTAAAAGCCTGAAAAATGATGAAAGTTTAGAAGAGTTGAGAGAAATGGGGGGGGGAGAAAAACAAAGATGACCAATAATTTTGAAGGTTTGATTGCAGAGCTGAGTCTTGCTGAAGATTAGAAGAGAAAATGCATAAGTAGAAATAATGTAACTTATTGATTTAGGTAAGTTTTATTCTTTTTGGTTTTCCCCCAATAACTCATTTATACTGCTGCCAGTTATCCTCCTAAAACAGACACCTGATCACATCATTTTCCTGTTTAAAAATATCTGACTGCCCACCTGATACTTAAAAAAACTCTAAATTCTTGAGCAAGCCCTGGCCGGGTAGCTCAATTGGTCCTCATTCCCAATCAGGGCACATTTGAGAATCAGCCAATGAATGCATACATAAGTGGAACAACAAATTGATGTTGTTTTCTTCTCTCTCTCCCTTCTTCTCTCTCTAAAATCAATACATCAAAAAATAAACAATAAATTCTTTCACAAGATATTCAAGTCCCTCATTATCCAATCTCACCTATCCTTTTGTAAATTCATATCTAACCACTCTTAGAAACATACCATGTAGCCCACACATTGCACCCATAATCCAATATCTTTTAAAAGATCTGTGACAAAAAAAAAAAAAAGATCTGTGACTTCATCTGCTTATTTGGTTCATTGGACTCCCCAAGTGGAAAAATCCTGACTCATTTTTCAAGACAGTCCATAACTATGAAAACGTCCTAAACCCAAGTGGGATTTTTTGATACTTCCTCTGTGTTACTGCAGGCTTCTATACATCAATATTTATTATACTCTCTAGTACTTATGTGCATCTTTTCTATCCCACTGGATTATACTTTTCAAAACTGTCTTCTGGAATCATGGTATTGGGGGGGGGGGGGGGA
>NW_006287915.1:4610833-4621252 GCF_000327345.1 Myotis davidii | reverse complement strand
TGGGAGGGGGGGGGGGGGGGGAATGTCCCTAAGAATGTGTAACAAAATCAGTCACCACTCAGGTTTGCAATCAACTTTACACCATATGGATGACTTGAAAACTTCAAATATAAAGTGGTCCGAGAGCAAAAGTCCACTCAAGTGCCTGGCAGCAGTAAAGGCAAATCCTCTCTGGGAAATGAATCCACCGTTGTGCCAGGCCTCAAAAAATTCCCACCAAAAAAAAAATCCAAAGAAAAATGAGCAACTCATTAAAAAAAATAAATAAATCGCCAAGTATTCAAGAAAAGAAAGTGCCAAAAACAAGAACCACCATCATCAGAAATCAGATCCACAAAGACCTCTGATACAAGAAATTAGCAGGCAAAGGGGAGAATCAAAACAAATCTACGGTTAACATGTTTAAAGAAATAAAGATAGGGGTGAACTAAAAATGGCGGCAGAGGAAGTGGATGCTGCATGGACATCCTCCCAGGAACAAACTGGAATTACAAGTAAAATACAGAAAAACTTCCTGAATAATCAACGGAAAACTTGCAGGAGAGAAATCTGATACCCGAGTTCCAAAAGTGGAGACCACATAAAGACCGATTTATTTTGTATATTGTAAAAATAAATAAATAAATAAATAAATAGAAAAGAAATAAAAATATATTTGAAAAAAATAAGCAGAGAAAAGAAAACTAAAAAGAATGAGCCAAATGATCTGGAAACAAAATAAAAATAAGATACTAAAATAAAACCTGTAACTGAAATTTAAAACTCAATAGGTGGGCTTAAGGCTGATCAAACACAGACACGGATAAAGAGAGAATCAGTGAACTAAAAGATATAGAAAATGGCATTTCAGAAACTGTAGCAGAGTTATAAAGAAATAGGAACTTAAGAGAAATTAAGGGAAAAAGAAGATAAGGTGAGATGATTTCATACAATACACATCTACACAGAGTTTTGGAAAAGAAAGAGAATGAGACAGTATTTTAAGAGGTAACAATTTTTCAGAATAAAAACAAAAAGCACAACATATCCCAAACTAGATAAATAAAAACTACAATCAATACATCACAGTTAAACTACAGGATACCAAAGACAAAAATAGGATCTTTAAAGCAACCAGAACAAGATAGATTACCTTAAACTAGAAATTAAGATAGATGACTTTTCAAAATCAACAATGGAAGCCAAAAAAGTATCTTCAATATATTGAGCCCAACCAGTGGGGCTCAGTGACTAAGCATTGAACTATGAACTAGGAGGTCACAGTTTGAATCCAGGTCGGGGCACATGCCCGGGTTGTGGTCTCAATCACCAGTGGGGGCATGCAGGAGGTAGCCGATCAATGATTCTCTCTCATCATTTGCTCTCCCTCTCCCTTCTCTGAAATCAACAAAAATATTTTTTTAAATGTTGAAAATATAATTAACCAACCTAGAATTCTAAACCTAGGAAAATTATTTTTAAAAGAGGGCAAACAAGAAATAAGTTTTCCAACCAGCAAACACACATTAAAGGATTTTTTTTTAACCCTCATCTGAGGATATTTTTCCCATTGATTTATAGAGTGGAAAGGAGGGAGGGAGGGAAGAGAGGGAGGGAGAGAAAAACATCGATGTGAGAGAGGCACATGGATTGGTTGCCTCAGCCACCTGCCAGACTAGGGCAGAAATGGAACCTGCAACCGAAGTTATGTGCCCTTGATTGGGAATTGAACCCGAGGCACTTCGGTGCTAAAGGAAAATTTTTAAATGTATTTTAAACATATGTGACTCTAGGCATAGAAGAAAGAATGAGCAAAGAAAATGTTAAATAGATGGGCAAAGTTAGACAAATACTGGCCCTTGTATATCAGGGAGAGGGTAAAGACATTGGTTAATTTTAAACATTGATAAGAGTTCATGTTACAACTACTAAAGGATCCATTATGATAACAGAAACTTAGTAACTAACTTTCAAACTAGTAAAAAAGGTTATACAAGAAATAATCAAGAGTCAAGAAAGAAAAAAGAAACAAAGGAAGTCCAAGTGTCAATAATCATTTTTAAAAAGGGGGAATGAACTACATGTTCTAGTTAAAAGACTAAGACTGTCAGACTAAATTACAAATGAAATTCAGCTCTAAAGACATGAATGAGGTATAGAAACACTGGAAAAATGAAAAATACTATAAAAGCATAAAAATAAAGATGGTGTGGCTATAAATATAGACAAAAATAGCCTTTTAGAAACAAAAAAAATAGCCTTTTAGGCAAAAACATTAGAGATAAAGGTCACTACATGATAATGAGAATAATGAGTCAATTCCCCAGCCTCAAAGTACTTAAAGCAAGCACTGAAAAACATTAGAATAGTGTTTTAACAAACTTCTTAGTAATAGATCAAGCAGATCAGAAAATGAAGGAAGATATGAACATAAAAAGTTTGATCTAACAACCCATGTTTCTTTCAAACATATACATAACAGTTTTAAAAATCTGTCATATGTTAAACAATAAAGAAGTCTATACAAGTATTTTCAAAAGACTGGTATTATATAGATCTCATTCTCTGACAATGTAATTAACTTAGAAATCAGTAACAAAAATACAGCTAGAAAACCTACATGTTTGTAAGTTAAACACTTCCAAATAGCCTACAGGTTAAAGAAAAAGAATTTTTTAATATTTATAACTGAATTTTAAAAATTTACACATTACAAACTACTGAGATGTAGCTAAAGTAGAAATTTCGTAGCCCAAAAGGATCTTAACAGGAGAGAGGCTAAAAACTAAGGAATTTTAAAAGCTACAGATTTATTTCTGGGGAAATTTTTTTTAAGGAGAGTTTATTTTATCACTGCTATACATAATTTTTAAAAAGGTAAGAGAGGCCCTATCCGGTTTGGCTCAATGGATAGAGCATGGGCCTGCGGACTGAAGGGTCCCTGGTTCAATTCAGGTTAAGGGTACATGCTTAGGTTGTGGGCTCGATCCCCAGTAGGGGGCGTGCAGAAGGCAGCCGATCAGTGATTCTCATCATTGATGTTTCTATCTCTTCCTCTCCCTTCCTCTCTGAAATCAATAAAAATATATATTTTTTAAAAAAGGTAAGAGAGTCCTAGGTTTGGCTCAGTGGATAGAGCATTAGCCTGCAGACCAAAAGGTCCCAGGTTTGGTTCCGGTCAAGGGCACATGTCTTGGTTGCAGGCTCCTCTCTGGCCTGGGCCCGGGCCCTTGTAGGGCCTGTGCAGGAGGCAACCAATCGATGTGTTTCTCTCACATCAATGTTTCTCTCTGGTTTCCCTTCTCTCTTCCGCTCTCCCTAAAAAAATAAATCAATGGAAAAAATATCCTTGGGTGAGGATTAACCAAAAAAAAATTAAGAAATTAAAATAAATAAGGTAAGGGATTCTTAAGAACAAATTTTTTAAATATTTTTTAATTGATTTCAGAGAGAAAGAAAGAGGGAGAAAGAGTAACATCAATGATGAGAATCATTGATTGGCTGCCTCCTGCATGCCCCACACTGGGGATTGAGCCTGCAACCCAGGCATGTGCCCCGACCAGGAATTAACCGTGACCTCCTGGTTCATGGGTCGACACTCAACCACTAAGCCACACGGGCCAGGCATCTTAAGAAAAACTGTTTGTCTGTTTGTTTTGTTAACCCTCATCTGAGGATATTTTTCCATTGATTTTTAGGGAGAGTAGGAGAGGGAAAGACAGAGAGAAACATCGATGTGAGAGAAACACATCAATTGATTGCCTCTTGTACACACCCCAATCAGGACCCGGGTCGGGGAGGAGCCTGCAACCAAGGTATGTGCCCTTGACTGGAATCGAACCCAGGACCCTTTGGTCTTCAGGCCAATATTCTATCCATTGAGCCAAATTGGCTAGGGCAAGAATAATTTTTAATAAACTTTTACAACTTACAGGAAATGGACACATTACTAGAAAAACATAGTTTATGTAAACTGCCTTAACCAGAAATAGAAAGAAGAGTCACAAAAGAAAAAAAAGGAAAACAAACGAACAAAAAGAAATAGGTGAGTAGTTTAAAACCTTCCCAGAAAAAAAACTCCATCCAGACCCAGACACTTTAACCAGCAAGATTTATCAAATATCCCAGCAATGATTCCAATCTTGACCTATTCCAGAAAATAAAAAAAGGAAATCACTCCCCAACTCATTTTGAGCATCACAACCTTATACTAAAACTTGGCAAGCAAAAGATAGGTAAAAAATTAAAGGCTTTGAACCTAGATGAAAAATTCTAAACAAAGCATTAGCAAACCTTTATTTATGAAGGTTTTAAATTGCCCGAAATACAAGAACTCAAATGTCCCTCAACTAGTAAATGGATAAACTGCAGAGCCATACAATAGAACACTCAGTAATAAAAAATAACAAACTGCTATTATATACAACCAAATAGATGAATCTCAAATACACTATGCCAAGAGAAAGTAGCTAGAAGCAACCTAGGCATGTACCCTAGCCAGAAATTGAACCCTCAACCTTTGGTATATGAGACAATGCTCTAACCAACGGAGCCACCCAACCAGGGGCTACATGACATTCTTGAAAAAGCAAAACTGTAAGGACAGTAAAGAGATCAGCAGTTACCAGGTGGGCTAAGGGTTTGGGAAGTGAGGGACGGACTACAAAGTGGCATGGAGAAATTGGTAGGGGTGAATGGAACTGTTCCATATCTTAACTGGAGAGTGGTGGTGATTACCCAACTGTCTGCATTTGTCAAAATTCAAAAAACTACATATGTAAAAAAGGATAAATTTTACTGTGTATAAATTATACATTTATAAAAAGAAAAATTAACAAACCAAATCCATGATGTATAAAAATGATATATCAATGAACTAGCTGGATTATCTCAACTACACAAGGGTAGTTTAACACTACAAAATCCATTAACATAATCCACTACACTAATAAAGAAGAAATATTACATGCATGCTCTTTTCAATAATGAAGAAAAAAGATCTGATAAGCTTCAACATCCATTTCATGCTGAAAATCTCAAACAAGCAATAGGGGAAAGGAAAAAAAACAACTTCCTTTACCCAGCAAGGGATAGTACATGTTTAAACATGTTTAATGGTAAATGTCAAAAGCATTCCCTTTAAGTTTGGGGGAAAAGGTGCCCACTATTACTTATACTAAAAATTGTATAAGTTTTTAAAAAATTAGAATGAAATAAACACCTTCATTCGATGAGATAACGATGTAGAAAGTGCAAAAATAACTCAGATAAATTATTAGAATATCAATGAAGCATGCCACCAAAATAGGTAGTTAGGTACCCCTTTAGAAATACAAGACTCTTATACTTAACTGAAGTGTTTAATTCCATTACCTTGACTGGATTCAGTAGCGTCAGATTTCAGGGAAAGTTGTTTTGTTCCATCTTTAACTTTTTTCAACCGGTTCTTATCTCCTGGTAAAGTCAATTTTTGCCTGAGTGGTTTTAATTCAAATGCCTGGAAAGTTTTGACCTGTGTTTTCTCCTCAGGAGCTAATTCTTTACTTGAGTCCTTTATAATACTGACATTTTCAGTGCTTGTTTGGTCCTCAGAGTTCAATGTTTTTGGATCTTCCTGCACATTCTCTTCTTTGCTACTCAAAGCTAGTTTTTCATCCTTATTGATGCATTCTAGTTCCAACTGTATTTGTTTGTACTTTAAAAGTAAATCTTCAAAAGTTTCTTCCCCACAGTTTTCACTTTTTGATGAATAATTTTTTCTTGATGGAGATCTTCCAAAACTTTTGGCTGAACAGCATATTAAGGAAACCAGTTTCCAAAAACTTTCCAGTTAATTTAACAAAAACACATTAAGTTATAGATGAGTTGTCTCCCTTTTGTCAAGATGAAGTGATATTTTTAAATTACTAAATTCCACTTTAATATATATGCTGCTAATGCCCACCTTCATTCTGTGCCCATATTTCAAATTTAACAAATATCCATATAAATAGTCCACTTACAAAATCACTAGTGTCAATTATTACCCGTAGTATCCACAGATATTCCATCTGGTTAGGTTATAACATCCTTCCTTCTGTAGGTATCAGGAAAGCCCATAATGAGCTGATGTTAAGATTCCTTTCTGAAGCAAGAGGGAAGAAACTGAATGGTTTGTCACAGATGTGGATAATTTACACTTCAGATAATCAGGAGGAAAGTTTCTTCTTTTTAATTAGTTTCTTCTCATGTCTCAATTTTTAAAAAATAGAGATAAAAAATGAACACTGACAATTAAGACTGATTTATGAATAAGAAACATTTGCTTAAAAATCTAATACATAACAATCTTCGAGCTCATCAACTATACTAACATCTAACACATGCATAAACTAAGACAATGAAGGCAGTTTTACGATAAAAAAAATAAAACTCTTAAATAGTACTCAAAAAGTATCTTCTAAACATTTCCCCTAAACATAAGGATACCTAAACCAATTATTTTAGTATTTTCTTCTCTAACATAGTGATAAACACAGTACAACTTCTTTCTTGGAAATGGCTACAAAGTTACAAACTATAAATTTTATTCAAAGTAATTCATACATGAGAATTGTTACACCTCCCTTTTTCAGCCTACAAATTAACGAGAGAAAAGTATTTAATGTGACTTTAATACAATGTCATCTACAGATCATTTGAATTGGCTAGAATATCCCATTAGTTACCAAATGTTTCTTCTGTTTAATAACTTACACAACAAGCAACTTGCAAAGTTGCTTTTAAACTTCCATAATGACCAATTCAAGAATGGGAATCAACACCAAATATTTTAGAAACTAAACAAGAATTACAACTAAAAATCTTAATGGTTCTAGCAAAAGTTTGGGTAAATATTTGTTCTCTGATCTCTTCAGAGCCACGTTTCTTAAAAGAACACTAGTGCAGTGGTTCTCAACCTTGGCTGCACATTAGAATCACCTGGGAATTTTTTTTTTAAATCCTGATTTCTGGGCCTCATCCTCTGGAAATTCTGTTTCTTTGTTATGGGGTGAGGCCACAACATTAGTAAGAAACAGAATTTCCGGAGGATGAGGCCCAGAAATCAAGATTTTAAAAAGATTCCCAGGTGATTCTAATGTGCAGCCAAGGTTGAGAACCACTGCACTAGTGTCTCATTACCTATCTTATACACTCTTCAACCCAATGGCATCTGGCTTCTGCTGGCCAAGTTTATCCACCACTTTTTACCTGACCTCTCTGTAGCATTAGACACTAAGCCACTTCTCTCTTGGCTTCCATAACTTCTTTCTCCACTTGTTTCTACCTTTTTCCCTACATTTTTTTTCCCTTTAAGTTTTCTTAACTCCAGTAATGGTGCTCTCCATGGTAACATATAGACTCTCTTTTTATTTTGAGCATTCTAATGTATTCCCATAGTTTTACATACTATGAGAAGCTTGGCCTAGAACAAATATTTGGAGTTCTTCCACAAGTCATCCCCGATACTGCTGCTAGACTAATCTAGAATATAAAATGGGGTCAGATTTCTTCCCCTTTTTGTATCTCACCAAAAACAGACTCCAAAATCCTTATAATGGCATATAATGCCTTCATTTGACCTGTACTTCCTTTTCCAATCCACCTTTCCCCTATTCATCACAATTTATGCATAGCTTTGTGTCTAGGTTTTTCTGTTCTTCAAATTGACCCCAATTCAAATGTCACCTATTTGAAGCCAGAAAATTATTTGCTACCCCACCATTATGTATTCTTTGTACATAAATGCTGTAATTAACTGAGTTTACATCTCACTTTTCAATGGAGCTATCTAAAGGTTTTAAAAACAAACTACCTGTCAACCTTTACAACTACAGGTGAAAATAGAATGCCTGTCTACTGATGAGAGACACTGGCCTAATATTTTAGCTCTCATCAGATTTAAAGGTTTAAAACAGTAGTCAACCAAAGGAGACATATGCTAAGACTAAGTGTCTATCACTAAAAACAATTAAAAATGAATGAGAATGCCCTGGCAGGTGTTGCTCAGTTGGTTGAAGCATCATCCCGTAGTCTGGAAGGTGGCAAGTTCAATTCCCGGTTACATCGATGTTCCTCTCTCCCTCTCCCCATCTCTCAAATCAATAACGAATGAAAATAAGTACTGGCCCTAGCTGGCGTGGCTCAGTTGATTGGGCATCACTCATCCGATGCACCAAGAGGTGCGGGGCTCCATTCCCAGTCAGGGCACACGCCTGTGTTTCCAGCTCCATCCCCAGTTGGGGGAGTACAGGAAGCAGCTGAATGTTTCTTCCACATGATGTTTCTCTCGCTTTCCCTCCTCCCCCTCCCTCTCTAAAATCAATTTTAAAATATTTTTTAAAAGACAGTTAAGTGCTGCAGTAGGATTTGGTTTATTCTACTTCTTTTAAGCTACATCTAGCATACCGTAATCATTACAAAGAAAGAAGTTTAAAAAAAAACACCACCAACCACTTGTACTCATGCTGCTTCACTTCTGGATTATGGAAATGAGCCACAGAAAAACACTTATTCTTTCTGAATGCAAAACTTGTAAAATAAAAATGTCATCATTATAATCAACACTAGAAATATGAATTAAACTCAGTACAATCTTGGTCATAAAGACATCTCAATGGGGGTGCCGGGGGAAAGGTTAAGGGAGGATGACTGGAGGAAAAAGGGGACATCTAATACTTTCAACAATAAAGATAATTTTTTTTAAAAAGAAAGAAATGTGAATAAATAAAATTTCACATTACAAATTTTGTTTGCTCATGTTATACAAAAGTGGCTGGGAACTATGTTTTTCTTCACAAATTCTTAAAGAATACCACCTCTAGGATGTATTAGTGATACTTCACAAGAAAAGCAATTAGCAGAGGATCAAAACAAGCATCCTTTTCTGAAATGCAGCATCTGTGAAAAGAAAAAACATCAAGACAGCTCATTTCTAATAAGTTAATAGAGAAATCAGACTGGTTACTTTTTTCCACAACTTCATATGTCTGTTTATTAATAAAAACATTAACTTAATAAAGGTATATGGCAGAGGCCAAGTTGATATTAAATGAGTGGACAGAAGGAAGGCAAAGGAAAAAGGTAGGGAAACGCACTCATCACCCCCTTTTCTACAGAATAATTTAAGAATAAACTTTGAGTTCCCATAATCCTTTTTATGTACCTTAATTTGAACTTTTTATATTAAACTAATTGTTTAACTCTATCTCTCAAACACAAATTATAAGTGTCATTTTTTCTATTCTTAAAAAATATATATATATATGTGCTTAAATACCTTTCTGTTTTTAGATTCAGAATTGACAATGAACAAATCCTTGGTTAATAAATATCTCAGGCAGGGATTTTAACTTTATTGAAAAACATCCTGTCACTTTAAAAGTTAAATACCTACATGATTTTCTCTGAAATAATCCTGGAATGTTCCTAACTCAAATTTTGGTTGCCAATATAAGTTTTTACAAGGCATTAGTACCAGAAGCTGCTGCTACTTACCTAACCTATATTTCTTGTCCCCTTTGTATCTTGACATCTAAAAAAGACCATATGGCTCTAATATAAAAATGTTGAGTACTTTCCAAACAAATGTCATTATATGTAAGTTTCATATATAATAACTTTACTAACAAAATCATTATACCATTGAAATTGCAACCAATAATAAAGGTGCCAACTAAACTACTTTTATGTAGTTATCATGGAATAAGCAAGACACAGTTCTACCAACCCATCAAAAAAACAGCACAACTCAGGTGACTGATTACTCAATATAAATACTGCGTAGACTCAGGAATGTTAAAGATAACGAAGAATAAGGTTAGAGGAAACAAAAATCAGGTATTTTGCTTCTCAATCTCTCCACATCTCCACCCTCCCACACATCCCTATGGCCTCCCACGTTAAAAATTAAAATGCTGTTAAGTTTATCCTTCTCTTTCTGACCCAATCTGTCAGCACTAGAAATTATAAAATGTCCACAAAGTAAACGTAAGAAATAGAGCAGTTAAGGAGGTAAAGTTTTCCAAGAGGATACATGAATTTAAATCCTCTGACTTAACAGAGTCGGTGAAGATAATATATGGTCCTTTTCCCCCCACTTTAAAAGACACCAATATATAAGGATAAATCAAGAACGGTAAAAACAAAATCACAAACAAAAACGGTAAGATGATGCAGAATGAAACTTCACAATTTACACTATCAAAGTGTAATACATCCTGAGGTCTGAGGTCCAAGAACCTCTGGAAGACAGCCTCTTGGTACTCTTCTCCCTCAATCAAAGTTTCGTTTAACCACAAAAACAAAAACCAATCACACGAGTAACCAATTTCCTAGATGGCCTGTTTCTTTACTGGTATCCTACCCTATTAACAGGACTTATTAATCTTACTTCCTAATCAGTAGACATTATTTGATAAA
>NW_006287915.1:4595341-4610670 GCF_000327345.1 Myotis davidii | reverse complement strand
AAAAACAAAAACCCACTATTCCCCAAATCGTTTGTCTATATGTAATTTTCCTCTCCCTTTAACAGTCCAAGTTAACCTCACGTATTAAAGTTTCTGTACCAGCGAAGACAAATGCTAATAAAACGTGGACTTCTGAGGTCCGGTTACAAACCTGACCTTAGACTGTTAGATTCCACTAGCTTGGCCCCAAACAATGACTCGGTCCTGTTAAAAGGCAATATACCCAATAAAGGAATCCCGAGAAACCCTACAGCGTGACACATGGGGACTGCCAACGAACTTACCGTAAGTAACAAACGAGCGGCTCCGGCGGCGCAGAGAAGTTACTCATCCCGCAGACCTAGGAAGGACGCTAAAGGGAAACTCTAGTGACACACCCAGGGCCGAGCGCCACGTTAAGGATACAACTCTTGCGAGGTGGAGAGGGCTCCCGCCAGCTCTGGCTGCCGTTGAATCCGGACCCCGGTCCTCCACCCAGCGGGGGTCTGCCCCCCGGCTTGCCTCCTCGGTCACCCCCGCCACGACCCCGACTCCAGCGACTCCCACCCCGATAAGGCCGGCCTCGAAAGCGGAAACGGTCCAAAGCGATGTGGCTCCGTTCCCAGAAGGACGGCCGAGGGCTGCTCTCGGACAGCGAGCTCGAAGGCATCCGCACGGAGGGCTGGTGAGAGCGGAACGGCTCTTTGGGTCGGTAGCTGCTGTGTCCCCGGAGGTGGCCCCGCTCCGACGCGTGCCGCGAGCGTGAGAAATTCCTCAGCTGCAGCTGCTGCTGCGAAGAGGACGATGACGACGAGGAGCCACCGCCTCCGCCGGATCCACCGCCCCGGGCCGGGTGAGGAGGCCTCCGCCGCGGATAAGGCAACAGCCCGCAGCCACTGCTACTGCTGCTGCTCCGGCTCCGTACCTGGCTGTTATCGTCGTCGCTGATCTCCCCATCTTCTAGCTCCCCTTCTTCCTTGGGCGACAGGCCACTGGACGCTGCGGCCGGAGGATCTGCCGTCGCCATCCCGGGAGCAGCGCCTTCCACACAACCGGAGTCCTCAGTCCGGGGAACCGCCCGACAATTACCTTACTTCTCGGCCCCTTCTTTCCTAACGGACCCGGTCGGTGCGGCCTTACCCTATCGAACACCTAGCGGGCTGTGCTCCCCAACTTCCCGGCACCCCAGCCCTCTCTCTCGCCGGACCGTCACAACCCAGTTCCCTACCCTAGCGCCCCCTTGCTCCTCCGCGAATGGAGCTCTTCCGCCTCGCGAGAAAGGGGCTCGAAAGTGGCCCACGACGTCACTTCCGACGGAAGACCGGAAACCAGGCTTCCAGTTCCCGCGATAACGATGAAGACCACGCGATTCTCAGTGGGACTTGTAGTTTTTCCTTTCCTGTTTTAGGGGCTGTCCTAGTCTACAACTCACACCCACCTCGTACTGGATTGGGATATCTGGATGCGTGTTGGAATGGGCGGGTCTGTTCTTAATCTCGGCCTGGAGAGTGTATCATAGAAGTAGGGGGCGGGGAGGTGGATGGTACCCCTTTTCTTTTCTTTTTTTCTTTTTTTCTCCAAGGACAGGTCCTAAAGAGACGCAGTAGTCCCTCTCCCCTTTGGGGGCCAGGGAGGGGACCGGGTTGTGTCCGCCATGTTGGTGAAGGCAAAGGAAGGCGACTGGCGCTGCGGGACTGACGGCTCTGTGGGCTCAAGTCGGCCATATTCATAAAGAGGGAAGGTGGATCCCTACCTCCGACGCACACACATCCGCACCCCTGCTGCCCACCCCGCCCCACGACTCTGCTCTGCGGATCTGTCCCCTGCCTCGCTGGCCCGGCGTAGCCGTCAGCGCCTCAGGACAGGCTCACGACGGCGCCGAATGAGGGGGGAAGGGACATGCCGACCAATTGCGCCGCGGCGGGCTGTGCCACTACCTACAACAAGCACATTAACATCAGCTTCCACAGGTAACCTGGGCGGGGAGCGGGGGTGAGAGCCGTTAGATTAACTATTGCTTGTGTCGAAGGAACACGAGGATTCTGCGAATTCTGATCCCTTCACTACCTAGTCCTAGGGGGTAGCAGGGAAGCATTGTGTTTTCCCTTTGTGTATTGCTCAGATCTGCCCAGTATTTCTCCCCTTGGGGAAGATGTACTTGCTTTATAAAAGAAATCCAAGTTCTGTATGGTGATTACTCCTTATAAAAGTGACAGCCGGATACCTTCATTTTCTACTCTTTTACTCCTGTGTATTAGACTGGACTTGACATTAATGACTCCGTAAGAAATCTTCCTGTTCAAGCCGGCAATCACCTTAAACCAGAGGTTCTCAACCTGTGGGTCGCGACCCCTTTGGGGGTCGAACGACCCTTTTACAGGGTCACCTAAGACCATCGGAAAACACATATGTAATTACATATTGTTTTTGTGATTAATCACTATGCTTTAAGTATGTTCAGTTTGTAACAATGAAAACACATCCTGCGTATCAGATATTTACATGACGATTCATAACAGTAGCAAAATTACAGTTATGAAGTAGCAACGAAAATAATTTTATGGCTGGGGGGCGCCACAACATGAGGAACTGTACTAAAGGGTCGCGGCATTAGGAAGGTTGAGAACCACTGCCTTAAAGCCTACTGTGTTCCCATTAAAATCAGCTAGCTGAATTGACATGAGAAGCATTTGGATTTTTTCTGATAGTCCCATACAGTAACTCTGCAGAGGAGTTGAGTCATCATTGATGATAATCATGGAATTAAGCTATATTAATGAAAGTGCAAAAGATATGCTTTCTAACTAGCAGTAATAAAAAGAACCTAGGTGTTCTTCCTTCTTTGCTGGAAGAGCAATGAAAGTTCTTTTTTTTTTTTAATGTATTTTTATTGATTTCAGAGAGAGAGAGAGAGAAACATCAACATCAACGATGAGAGAGAACATTGATCGGCTGCCTCCTGCACACCCCCTACTGTGGATCAAGCCTGTGCCCTTGACCAGAATCGAACCCAGGACCCTTCAGTCCACAGGCTGACGCTCTATCCACTGAGCCAAACCAGGTAGGGCCAATGAAAATTCTTTAGTTCTCTCAAATCAAAACTCTTGAAAGCACTTTGAACACTACATGAAATACAGTAAATAAATGTTTACCTTCTCTGCAAGTGCCTGCCATGTGACTGAAGAAAAGCATTAAAAAAGTTAAGTGTAAACAGTTCTGATTTTATATACCTCACAACTTAATACATTCATAGGATGTAGAAAATTATATTCTTGACCTTTTCCCTACCTCATGATGACTAAATGTACCCCCTTATTAAAAGTTGCCACTTTAAAAAAAAATCTTTGTGATGTTTCTGTTTTCAACTACTTCATCAAATGTACTGTTTTGTTCATCTATCAAATGTGTACCAACTTCTTATTTGCCTGGCATCATGCGAGAGATCCAGAAAATTCTTATATTCTTGAAGTTTAGAGTATAATAAAAAAGAAAAGACAAATATAATTGCAGTTTAGGTGCCACAGAAAAGACATTCAGGGAGAACTAAGTTACCTTGTAAAGTCAAAGTAACACTTCTCAAAGGATGTGAAATTTCAAATGAGACCAAATGGTGACATAGTCTGGTGTGCCCCTTTAAGGATTTTCTGTTTTATCCATTAGTACTTGAGAAGCCAGGGAACGTTTTAAAAGAGTGGCATGATTAAATGTGCATATTAAAAAGTCCTCTGGCTGAAATACGGAGAATAGTGTTACTGAAAGTGCTGGTTGAGCATCATCGAGAGAGAAATTCAGTGAGAAAGAAGCTTGTTTAAAGAATATTCACTTACCCACTGTTTCTTTCACAAGGAAATCTACACTACAGTGTCAACTGAACTACACGGTGTACTTCTTTGCTGGCACAACCAGCACTAGAATAGGAGAGGTGAGAGCTGATAGAGAAAAAACAGGAGCCTGCCTTAAAATAAGGGAGAGTCCACCCAGAGGCCTAGACTAGAGTAGCAGTGACAGTAAGGATGGAAAAAAGTGGACAGATTTGAGAAATATTTGAGGAGAAACTATTGTATTTGTTTTGGAAGAAGAGAAAGAGGGAAGAGTCTAGGACCAATAATATTGAATGTTTAAGAGATACACAGTGATACAGTAGCATGCATACTTCCTTTCCATGTTTGACTATTTGCTTATGAAATTAACATTTTCATGTGTAACCCAAAAATGTAGGTCATAAAATAACAAAAGTAAAAATACATTTCTACTTTATAAACAAACAATATGAACTAACTCCTCTCCTAAGACATTGGTAGACTTCTTTATTCCCATATACAACTTATGTTGCCTGAACTTAACTATCTTCATTTTTCTTATGTCTTAGCCCACTCTGGACTAGGTCTCACGAATAATTTTCTGAAACTGCTCTTGCTAACATGAGTTGTCACTCCTGTATTTCTTTTTCTTGGAATGTGATCATTTCCTCCTTGAAATACTCTCTACTTTTGAATTATTTGACACTAATTTTGTGGTTTTCACTTCTGTAGTCTATCTCTCCTACCAGACCCTCTCTTTGTAAAAAAATTTCAACTGTTGCTGTGGTCTCAGTTAACATTTACATGTTGATGCTTCTCAAATTATCTCCAGTCCAAATCACATTGAATTCTGGATCTATAGGCCAAGTGTCTCAGTATTCCCCTGGCCTCTCCAGTTCCTCAGATTTATATCAAAACTGTACTAAAGAATTTGCCCTTCCCTCAAACCTACTCCTATTCCCACATGCCTTTTCTCAGTAAATGAAAACATCATCTACCCAGAAATCGGAAGGTCATCCTTCCTTACCTTCCTACCATTCCCTTTTGACTCGATTACAACAGCCTCTTAACTGGTTCACTGCTTCCATTCATGTACTCCTAACTTCTGTAAATCAGTGATGTGTTGCTAAATGTTTAATAACAGAATCTCCAAGGAAGAGGAAAGCCCTGATTCATAGTATTTGCCCTAATTCTGTAATATAAATACAACCTACATTATCTGGTTTCTAACTACCAACCTGACATCACTAATCATAAAGTTGGGAAGGAATGTGCAGTACCACACTATTCTATATAGCCTTTATACCATATAGATATAACAGACATATATAGTTTTAAGAATAAGATAATGCCCCCAGCTGGTGTGGCTCAGCCGACTGAGCATCGTCCCATGCACTGGGAGGTCGCAGGTTCAATTCCTGGTGGGAGCACGTGCCTCCGTTCCCAGTAGGGGACATGCAGGAGATAGCCAATTGGTGGTTCTCTCTCACTGATGTTCTCCCTCTCCCTCTCTCCTTCTGAAATCAGTAAAAACATGTTTTTAAAAATCAGCTCTAAATCGTGACTTATAATGGCTTGCCAATGCCATTTTGGATAAAGTTCAAAATTACTCTTTAACTTAGAAAGTTCTCTTGCATCATTTCATGTCATTACTCTTCACTGTTCCCACCCTAATTCCTCTAGCTAATTCCTACTATCCTAAAGCCTCCTGAACACCCATGACATTTGTGATTACTTTTATAGTAACAAATAATATTTATCTAGTATTTACCATAAACTGTCTCATTTAACCCCTAAAACCACACTAGATACCATTAAAATGGTACCTTATAGGTGATAAAAACTAAAGACTAAAAAGGTTGCATAACTTGCCTAAAGTTACCTAGCTGTTATGTAAAGTAACCAGGCTTGACACCCTGATTTGACTTGAGAGACAACAGTTCTCAGCCATTCTTTTCTGTTGCATCAAGTTGTTCAATTCTCTGTCCTCCCCATTACAGTGTGCCCTTAGTAGAAGATAGATACCGTAAAAGTAGGTCAGTTTTATTTACCACTTGGGACAGTTCCTAGGGCAGTGCTTGGAATATATGAGCATTCAGCCATTTATTAAAGACCCAAGCCAAATAGCATTGCTTAAAATACTGAGTGATTTTTTCCAAACATCTAATGTTTCTGAAAGCCTACTTTTATTATGGTGTAGACAAACATATATCCATCTGCCACCCTGTTATTTTTTAAATACTTAGAGGACGATTTATTATAAATTCAACTATAGGCTATCTCAACCCCCCTTTGAACATATTAAGAAAAATCCAAACAACACATGCAAAATATGATAATGGAAAAATTAAATATAAAATTGTTGATTAGCCCAGCCAGCATGACTCAGTGGTTGAGTGTCGACCTATGAAACAGGAGGTCACAATTAAATTCCCAGTCAGGGCACATGCCCAAGTCGCAGGCTCAACCCCAGTGTGAGGTGTTCAGGAAGCAATGATTCTCTCTCATCATTGATGTTTCTATCTTTCCCTCTCCCTTCCTCTCTGAAATCAATAAAATACATATATAAAAAATAAGTAAAATTGTTTATTATTATTCTATTTAAACACAGATAACTAAAGATTATTTAGTAATGCTAAGCTAGCCCCATTAGTGCATTTTTCATTGATTCACTCAGAAAAGCTCACTGAGTGCTTACTTAATATGATAAAGTAGTAAAGAACAGTTCTAACCAGGAAAAACATGATAAAGTGGTGGAGATAGAAAAGCAAGCAATTAGAATACAGTGGTGTTAATTCTTTATCATATAGAAACATCTAACCTTATCTTCTGATCATGAAAAACTTCTTTAGGAAGATGAGATTCATAAATTGAGTCTTAAGAGAAGGAAATAAAATTTAGTTAAGGTTCAGTTGGAGGTACTGATTGCATAATTAGGGAGCTCGTTATAAAAAACTAAAGAAAAAAAGGATTAAATATCTGAAAGACAGCCTTCATATTTCTGAAGAGTCTTATACAAATGATAATCCAATAATAGTACTTAGTTTATAAGTTCTGCATCTTTATCGAGGCCCCCAACAAGAAGAAATTCATAAGGTTAGTGTTTATAAACCAAAGCTTGATTTTTTTAGCTTAGGGCACAGGAAATATTTCCAAACCATTAAATATTGGAACAGATCTTTGAAATGAGAATACATTTTATTAAAAGGTGAGGGATAAACAGTAGATAAATAATCAGGGGTTTCTAATTAAATAGAAAAAAACTTAAATTTGTGAAAATGTGAACTACAGAGTGACAAACAAATGCTAATAATATCATCAGGTCGGGATATGTTTGGAGTTGAGGGGACAGGGACAAGAGACTGGAAGATATTTACCAGTAAATCTGGGCTTTCATCTCTTTGTGCCCCTCATTGCTGGTCATTTAAGCAAAC
Source organism: Myotis davidii (assembly GCF_000327345.1). NCBI lineage: Eukaryota > Metazoa > Chordata > Mammalia > Chiroptera > Vespertilionidae > Myotis > Myotis davidii. Next base: position 4,603,457 of record NW_006287915.1, on the reverse strand, counting down.
TGGATATCTGATAATAGCCAAAGCTGTTACCTAGTGAAGCTTCAGTTGGGGAGCCACATGATCTTCTAACATGAATGATTCTTTTTAAACACTACTCAGTTCATTAGGTAATCAAATATATTAAAGAAGAGTTGAACTCAAAGTTGTTACATGTGAATGTTGATTGTTATGTTTCCAATCAGTCAACACAGTTACCACTAATTTTGACAGTCCCTTATATTTTTCTCTTAACTGGGTACACATTAGTATATTACTATATTTTATATTTGAAATAAATATGAAAGGAAAAACATTACTGCTGGGCTTGTCAGCAGCATTTTACTTTTTGTAATAATTATGATTTCTACTGTATTACGTAGCTTAAGAGTTCATTTTTTTAAAAAAAAATATAGGCTGTTTACGTGGAAGTAATACAGTGCATTCTTAATTTACATACTCTGTCTCATTTTAATTAAGCAAATTTTTGTTAAGTCCTTATTCAAGGCAACTGTACTACATGTTAAAGAGAGAAGCCCTAGCCAGCCTTGCTTAGTGAGTAGAGGATAGGCCCTGGGGGTCCTGAGCACCAAAGGGTCTCTGGTTGGATTCCCAGTCAAGGGCACATACCTGAGTTGCAGGTTTGATCCCTGGCCCCGGTCAGAGTGCATTCTGGAGGCAACCAATCAATGTGTCTCACGTGGATGTTTCTCTCTCTCTTTCTCTCCTCCATTCTCTTTCCTCCCTTCCATTCTCTCTCAATGGGCCCAGCTGGTGTGGCTCAGTGGTTGAGCATCAATCCATGAACCTGGAGGTCAGGATTTGAATCCTGGTCAGGGCACATGCCCAGGTGTGGGCTCTATTCCCAGTAGGAGGGCGTGCAGGAGGCAAGCAATCGATGATTCTCATCATTAATGTTTCTAACTCTCCCTTTCCCTGTCTCTAAAGTCAATAAAAACACTTTAGCTGAAACCGGTTTGGCTCAGTGGATAGAGCGTCGGCCTGCGGACTGAAAGGTCCCAGGTTCGATTCCGGTCAAGGGCATGTACCTGGGTTGTGGGCACATCCCCAGTAGGAGATGTGCAGGAGGCCGCTGATCGATGTTTCTCTCTCATCCATGTTTCTAACTCTCTATCTCTCTCCCTTCCTCTCTGTAAAAAATCAATAAAATATATTTTAAAAAAAAACACTTTAAAAATCAATGGAAAAAATACCCTTGGGTGAGGATTAACAAAATAAACAAAAAAGATAGAGATAAAAAGATACAGTGATTCCTGTCCTCAAGAAACTTATAATCTTTTATTTCAAACAAAAACAGTATGGTAAGTGTCACAATGAAGGAACACAGAGGAATACGAGAATCTATTTAGGCTTTTCTTGATAAAATTTAATCTGTAGATAATTTGATTTATCTTTTTTTAAATATATGTTTATTGATTTCAGAGAGGAAGGGGAAGAGAGGGATAGAAACATCAATGATGAGAGGGAATCATTGATCAGCTGCCTCTTGCACACCCCCTACTAGGGATCGAGCCTGCAACCTGGGCATTAATTTGATTTATCTTGACCATGTACTAATATCAGCAGCAGATCTGTGCAATGTAAAGTTACTCCTGCTTATACGGCTCTACTTAAGCTTGATCTAGTTTAGTCATATTTTTTTTATTTTATTTTTTTACAGAGAGAGGAAAAGGGGGGTGGGGGTAGATTGATCTGTTGTTCCACTTGTTTATGCATTCATTGGTTGATTCTTGTGCCCTGACTGGAGATGGAACCAGCAACCTTGGTGTATTGGGACGATGCTCTAACCAACAGAGAACTACCCAGCCAGGGCCTAGATTACTGTAGTCTTGTTTATTTTTACTGCCCAGGTTAAGGACTGGAGTAGGAAGAAAGATCTCTTTTTAAAACCCTGAAAAATAAGACCACTCAAGTCCATTTTTTATTAATTTTTTTTACAACTTATAAAAATTAGCATGAATTGGTTTCTGTGACATTGTCTGGATACTGGAAATGTAACATTTTGTATGTAATTAAAGACACTTTAAAATATGTTTTTATTGGTTTTAGGGAGAGGGAAATAGAGATGGAAACATCAGTGAGAAAGAAACAATCAACTGCCTCCTGCTCATCCCCTACTGGGGATCGAGCCCTCAACGTGGGCATGTGCCCTGACCAGGAATCAAACCGGGGACCTCTTAGTTCGTGGGTCAGTACTCAACCACTGAGCCACACCAACTGGGCTGAAGAAACTTTAAATCATCACCACTTAAAATTTGTTTTAACCATTTAGGTGCAACCAGAACTGTGATAGTTGGAATTTGAGGGTTTTTTTTGGTTTTTGTTTTTCTAAGGTTTCCTTTGGATCCTAAAAGAAGAAAAGAATGGGTTCGCCTGGTTAGGCGCAAAAATTTTGTGCCAGGAAAACACACTTTTCTTTGTTCAAAGCACTTTGAAGCCTCCTGTTTTGACCTAACAGGACAAACTCGACGACTTAAAATGGATGCTGTTCCAACCATTTTTGATTTTTGTACCCATATAAAGTCTATGGTAGGTAATGACATATTCAAGCTAGATATAATATAGTCCTGATGGGAGTAGCATTAAGAATGCTAGAAGAGGCGGGTGGGGTGAAGGGGACTGAATATATGGTAAAGGGTGAAGATTTGACTTTGGGTGGTGGGCACAGTGCAATATACAGATCTTGTAACATAGAATCCCACATCTGAAACCTATATGATCATATTAACCAATGTCACCCCAATAGATTTAATAATAATTTTTAAAAGAGTGCTAGAGGAGATGATTCATGATAGAGATATATAGGATGTAGAATTAATACGACTTGACTAATTGAATGAAAGTAATAAAGGAAAAAGGTTCCTCAGGTTTCTGATTTGGGCAAAAATTTCTGCCCGCATTTTAAGTCCTTGAGTGGAAGCTATAACTGAACAATTAATAAGTACTAAATCTATTCAGGGGCTTGATACTTGGGAATATATTTTTATTAAGTAGTATCCAAGGTCTGAAATATTAATTGAGCAAATAATATTTACCTACAAAAGAGATCAAATCAGTATCACATAAATGTCTACATTGTTTGGCCTTAGACAATTACAAAAGATATTTAAAGTCTCCATAAAATCATAATTTGGAAGGACCTTGGAAGTCCAGTGTCTATTTCCAAACCAATGTTAGTATCTCTCTGTAGAGGGAAAACAAAAAGAAATAGGTGGCTGGAGTTAATTCAACCACTTGAGAAACTTGAATCTATGATTACATGAGATGGGTTGGTGATGTTTGCTATCTTTTAAAAATCAGTTTTTAAAAGAGCAATTTAAATACTGTTATTTAAACTGGACAAAATTTATTTGTGATATTGCATAACTTATGTACAACCCTCTAATATTATTTGGCACAGAAACTCAAGTCACAGAATCTTCTGAAGAAAAGTAACAGTTGTACTCCAACCGGACCTTCTAATTTAAAATCAAACATTAATAGTCAACAAGTGCTACTTGAACACAGTTATGCCTTTAGGAATCCTATGGAGGCAAAAAAGAGGATAATTAAACTGGAAAAAGAAATAGCAAGTTTAAGAAGGAAAATGAAAACTTGCCTACAAAAAGAACGCAGAGCAACTCGAAGATGGATCAAAGCCACTTGCTTGGTGAAGAATCTAGAAGCAAATAACATATTACCTAAAGGCACATCTGAACACATTTTACCAACTGCCTTAAGCAGTCTTCCTTTGGAGGATTTCAAGATTCTTGAACAAGACCAACAAGATAAAACATTACCAATTCTCTAAATATAAACCAGATCAAGAGTGCTTTTATTTAAGATTAGCCTGCACACAAAAAGAAAAAAAAAGATTAGCTTGCATCGATCTTGATGCCCATCATTTATTCTATTCAAAGGTAAAGATATTTAAGGAAATAATGCCAAAATTGGGTATTAAATAAAGTTTTACTTGAAGTAACGTTCTTACTGTATAACTTATGAAGACTTGATTACAAAAATAGAAAACTTTATGAAGCTTATTTGAAAAAGCATGGAAGTGCCTTACATGCGAATTGCATACATTAAAAATTTGCTAGGAAGTTTTGCAAGATGTGTTTTTGCCTTTTTAAACAACTTTTGAAGAACAGTCTATTACAAGTAATATGTTTAATTTATATTAGGAAAAAATGTTTTTGTGTACCAAAGTTGAGACATTACATTCTAAGTAAGGTAAGTAGGAGTTAACCCATATTAAATATGACTTTAAAACTGCTGGGGTTTGTATTAAATTATTACTGACACTGTGATTTGGAAACTTTACAGAAAAAAAGCCTAAGGTACAGGGCAAGTTCTTTTATTTAAACTTTCTATATCTTTTTAACAGTAAAAGTGAGCTAATCATAATCTCCCTCATAAGAATATTATCTTTTAAAATGGATTGTAAAATATTTTGAAAATATTTTAAATATGAAGTACCCTTGAGTCATTCAAGCTAGTAAGGACTCAAGTACCTCAGACTAGTAAAAACTGGTAGCTGGTTATATTAACCTTCTAAGAAAATATGTTGTGAAATAATGCAGAGAGCAGGATCTAACTTTTACCTTTAACAGAAAGATAACTGTATACTACTCTTTTACTAAAAAAATAAAAAAAAGTTTTAATTTCAAAATTGATGCATTAGTAAGCAAATACGCTACCAGTTCTGTTTGAAAACTCCCTCTGCCTTCATGTATGTTGATACCAAAACTTTTAAGCTTTTCCTTCCCCCCATAAACTTACAGTAGAATTTAATCATAAAACAGTACTTACTATATTATATCTTTACAACTTACAACTTAAAATGGAATCCGTTTTTCTTACACATCAGCTTGCTTTTTATTTCCTTTCTTAGTAAGGGTAGAATAGAACAACCATACTGCATAAGGGAAATAAAATGCACTCCTCTACAAAAACACGTGTCTGTGAATAAAGCTATGCAAGTGCTAATTATTTTACAAAATAGAATATCAGAACTATTCTTATAGTCACCACTTGAACAATTAAAAAAGAGTTTGCCTTACTTCACCAGATAAATGTTTAATAAGAACACTTTCCTTCTAATAGTTTTGATCAAATCCAGCAAAAATTTACTAATGTATCATGATGTATCATGAAGTTATTTAATCCTGATTCAAGCTTTCTGACACCACCATCTAAAAGTAACATACACCTAATCGTAAATTGCTATAAATCTTTCCTATAAAGTAAATGCTACTTGATGATTGAAAAAAAACAAAAAACAAATACTTCCCCCGCCCCCCAACTGTTTAGATTGCTGGGTTGTTGTTCTTTTTATTTTATTGATGGGTGTGAGAGAGAGAGCCATCGATTTGTTGTTTCACTTACTTATGCATTCATTGGTTGATTCCTATATGTGCTCTGACCAGGGATTGAACCGGCAACCTCGGTGTATCGGGACGACACTCGAACCAACTGAACTACCCGGCCAGAGCTTAAACTGCTGTTTTGCTTGGATCCTAGCAACAGTCTTTTTATATTATTGACACCCTCTTTTAATAAGGAATGCCTCCCAAGCAACTAGATTTCACAAAGGCAAGGGTAGGAAAGTCTGTTTTAATTGTAAGGCACTTACAACAAATATTTATGAAAATCCTTTTGTGTATACAGGGTGGGGCAAAAGTAGGTTCACAGTTGTGAGTACATGAAGCAGAGTTTGTTCTTATTTATTGTATTATTTTCCATATGAACAACTATAAACCTACTTTTGCTCCACCCTGTATTGTAAACCTTGTTAGTCATTTTATCATAAATATTAGATTTAGCTCCATTTTGTTGGTTTTTTCTAATATGGCTTCAAATTATATTTTACCAATACCTAGTCCAGGGGTCCTCAAACTATGGCCCGCGGGCCACATGCAAATACAAATATTGTATTTGTTCCCGTTTTGTTTTTTTACTTCAAAATAAGATATGTGCAGTGTGCATAGGAATTTGTTCATAGTTTTTTTTTAAACTATAGTCCAGCCATCCAGCAATCTGAGGGACAGTGAACTGGCCCCCTGTTTAAAAAGTTTGAGGACCCCTGACCTAGTCAATAATCATAAGCAAACATTTATTGACCATATCTACTTTATACCTCAAAGTAAGTTAGATAATCATTTAAACATAAACTATGCTTTCCAAATACAGATTCTCATATAGTTCACCACCTCTCCCCAATACAAACACTAATGTAGACTGATTCCCATTTACAATAATAACTTGCTATCTTAATATAACATTTTAAAAATCACAAAAATAGACCATTATGAAATACAACAACCTTTCAGCAATCTCCATTATTATTTGAGACCACTAAATAAACTACCACTGAGTAATTTTAAAGTGAAAAATTTTTGGTGTTTTCCCTATGTAATTTTCATGTTACTGTCCTGATAACATGTTCCAAACTCTCTGCATCACATTCTTTCATTAACACACATTTGTCTACCTTAAAAATAGCCTTATTCATAGAATAAAATCTAAAAAGAAACTTAAAATTCTGTTTTTAGATTATGGATAAACATCACTTTGACCATATACTATAAACTAATCAGAATTATACTAGCTCTTTTTCCTCTGCTGGACACAACACATATCCTCTGTTCATTCATTCTATGTATACTTAGGCACTAACCTCTACAAAGAACCAGCCAAGCCTGGCAGAAGTTGAACCTCAATCTATGAACCAGGAGGTCATGGTTCGATTTCCGGTCAAGGCACATGCCCTTGTAGTTTTGATCCCCACTGTGGGGCGTGCAGGAGGCATCTGATCAATTATTCTCTCTCATCATTGATGTTTCTACCTCTCCCTCTTCCTTCCTCTCTGGAATCAATAAAAATAAAAATATATTTTTTAAAAAACCAGCCAAAGGCTATAGTAACTTGATATAAAGATGAATCTAGCCTGCCCAGTGTGGCTCAGCTGGTTGAGTGTCATTCCTTGCACCAAAAAGTCACTAATTTGATTCCCAGTCAGGGCACATGCCCAGTTTGCAGGCTTGATCCCCAATGGCGGTGCAGGAATCAATCTCATCGATGTGTCTATCTCTCCCTCTCCTCCCTCTAAAAACAAATAAAAAAAAACATTTTAAAAATAAAATGCTTTAAAAAAATTAGATGAATCTGACTCAATTTTGTACCCTTAAGTTGCCCAGTGTCCTGAGAGAAAAAAAATATTTATTATACAATATGATTAATGCTATAAAGGACATATGTGTGAAGTACTTTGGTAAATTGTGTTGAATTGGAATTTAATGAGAATATAAACTTCAGACCTTCTTATGAAACTAGAGGCCCGATGCACGAAATTCGTGCAAGGGGCTCGGCCCTCGCAGCCCCAGCTGCCCTGGACGGCCTGTGTAGCCCTGGCCAGCCCTCACCACCCCAGCTTCGTCCAGAAGGTCATTTGGAAGGACGTCTGGAAGGTTGTCTGGCTGTTCAGTCTAATTAGCATATTAGTTCTTTATTATATAGGATACTTTTCTTTTGAAACAGAGATTTCTTATGACTTAACCAAAGGAAGTAAAAAGGACACTAATGTTGACCTGAATTACATAGTTGTTTTTTTTAATGAGTTGTAAGATATTTTTCCCTTTAAAATGAACACTGAACAAATTTGTTGTTAATGGTATCTTTGTTAACAGAAAATATAACTAAATAAAATACTACATCAAAGCCAAGGAGTTTATTTGAGGCTTTTATAAAATAACAAACCCTACTAACTCAGATCTTTAAAAATATTTTAGCTCAGAGTCTTAAAGTTAACAAAGCACTATGGCACCCATTGGTTCTCTTGGTTGTTCTTTACAAATATTCTGTATGATCGGTGGTATCACCTCCAATTTACAGCTGAAGAAATCTGTGTTGGTGTAACTTATTTATTCATTCAGACATTTACAGTGTGCCAACTGGCACAAGGGATAGAATGTCAGTAATGTAGGAGGTTCTAGATTGAACATTGGTCTTCAGCCTTCAAGTCTTCCATTCACCCACCACATTATAACCCTCTGTTAAATACGTAAATCATGTTATTAAAAGAAAAAGTCATGTCCAAAAAAACTAATATAAAATATTATATATATATATTAGTAAAAGT
>NW_006287915.1:4591756-4595215 GCF_000327345.1 Myotis davidii | reverse complement strand
TATATATATATATATAGTAAAAGTAGTCTATGAAGTCATCATTGATCTTTTCTAAGTAGACTTTTTAATGTTGATATTTTATCTCATTTCTCAATGTTAGAATACGGGTAAACTTTAATTTTGGTATAATATGTAGAAAATGGTTCAATTTTATGCCAGAATATGGGTTTCTTTTGGAATTTAGATTGGAAACTTTCTAAAATTAATGATTTTATAATTTATATTTTAAAATTATATATTGTATTCACACAAATTGTATTCTGAGTATGTTGATATTAAAACCTTTTTTCCAAAGACATTAGTATCATGCCTATTATTTCCAAAAAATGTACATGAACATTTCAGTGGAAGTCCTTCCTCTCTAAGTTGACCCTCTGAGATACTTCTGTAGAAGTTCTTCTCCCTAAATTGAAGCAAACTGTAAATAAAAATATGTAAAGCCTGGAAGAAGAATGTTCATTATCATTTTTGTTACTTATATCTAAACATCCATTATAGTTTATTTCCACTGTTTTAAATACTGGTTATGTAATCTAAATCAGATATACTAAAAAGTCTGTCTACCCTGACAATAATTTGAGGCTAACAAAAAGATTGCTTTGTAGATACAATTATCAAAGCATTATTCTAATAAAAAGGGATATAAGATGTGGTTTTTCTTAATTTTTGTCTGATTAAAATATTACTTAATACTTTAATTCAAAACATACTATCTTAACATTCACTAAGAGACATTGAGCAAACTAGAACTATACAGACATGATCCCTGTCCTCAAGGTTACTGGGGGAAAAATACTCCATTTGTTTATTCCTGCCCTCACTGTTCCATACCCTCTTCCTAATGCCCTTTTAGAATGAGTTGACTCTAATTCAACATATCAGTCCTCAATTTACTGCCTAGGCCTCAATTGTGCTCAATAACTTTTTAAAAATCTTTGTGTTTAATGTCAAGAAAGTAGATATATGCCTATCAGATTGTCAGTGTAATTATTTAGATAATACTTCAAACTTTAACTCTTCCATTCTCTTCAACTTCCTATTTTTCAGGTGCTTCTTAACCATCAAACCTTTACAGATTGCCTTTCACTTAGTTTGGTAACAACAAACTCCTTATCATCCTTCAAGCCTTAGCTCAAACACTCGCTCTCTGACACCTTCAACATAGATTTTTAACCTTTTTCATCTCATGGCACACATTCATTACTAAAATTCTGCGGCACACCAAAAATACATATTTTTTGGTCAATCTGACACACACAAAAAAGGTATAATTTTTACTCATTCACAGCAGATGTCTGTTGTGTTGGCTGTAGTCATCTTTTTTTTTTTTAATTTGACAATCTAAAGGGAAAATAGTCAGGTATTGTATGTTTTAAGATTCTTACAGCACACCAGTTGAAAATCACTCCTTTAACATTCCGAAGTGACATAGCTGTTTTAGTCCTTGAATCCTGTTTTATACATAAGGAGAAGTTGGATAATATAATTGTCTACATATCTATTTTTATCTTCTATTAGAGGCCCAGTGCACAGTGGGGTCTCTCAGCCTGGCCTGCTGGAATCGGGCCAAAACCAGCTCTCTGGTATCTCCTGAGGGGTCCCAAATTGCGAGAGGGCAGGTCTCAGGTGACACACCCCAGAATTGGGCTCCATCCTCTGTGGTTCCGCAGCTGCCAAGTCACCGCAGCTTAGCAGCTCCTGCGTTGAGCATCTGCCCCCTGGTGGTCAGTGCTTGTCATAGCTACTGGATGGTCAGTCAGTTGGACAATCACTTAGGCTTTTATATATATACAGTAGGTCCTCGGGTTAAGTCGGAGGTCTGTTCCTACAGCGCAAAATAACACAATTTTTGCCGTAAGTCAGAACCCACCTACATAAGCACCTACATCACTCACATGGAGCACATACATAGCAGTAATGAAGTGAAACAGTAAAATAAACTTAAAAGATAATTCCTGAATTTTGTGATAAATAAATAATAATAAAAAACATAAAGCACATATGTACATACGTTGAAATGATGGAACTTTTTTATTTTATAATTAAACTAGAGGCCCGGTGCACAAAAATTTGTGCACTTTGGGGGGGTCCCTAAGCCCAGCCTGTGCCCTCTCGCAGTCTGGGACTCCTTGGGGGATGTCCACCTGCTGGCTTAGGCTCACTCCCCGGGAGATGTTCAGGGGATGTCCTACTGACGGCTTGGGCCCGCTCCCTGTGATTCTCTGCTCTCTGTGGGTCTCTGCTCTCTGTGGGGCTTGCCTGCTCCACACCATGGTGACAGCCAAGCAGGCCCTGCTGGGTGCTGCCTGTGGGCCGTGCTTGCCTGCTGGGCTCACGTTGCCAGGGTGACGCTGCTAGCGTCCTGCCCCGGCCGCTATGGGCACTGCCATCTTTATCATGGAGTGGTGTGACGGTTAATTTGCATATTGTTCTTTTATTAGATGGGAATGGGAGATGCTGATGTAACCATGAAACGATGTACATCGAGTCCCACGTAACCTGAGGACTATCTGTAAATGTTCCTTCAAGGCAGTGTATGTAGATGTTTTGATTTTTCTTTTTGGGTCTAACATATATATTAGGCACTCAAATACTAGATTTTAGAAAATCTAAACCACTCCTTTGGCTTAGATTCAAAAGAATTGCACATAGAATCCATTGATACTCTCCCAGCAATGGTAAGTGCTTTTTGCTATCGGGATAACTGTTATAATTGGTGTTAAGTACCAAATGTCTATCCCAGAAAAATCCAAACTTGTTTACGTCAAAGAATAAACAAATATTTATATTGTAACATTTAAATGTTATTAATGCAATAATGAACTTTAAGTCTGTTGCTCTGATTAGAAATTCTCAAACTCATGTTTTCTGAGGGAAAAGAATGAATCTGGTAAAATAGAATTAACTCTGTTGGAAAGATTTAAACAAAGATGTTCAAGTTTCTGAACTTCTCAGAGCCTTTAACAATGCATCTCACAGTCCTATGAGTATACAAAATATCTCCACTTTAAATTTGATCACAGGTATTGGGTGGGGAGTGGAGGTAGAGGGTAGCACACCTACTAATAGCTTGAGGAATATAGTTTAAGAAATGCTTAACAAGAAATTCTCTGGCCCTAACTCGTTTGGCTCAGTGGATAGAGCATCGGTCTGTGGACTGAAGGGTGCTAGGTTCAATTTGGGTCAAGGGCATGAACCTTGGTTGCAGGCACATCCCCAGTAGGGGGTGTGCAGAAGGTGGCTGATCAATGTTTCCCTCTCATTGATGTTTCTAACTATCATTGATGTTTCTAACTCTCTATCCCTCTCCCTTCCTCTCTGTAAAAAATCAATAAAATATATTTTTTTAAAAAGAAATTCTCTGTTGCTAGAAAATGGCTTTTAAAGTAAATAATAAAAGACTGTTGAAATTTTAGATTGTTAAAGTCTATAAAAATCATCAGTCTGTAAAATCATAGG
>NW_006287915.1:4589130-4591425 GCF_000327345.1 Myotis davidii | reverse complement strand
GATGCTCTATCCACTGAGCCAAACCGGTTAGGGCAAATCATACGTTTTTTAAACCAAATTTATTGTTGACACTATTACAAATGTCCCCCATTTTCCCCCCTTTACTCACCTCCACGCAGCCCCCTTCCCCTCCCTCTGGGCATCACTACAAAATCATGGTTGTTGTTGTTGTTGTTGTTTTTAAAAAAGAATAGTATATCTTAACTTCACTAATTCCCCCAAACTATTTCAGCCTTAAGCTAAAAATAACTTATTTATGGAGAACTGCAATTATTGGACACTGAGAAAAAAATGAAGTGAAATATTCATTTGAAGGGTCAGCCATTGGCACTATTATTTATTATTTAATATGCAATTTTAGCCAGACAGTCATGAGAAAGAGAAAATCATCCCTGACATCCAGGAACTAGGCTGACAGTGTTGTTAGGAGAGTCCTGGCACAGGTAGCCCATGATTTTCTGTTTGACATAAAAATCTCAGATCACCAAATTCAGACAATGTTACCCTGTGATTGTGATTAAGTGTGGGGCAGATGGGGGAAGCAAGACTGGCTTATAATTTTGTCTAAGAAGATACAAGGTCAATATGCTAAACCAGAAAGATACTAGCTTTTACTATTAATAATATCACTGATATGGGCCAGTCCGCTTTCTGAGGTTATCCAATTATTTGTGCAGAACAGACTAAAAGCAAGAGTGGGCACATATGCATGTAGTCTATATAGTAAGGGAAGGCCATTACCATTTAGTCCTACCTCACAGATTTGGTTCTCAGTTAACTAGTTAATTAGGTCCCGCAACACAAGAAAGGGTGTTAAGTTGTCTTGGCATGTATTTTTAGATTTAAAATAGTGTGTTTTTAAAAAATACTTAGTGGGTTCAAGTACATTTGGGTTCTATGTCTGAAACTGGCCTGCCTGCTCTTCTTACATTGTCAGCTATCAACTGAAAAAGTTCATAAATATAACGTAAGTATCAGTTACTGTTAACCCAGGCAAACAAAATTTATTTCAAGTAAAACGTAAAAATCAGCCACGACATTTGGATTGTTACTGGTAACAAGACGTTCTGCTTTCAAAATGCAATGACTGGATGCACACACTTCGAATGAGGGGCGAGGGAACAGATTTCCACATTGAAAGTGGTAACATGACAATCATTTGAGAACTCAATAGCAGAAACCATGTCTAGCTTTATCTTTACATCTCTAGCAGCCAACAGTGCCCAGCACCTAACAGGTACTAAATGTTGTTTTAAATTATTTTGCCCGTCATAAAATTCATTCTTTACAGCACATTTGTATGCCATTCCCCAATCCATATGTCATTAACGCCTCATAGAGGAAAAAAGTATTTGAATTATTTGAATATTATGCTCGAAATGGACTTACAGGGTCTAAATTCACTTGCATTCCTTTATTCCAGCGGTTCTCAACCTGTGGGTCGCGACCCCTTTGGCGGTGGAGGAACGACCCTTTCACAGGGGTCGCCTAAGACATCCTGCATATCAGATATTTACATTACGATTCATAACAGTAGCAACATTACAGTTATGAAGTAGCAACGAAAATAATTTTATAGTTGGGTCACAACATGCGGAACTGTATTTAAAGAGCCAGAAGGTTGAGAACCACTGCTTTATTCTGTTACTACCCAGGCGGTGGTTTCACTTTTTGGCGGTTCCATGTGTCCCCAAACATAAGGTCCCAGATGTCAATACTATTGCTAAGGGTTAGCAGTGCAAACCCCCGGGTCCGAGCCGCAGCCGCCACCACTCAGTGGGACTGCCCGAGCCTCACGCCCTTGGAGCCGCCTTTTAAAGGCTCACGTGAACCAGGCGACGTCCTCAGGCGGCCACGGCGCCTGCGCGCGGAAGGGGAGCGGCTGGAGGTGCAGGCGCGGTAGCCGCGGGCTGAGCATCAGGCCCTAGGCGCTCGTGGCTGGCTGGACCTGGACTTCCCGGTGGCGCGGGCGGCCGCCAGACCGCCGTGACCGCGCTCTGTCCCGCCGGGCTAGCGGCCAGGACTCGACCGGGTTCCAACTCCACTTCCGCCACTTTGCGGCACGGACCCACTGCGTCGGCGCGTAGGCGGGCGGCGGGGGCGGAGCTCGCCATCCTTGCGACCGCTGATTGGCTGCTTCTGCTGTTCTTCCACCTTCCTGTCCGGGATGTTCGGGTGTGAAGTGACCGCGGTCGAGGAGCCGGCTCCGTGAGAGCATGCATTTTGTGTTTCCAATGAATGGATCGTTAACCTCTCCACCAGCATTTTTCCAGGAATAGCTTTCCTTTATATTTT
>NW_006287915.1:4585876-4588363 GCF_000327345.1 Myotis davidii | reverse complement strand
TAAAGAAATGATGAAAGTTTATTTTATAAAGCTAAGAGCAAAATCAGGTCTGCATTTAATAGAACCTCAGAGGTGTGTGTTTTTTAATTAAAAAATATTTGTATTGATTTCAGAGGGGGAGAGAGGGAAACATCAATGATGAGAGAGAATTATCCATTGGCTGCCTCCTGCACGCCCCCAAACCCGGAATGGAGCCCAAAACCCAGACATGTGCCCTGCCCGGAAATTGCACTGTCAACTCTCAACCACTGAGCCACGCCTGCTGGGCTGAAATGAAAACTTTTTATACTAAAAACAGTTTGTGGTAGGTAGTCATGCCCTTGGCCAGCATCTTCCCTGACAAAAGTCAATCTTTACCTTAACTGAGCTTATCTATTGTCTTTTTTCATCTACAGTAACATTTGTTGGAATGTCAGAAGTAATTTTCCTTTTTCCAGAACCCTCAAAGCACAGGCACCACTCTGCAGAAACCACAAATCCCTTATTGTCATTTACTTAGTTGTTGATTAAATTATCCTGCACCCACCTAAGTAAAAAAAAAAAGTGTGTGTCTTTTTATCCAATCCCAGAGGTTTCCCCGCTTTGCTTTCTCCCGCCTCCCTAACCTATCACCAATGGATTTCATGTGACCCACTTACATCTCCTCTTTTGATTGTAATGTAGAAAATAAGATGCAAAACTGCCATTCTCTGGAGCATAATCTCGATCCGTTGAGATTTTGTTTCCCAGAAATTGTCGACAGTTGTGGCTCAAATAAGCTCACTAAAATTCTTCACAGGTTTGAATATTTCTTAGATTGACAATCATAATGAGTCACAGTAGGGGGTGAGGGGTGGGGAGGAGAGATGTGAGGAGATTCTCCCTAGTAACAGTATTAACGATGACGAACTCAATAGAATAAAACAGGATTTGTAAAGTGAAGATCCCCTGGAGCCAGGCACCTGATGTAAATGAGTGAAGCTGTCCCAGGCCTTTGTATATTAAACACAAGGAAATAGTTTTCTCTTTCGAGCCGGCTCCGTGAGAGCATGCATTTTGTGTTTCCAATGAATGGATCGTTAACCTCTCCACCAGCAAGTTTCCAGGAATAGTTTGCCTTTATATTATTGTTTTGATCGTTGGAAGATGTTGGCATTTATGTTCGCCTCCAGACAAGTGTTTTGATGGCAACTTAAATGATTATTTTTCTCAGAAATGCTATATATTTTCTTCCCCAATTGCTCATATCTTTTTTTTTCATGACAGATCTTGACGTCAGTATATGCAAAAAATATATAAAGATGATAACTAATATAGTTATAATGAGCCTGATTATTTGCATTTCTTTAGCTTTCTGGATTTTGTCTATGACTGCAAGCACCTATTATGGTAAGTATGAATGTTCCGAGTTCTTTTTTAAATAAACTAATCGGTGGAATTTAAAATTGTACCATTGTGAAATCCAAAACTTATATCCTCTGAATATAAGTTGATTATATTGTGTTTACTTAACTTCCACAGCCTCGATTTAATTTCCCAGAAAATATAAACAGTACCTTTAACGTTCTAAACCCTTTAATAAATGCTGCTTGTGATAACATTAGTTACATCTATTTCAGAATATGTAATTATGTAATTATTACATCTATCTTGGTGAGAAATAACTAAAGCATAGTTTTTGTAAAACACGTAAAGTAATACTTTTAATAAGAATATCCATAATGTAGTTTATCAGTTTTGTCTTGTAAAAATAAAAAGATATATAGTGTTTATATTTGGAGATTTAGAGGATTTGTTTGCTGTTTGGTCATTTAAAAGAACAGTCCTTTTAAAGTCTGGGGCCACTTTGCATAAATAGAAGGTACTTGAGACTCAAGTCTTTAAGGTTTTGCATCTGCATTAGAGAGTAAGTATGCATTTACACAAACTTCTTTGGTACTTCTATAAAAACAAAATACTGTTCAGTTCAAGGAGAAAAGTGAGAAATAGAGTGAGGAAGTAAACTCATAAATGATTATATTGTAAGTGATTACCAGACCTTAGACCTCTTTCAGAGACAGGTTCAGAGTCCATCGAATAGGTGTTCTCCAGGGCACTGAAGCTGTCTGGGCTGGTCATCATAGGGAAGAAAAGGGGCCACGGGCTACCTGACTAGCTCAGGGAAGACCTGCATGGTGGCCTTAAAGTAACCACACAGGATGGTCTGAAATTAAAACTTCCTCACTGAAGGTGAACCATGGCCGTAGTCATGCCCTAGGCCAGTGGTCTGCAAACTCATTAGTCAACAGAGCCAAATATCAACAGTATAACAATTGAAATGTCTTTTGAGAGCCAAATTTTTTAAACTTAAACCATATCGGTAGGTACATTGTTATTAACTTAATTAGGGAGCTCCTAAGCTGGCCTTTGCTAAAAACGTCCACAATCTGAGGGGTTGACCTCAGCAAACGTACCCCCACTTCTTCTAACGCCACTTATTCAAAATAGACTCGCCCAGGACGAAAACAG
>NW_006287915.1:4569248-4585286 GCF_000327345.1 Myotis davidii | reverse complement strand
ATAAAACAGGATTTAAAGTGAAGATCCCCTGGAGCCAGGCACCTGATGTAAATGAGTGAAGCTGTCCCAGGCCTTTGTATATTAAACACAAGAGGAAATATTTTTCTCTTTCAGAAATAGTATTTTCACTTGTGTTTTTTTTTTGGTTGTTGTTGTTCTCGAACATTTGACCTTTGTCTTTCATTTTCCCATTTTTGATAGAAACATAGGCACAAGCAATAGTTCAGATTTTCCTTTACTGTAGCCACTCAGCCTTGGTGTTAGGGAGTCTGTCAGGAATGGTGGGCACGCAAATGGGAAAACAATGGTTCATCTAAAAGAGGCAGCCTCTGCCGGGTTGGTGTTGCTCAGTGGTTGAACTTCGACCCATGAACCAAGATGTTCCTGGTTAGGGCACATGCTTGGCAGCAAGTTCAATTCCCAGTAACAGGCGTGCAGGAAGCAGACAATCTATGATTCTTCTATTTCTCTATCTCCTTCCCTTCCTCTCTCTCTAAAATCAGTAAAAACATTTTTTAAAAAAAATAAATGAGGCAGCCTATAGTCAGTTCTGCCACATGGCTCAAGTTTCTAGTTTACAAGGCAGAAGCCAAGAATCTGGATTGGTATATGAAATCTAATCTTTAAATATTAACGCAAATAGTTTATTCTTTGGTTTTTATTTTTTAGGGTTTTTTTGTGGGTTTTTTTTTTTTGTCTTGTTTTTTTCGGTACCTCAGATTGTTTAAAAACGTTATGCTAGCCAAGCAAAACATCTATGAGCTGCAATCTTTGGAAAAATCAGTTGCTAATCATTGAATCCTGAGATATGTAGCATGTGAGAGGTTACTTAAAAAAAAAAAATCTCTGAAAGGCAGGGAAAAGAATAATTGGATCCTATTAGAAAGGAGTTTGTTTTGTGCTATTCTTGAGAATTAATACATGCTTCCTCTAAAAAAAAATTCATTTTAAATCTTCAAATATGTGTTAAATACCCATTACTATAAATAGTTGTAAATTTGGACAGAACTTACTTGGTTATTGCCTCTGAAAATATCAAGTCTCAACATAAATATTTTACACTGGTCACTTTATTTCAGTTTCCCTACTTTTGACAGTATTTCAATCTAGAATGCAGTTATCAATGTTTACAGCCGAGACTAAGCTATGCAAACTTCACACAATTTATACTCTACCTTTACAATTTTTCAGGTAACTTGCAGCCTATTTCTCCTTGGCGTTGGCTGTTTTCTGTGGTTGTTCCTGTTTTGATCGCATCAAATGGCTTTAAAAAGAAAAGTCTAGATCACAGTGGGGCTGTAGGAGGTATGTTTTGGTATTGAATGTTTAACCATGTAATAAGTGCATGATTATATAATTTAAACTCATGTTTTCTAAATTCTGAATATACGAGACTATAAATCACAATGTTAAAGTTACACATTGCTCAGCATTCCTATTCTGTCAAGTTTTCAGATAGTAACATACCCTTTTAGTGTAATGTACAAATTTAACTTCGTAATTTATAGCAAGTAAATTAATAGACTTTTGAGGACCTTGGTTACTCTGCTCCTTTGGTTGGATTAAACTCCTAGTATCTACTAGCAGAAACATTGGAGCACTCTCCCTAGGTGTGAAATAAAGGAGCCATTGGAAAAAATAGCTAACAGACATATTGATTTTTTCTTAAGAATTTTTTTAAAATATATTTTTATTGATCTCAGACAGGCAGGGGGAGAGAGAGAGAGAGAGAGAGAGAGAGAAACATCCATCGGCTGCCTCCTGCATGCCCCCCCTCTGAGGATCGAGCCCGCAACCCAGGCATGTGCCCTTGACCAGAATAGAACCCAAGACCCTTCCGTCCACAGGCCAACTATCTACTGAGTCAACCCAGCTAGGGCCATGTTGATATTTTTATATGATTTTTGTCTTACCATATAATCAATAAGTGTTAGGAATGGTTGTTATATTTATTTTGTAAATGTAATGTTATACATACTATGTATCAGGCACTGTTTTGAGCACTTTGGAAGTAATACCCTGTTTATAGAAAATAATTTGAACACTCTCTCCTTAAATATAATAACAGAGTTATGCTTTGCTAAAAATATTCTTTCTCAGGTATCCTTGCCTTGATTTTTATTATTCTTGATCTATAGCAAGAAAGGTCAAGTCCTTCTTGACGTTGTCTTCCTTTGATTTCCCTGTTGTATATTGACTTTCTCTTATTTTTCTGATCTCTACTTTTGTTTTGTTTTCTGCTACCATTTTCTTTTCTACCTTCTCACCCTTGGGCCTCCATTCATCTCTACCTAGCTTAATTTAGAATTAGAAGATGAGTATTTGAATCTTAGCATTGCTACCTGCTATCTCTATAACAGGGGTCCTCAAACTTTTTAAACAGGGGGCCAGTTCACTGTCCCTCAGACCGTTGGAGGGCCAGACTATAGTTTTAAAAAAGACTATGAACAAATTCCTATGCACACTGCACATATCTTACTTTGAAGTAAAAAAACAAAACGTGAACAAATACAGTATTTGTATTTGCATGTGGCCCATGGACCGTCGTTTGAGGACTCCTGCTCTATGATCTGTGCCACCTTGCCTAACTCCACAGAGCCTCACTTTATCTTTTGTGAAGTAGGACCTATGGGCTTATTGGTAAGGATCAAGCAAGATAATGTGTAGGACAACACATCTTTTAAAACTATACGAACATTCACCTTTAGTGATTTATTATCTATTTTCAACCATATTATAAAGTCCCTGAAGACTGCATAAGCGTGATCTTATGCTTCTGTGTTCTATGCTTCTTTAAATAGTGTTACACACATAATTGCTTAGGAAACATATGTACATTGATTTTAAAACCTCTGCTCTTTTCCTAATCACTTCATTCTATGGCATGTTAGTATCTTTTTTGTTTGTATCTTTTTCCCCCCTTAAGGACAAAAAATTGTAATGCTGATTAAAAATATAATAGTACTTGGAAATAGTGTTGTGGAATATGACTACAAGTCACTTAAATTTTCAGTGTTGTAATTTTCACATCTGCAAAATAGGAGGGGATAATAGTACGTTGGGCATTGACTTACCATGAGGAGTTATCCATGCAAAATGTTTAGCATAATACCTGACATGCATAGTAATGTTTTACAAATGTAAGTTATTGTTGTTTTTATTCCACTACTACTATTCATAGTCAAAGGAATTTTACTAAAGTTTATCATATTATGCCTTTACTGTGCTTGTTATGAAATTTATGAAATTGGCGCAGAAGTGACAGTCAGACACTTTGAGGTTCAGGAAAGAGCCTTTATTTAAAGCAGCACTTCTGGTTCAGGTGACCCTAAGATCCAGATCCTGAACAACCTGGACAATGAGACTTTCTCTATATATATTGGAAGGGTTAAAGAGAATAAAATGGGGTAGAGAAAGATTTATTGTGCTCAGCAGATATCTTGCAGAAAGCTTGCAGCCTTGAGCACAGCATAACTCAGATAACCAGAAGACACCTGGCATGGGAGGAACCAAGGACAGACCAGATAATTAAGAAGGGGCGGTGACTAGGCTATAGGCTGACAAGAATGTGCATTAGGGATTAATTTAGGTGCAGAGTTCCTGCTAGTCTCCTACATTCTTTCACAAATGGAGTTAATTATTGGCTAGCAAGAGAGTGCAGTAGAAAGCAGGTTACTGGGACTAATTCAGATTGCTAGGCCCAAAAATTTCTTATGCTCCCCATCATGCTTAGGATTGAGAAGAGTTTCAGAACTTCCACAGGATCTGGGTGTTTAGAGTCCTTATTGACATAGGAACACATACTCAATGTTGATAGAAGAATGAGAGGAGGGATTGAGGCAATGCTTAAAGTGAACACTAAAGCGGAGGGCTCTAGTCTCCTTGAGAGAATATTTCTAGAATGTGGAATAAATCACATGAGAGGATATGTGGAAAAATGCTTGTAAACTATAAAGTACTGTGCAGGTGATTTGCTCCAAAGAAATATTGTCTAGTCTAGTTATTCACTGTATTCCTTTGAACATGTCAGTGTGGTCAATATGTCATCAGGCTTTTGACTTGAAAGTTTGAATTTAATTTCTCTTACCAAGACTATTAGGCTTAATGGTTTACCTTTTTTTTAAATTCAGTTGTTCAACAAATATTTAGTGAGGGTTCCCTGTATGCCAGGCACTGTTCTGGGCACTTAGGATTTAGTAGTGAACAAAATGGGTAGAAATCCCACTGTCAGAGAGCTTACATTTGTAGTCAGGAGAGACAAATGATAACTATGCACCGGGCCTCTAGTCCTATATAATAAAAGGCTAACATGCAAATCGACCAAACAGTAGAACAACCAGTCACTATGACATGCACTGACCACCAGGGGGCAGACACTCAACACAGGAGTGTATCAGGGGGAGTGCTGCTCAGCCAGAAACCAGGCACATGGCTGGTGAGCGCAGTGGCAGTGGCGGGAGCCTCTCCCACGCCCACAGCAGTGTTAAGGGTGTCCAACTGCCAGCTTAGGCCCATCCCCATCCCCTGAGGGCTCCCGGACTGCAAGAGAGCACAGACCAGGCTGAGGGACACTCCCCGCCCCCAAGTGCACAAATTTCATGCACCGGGCCTCTAGTCAATAATAAGAGAGAATCATTGATTGGTTGCTTCCTGTACGCCCCCTACTGAGAATCAAATCCACAACCCAGGCATGTGTCCTTGACCGAAATCAAACCTGGAACCCTTCGGTCCACAGGCTGACACTCTACCCACTGAGCCAAACCAGCTAGGGCCTTAACAACTTTTTAGTCAACATAGTTCAGGTCTGGTATTCAGTCTTTCTGAAATGGAAACCTCATTCTATCAGGTACCCAGAGTTGACTAGAGCCAAGGAACCTGGTTTATGCTGCTCATTGTTGCAAGGGACTGATACATGAGTCAGAATGCTGCTTTATTCATCTGATAAAATATGGAGCTACCAGACCAACTGGAATGTGAACATCACTGTTCAGGCAAGCCCTATTCTTGTAGTCAGGTTATTTGAGAAGTCAAAAGATAATTAGAAGGTTGCTTAGGTAAGCACAAAGTCTGAGAAACAGTAATGCAAATCCACAGATCAAAGGATCTCCTTCCTTGTACAGTGTTCAACAAGTCTGCCAACCTCTGGTTCTTTAGGCCTTCATGTTGTTAAACAAAAAACCTCCACGGCCGAAAGCTTTTGTGAAAGAAAGGGGTTATTGAGTCATATGCTAGCCAGGAAAAAAGATCAGGTCCTGGGACATACAATACAAAACACCAGCAGCAAATCAGGTTGGAGAGACAGAAATGTCTTTATCTTATTAAATAGGGCATTATGGACTTACTGTTGAGGAGAACTGATGGGGCTCTTTTAAAGATGTATGTTGTTGCCCTAAGTGGTTTGGCTCAGTGGATAGAGCATCGGCCTGCGGACTCAGGGGTCCCAGGTTCAATTCCAGTCAAGGGCATGTACCTTGGTTGCAGGCACATCCCCAGTAGGGGGTGTGCTGGAGGCAGCTGATAGATGTTTCTCTCTCATCAATGTTTCTAATTCTCTATCCCTCTCCCTTCCTCCTGTAAAAATCAATAAAATATCTTTAAAAAATAAATAAATAAAATAAATAAATATCTTTAAAAAAATAAAAATGTATGTTGTTTTGAAAGAATTTACACTGGCTATAGAGAAAGAGGGGATGAAGCAGGGGCAATTCTAGGATAGATGCACAGTCCTTAAGGAAGAAATATTTGCTACTTTTGATTGGTTGTGGGCAACAGTCAGGAAAGTTCATTCATAAGCAGTATGCAGTGGCCTCTGGAGGTGGGCCATTCTTTTTAGATGGCTTCCTGGAAGTGCATTCAAAGCTCTAACATACATTCAGGAGTGCGTGCGGTCTTCTGTTAGTTGGACCACAGCTATTAACTGGATAATTACCGTAACCTCTTTCTCCCACTCTGTGGCCCGCTGTAATTTAATTTAGAGGATCTCAGAATTTTTCTCTTGTGGATGTTCTTATTTTGGGCTAACTAGCCTTCTTTTGATTCCCATAATCTTTCTCTAGGGAAATTACATGTGATACAATTGATTATATTTGAGTTTATTAAATTACAGAATTTTGATAATGCCAAAGATTATACCTAAATCGCCTTGGTTGGAATTTTGGGTGTAACTTCACACCTGCCCTCATTTGTAGACAGTGTGTAGACAGTTCTTACTTGCCCAGATGGCATCTATTAGGTACAGAATTTGCTTTTTTTAAAGCCAGAAGTCAGCCATAATCCTTGAGACTTCTAGTGCTTTGGAAGCACCTTATTTTGTTTTGTTTTTTAAATATATTTTTATTGATTTCAGAGAGGAAGGGAGAGGGAGAGAGAGAGAGAAACATCAATGGTGAAAGAAAATTATTGATCACCTGCCTCTTACACTCCCCCTACTGGGGATGGAGCCCACAACCCAGGCATGTGCCCTTGACCAGAATCAAACCCGGGACCCTTCAGTCTGCAGGCCCATGCTCTATCCACTGAGCCAAACCAGTTAAGACACTACCCATGATATTAATTAACATTTATTAAGGGGCTCCTACGTGCCAGAAAATATAATCACATTATAAAAATTATCTCTTTTAAATTTTTGCCGTAAGCCAGTGAGAGAGGAATTATTATTCCTCTTATTTCCTAATTAGAGGCCCGGTACACGAATTCGTGCACAGGTGGGGTCCCTAGGCCTGGCTGGCGACCAGTGCCAGTCGGGGCCTACTGATCAGTGGAAGGGACAGGGGAGGGACCACAGAGGTTGGCTGGCCAGGGGGAGAGACCACAGGAGGTTAGCCAGCACTGGGGAGGAACTGCAGGAGGTTGGCCAGCCGACCAGGGGGAGGGACCAGCTGGGGGAAGGGACTACGGGAGGTTGGCTGGCTGGCCAGGCTATGGGAGGAAAATGTAAAAAATAGAAACCTGGAAGACTTGATAGTCTTACCTCCCTGAGAGAACCAGAGTTAATTTGAAAATTCTTTGGACTAGCCATCCAAATATTATAATATAGAGGCCCGATGCATGAAATTTGTACATGAGTGCAGTCCCTAGGCCTAGCCAGCTATCAAAGCATGAGCGTCTGGCGTGGAAGAGCAGGACCCAGCTGACCTCTGGGCCCTGGGCAGCACCTGGTCCCCTGGACCCCCACGAGACCCCTCTGCCTGAATCACGGCACCCAAGTCCCCACACGGAGATGCAGTGAGTGCAGCTGGATGCTGTGGGCTGGGGCACAGCGTGGGCCTCTGGGCCGCCCAGTGGCGCCACACGGAAGCCAGGCAGGCAGCATGCTCTCTCCCAGCTGGCCTCGCAGACCAGCTCCTCCATGAACCCGCAGGGAGCTCGACTGGCCCCTGCAGTCCCAGCGGCTGCGGCCCAGCTCAGCCAGAAGAGGCCGCGTGGGTGTCGGGCAAGCTCCTCACAGGCGCCTGCACCTGAGCATGAGGGGCTTCCCTGGCGTATTAACCCTGGCGTCCTAGGGGGGTAGCAGGAGGGATGAGAACGATGAGAACGAACTTGGCAGACACCCCACATTCTCACCGCACCTCTGTCCCCATCACCCCCGCCCCCAGGTAGCCGGTGAGAGGTCACAGCCCCCCACCTGGGTGCCGCAGGAGGTTGGTCACCAACCCTGGTGGTCAGTGCATGTCATAGTGAGCGGTTGAACTCCCAGTCTCCTGGTCGAACGACCACCCAAGGGGACGATTTTCATATTAGGCTTTTATTATATAGGAGGATAATATATATAATGCATATTGTTTAATAATAATAAAATCATATTATGTTCTGCAATTCCATTATAAAGTGTTTCTAAAATAATATTTTACATTTACATAGCATAGTTTGCATGAAAGGAGGTCAGAATGTGGTAAGAAATACATCTCAATTTTACCAAAATGACATTTAGTTTACTGTTTGGTAATCTTAATTGGTAAAAATGGAAATGTACATTTCAGGTTATAATGTGAAAATAACCAGGGAAAAATCCATTCTTTTTTTCACAGTATTAATGTATGGATTAAGTGTAATTCTGTGTGTATATGTGTTTCTTTCAGGGCTAATAGTTGGATTTATCCTAACTATTGCAAATTTCAGCTTTTTTACCTCTTTGCTGATGTTTTTCCTTTCTTCTTCAAAACTCACTAAATGGAAGGGAGAAATAAAGAAGCGTCTCGATTCAGAATATAAAGAAGGTAACATGAATTATATTTGACATTATTTAATATGTTTTTATTTTTAATTGATTTCAGAGAGAGGAAGGGAGAGGGAGAGAGGAATGAGAAACATCAATGATGGGAATCATCAATCAGGTGCCTCTTCCATACCTCTCACTGGGGATTGAGCCTGAAACCTGGGCATGGGCCCTGACCCAGGAATCGAACCATGACGTCTTGGTTCATGGGTTGATGCTCAACCTCTGAGCTACACCAGCCGGACAATGTTTGACAATATTTCAAAGAGTAACTTTGTTTCATCCTAACATATAAGCTTTTAATCAAAACATGTTTAGACTGTTGAAATAGATAAATGTTATATGAGAATTAAAGTAGTAGCCTGATTTAATTTATCATTTTTTCACAACAATAACAAGTAAGAGCAAAATTTTAGAAGCACTAAAGTCTTTCATTAATTATTCTAAAACAATATAGAATGTGGGCAAAGGTACCTTCCCACTTTTAGTCACTTAAAAAATTGTAGTCATTTTTCTTTTCTTAAATGTTAAAATAATTAAGTTCCTATATCAGCATAATTTTCCTTCTGAGAAGAAATCATTTCTTGTCCTTTTTTCTACTTGTTTGCTGCTAGGCGGGCAAAGGAATTGGATTCAGGTGTTCTGTAATGGAGCTGTACCCACAGAGCTGGCCCTACTGTACATGATAGAAAATGGCCCCGGGGAAATCCCAATAGATTTTTCCAAGCAGCACACTGCTTCCTGGTTGTGTTTGTCTCTCTTGGCAGCACTGGCCTGCTGTGCTGGTGACACATGGGCTTCAGAAATTGGCCCTGTCCTGAGTAAAAGCCCACCAAGGCTAATAACAACGTGGGAGAAAGTTCCTGTTGGTGAGTCTTTATTTAAGTTTCTTAAAAAAACAAAAATGAACAAAAGAAAAACTTTGATTTATTATGTTTCTTAGTTAAGAGTCTTTGAAGAATTGTTAGTCTCCTTGATTGGAAAATTGCTGTAGTCTTAAATTGCAGAAAAAGTTAGCGAGCCCTAGATAAAACAATACAGAAACATAGAGATTGATTGACAGACATACCAGTGAGAAAGGAAAAGGCAGGGGGAGGGGTGGGGAACAATAAAGTATTTCTTGAGGGTCTAGTACAGTGATGGCGAACCTTTTGAGCTTGGCGGGTCAGCATTTTGAAAAACCCTAACTTAACTCTGGTGCCGTGTCACATAATAGAAATTTTTTGATATTTGCAACCATAGTAAAACAAAGACTTATATTTTTGATATTTATTCTATATATTTAAATGCCATTTAACAAAGAAAAATCAACCAAAAAAATGAGTTCGCGTGTCACCTCTGACACGCGTGTCATAGGTTCGCCATCACTGGTCTAGTATGTGGTTAGTGCTTGCACATGTATCTCCGTTTCCCATTGCTATTGCCAACTACTACAACTTCTTTGTCATCTTTGTCATTGCCTTGTCCTCTCCTTCTTCCTCTTCCCTTGTCTTATTTTCCTCCTTTTCTATCTCCTCCTTTTCTTTTTCTTGCTCCTTCTCTCCTTTTTCTTCATCATTATCATTATGAACAGCTAACGCAGTGGTTCTCAACCTCCTGGCCCTTTAAAACAGTTCCTCATGTTGTGACCCCCAACCATAAAATTATTTTCGTTGCTACTTCATAACTGTAATTTGCTACTGTTATGAATCGTAATGTAAATATCTGACATACAGGATGGTCTTAGGCGACCCCTGTGAAAGGGTCGTTCGACTGCTAGAGGGGTCGCGACCCACAGGTTGAGAACCGCTGATAACGTATTTGAGTCCCTACTCTGTGCAACGCATTGATCTACATGAATTACCATTAAGTACTCTTAATAACCATATGAATTGGTTCTTTGATTATTTCTATCTTACAAACAAGGAAATTAAGGAATAGAGAAGTCAGGTACCTTCACTACAGTCACAGCAGAACTAAGATTGAAGCCGGGCAGTCTAGCTCCACTGAACCATTCTACTTCACTGCTTAGAGTATCAATAGTTATTGAGGAGAAAAGACTGTTTTCTAAGTAGGCTATGGTCTTAGGATCTTTGGATTAAATCAAAGAGAGCCCTGTCTTTAAATTACTCTTGAGTGGATAGGCACCAAAATTTTTTGCTTTCCTTGACTTTATTGTTTGCTGATTGTTAACTAGATGATTTTATCCATATTTCTTCTTCAGGGACCAATGGAGGGGTTACGATAGTGGGCCTTGTTTCCAGTCTCCTTGGTGGTACCTTTGTGGGCGTTGCCTACTTCCTCACACAGCTGGTTTTTGTTAATGATTTGGACATTTCTGCTCCCCAGTGGCCAATTATTGCATTTGGGGGTCTGGCTGGATTACTAGGATCAATTGTGGACTCATATTTAGGAGCTACAATGCAATATACAGGTA
Organism: Myotis davidii; assembly: GCF_000327345.1. NCBI lineage: Eukaryota > Metazoa > Chordata > Mammalia > Chiroptera > Vespertilionidae > Myotis > Myotis davidii. The sequence goes on along the minus strand of NW_006287915.1, from coordinate 4,574,655 downwards.
AGAACATTACTTATAACTGCAACTTACTGGTGTGTTAAAGAAATGGGAAAGAAATACGGAAAATAAAAGGATATGACAATGAAAACAACCCGAAAGACACCAGGAGTTTAGAGACCAGGAGTGATAAGGCAAAGTCTATTCTATGATTTTGATTTTCTTACTCTTTTTTGTTAAGCTCATTGAAAGAGAATTAGTCCTGCAGAACAAGGAGTAGAAGCTGTGTGGGAAACAGATGGTTTTGCTAATGGGACTTCATTTAATCCCGGGAAAGCAGAATGGGATTTGCTTTCACTTGTTTTCCAAGTCCATTTGAGAGACAATTATTGTACTAATCTAACTATACACATGTGACCTTTTCTACTGTGACGTTGTGCTTGCTTTCCTCCCTACTGAGTTTTTAGCCCCACTTAAGATATGTGGGAGAGGCAGTTTCCCCAAAAGGTTTCTGTGCTTTGTTCTGAGGCTCTTCCTTCTTGTCAGTGTACTGACATATTTTGTTAGTATATTTTCTCCACATGCTAGTCAACTGCGTTTTCTCCTTTGATTCATATAATGAAGAGACTGGGAGTCTGGAGAAAGTTCCCCTGAGTACTGTCCTCCCAATTCTCATGCCCCAATATAATCTGCTTGCCCTTGCGCTCCCCTCACAACCAATCAAAATGTTTGTGCTCTGTTTTTTTAGTCTCATCTCGATGCTAAGGAGGAATCAATCTGATTTTAATTCACACTGAGGGCTCAATTATTGTACTCACACATGCACACAAACAAGTTTTTTTAAAGAGTTTTATTCTAAACTGGGCTCTAACTAGACAGATTTCTGATCGTATCGGGTAGGTTGAAAAACAATTGTGGGCTGTGGACAGGCTAATTCATTCAGTAAGTCTTGGCGTGCTTCCTTTGTGCTGGCACCAGGCTGGGTCCTGGGCATCCATTGCAGAGGCTGCTGACATGACCTCTACTCTCAGGGGCCTTAGAGACTGGTCTTGGAGGGGAACCACTAGGAAGGCAGGCCCACTCTGCCAGTTTCATGTCATTTCTGCTTTTCATATTCTCTTTTCTACTCTGAATGAACTCCAGCAGTGTTGAGAAAACAGTATTGAGGGGTGCTGGAACCCATCTATTCAAAGAGGCCTTTTGTAATAAAGGGTTCCATATCTCTCACTGTATAGATGATCCACTAAAGTCATCTTTCAAAGATTATTTCCTTTGGAGGAAAAAGGGTGTTTTTTATCAAGTCATTTGGGTTTTGGACCTCACGTGGCTTCTTTTCCACTCTAGGTTTGGATGAAAACACTGGCATGGTGGTCAACAGCCCAACGGATGAGGGGAAGCACATAGCAGGGAAACCAATTCTTGATAACAATGCGGTAAATCTGTTTTCTTCTGTCCTTATTGCTCTCTTGCTCCCAACAGCTGCTTGGGGTTTCTGGCCCAGGTTGTGAACTTTATCTCATTTACAAAGGTTGAAACTGTGGTAAATTCAGCTAAATTTGCAATCCCAAGTTTCATCCTAAGAAGAAGAATTATAATGGCAAAGGGATAATGCCAGCACCTCTCGTATCCCCTTGTGATGGAATTCTACATTTTTCCTCTCATCAGTTAACACGTTCCAGTGAAAGACAAGAGTACGTAGAACTTACCCATTTTTTCTTCTGCTGAATGGAGCTTCTTGAGCAATGAAACTACAATGCCCCCTGTATATTGGCATATGTTGATCTGAAAGCTAATATGTTGAAATGAAAGTTTCTACATGATAGATAAAAATTTTGTTTTGTTTGTTTAAACTAGTGTGGGGACTAAAAGTCATACAATTTAAAAATGGTTCTCAGCTGTGCCAGAGAAATGCCACTGTGCCAGTTGCCCAAATGTTACATCCATTTTATGTGGTTTAAACTGATGTGCGTGGAAGTCTGAATAAGTGTAGTATCCTGGACTTCTTCCATTACTTGCCATTTACAATTGTGAAAGGTGTGTAGTTTGATTCCTAGGCTGTGAGGCCTATTCCATATTTGTTCTTCCTTCCTCGGGGTTAGTAATAAAAATAAAATAAATGTCTTTTTCATATGACCATTGAAATGCATGAAAAAAAATATTTTTAAATAAAAGCAAGAGAAAGCTGTCCTGTATCTAAAAAATATGCACCTTACTATACGTTTCAAATGTAATATTTTTAAGGTGTTTTCTAGCTGTCTTTCAAATGTGTATAGGAATCTGCTTTACATTGGCATACCAAACAAAGAGTTACTGGAAAATTATTTGCTAATCTAGAATATACTGGACGATGGATGCTATGATTTCCTGTGACATACCTGTTAAGTTGTGCTCACCTTTACGTTATAGCCTCAACAAAAGTGAATTCTACTTTTCAGTTTTGTTCCTTTCTGTGATTAACTGTGTTCTAACAGATTTTTATATGGTGTGGATTATTTTGCTAAAAGTACTTTAAAATATTTCTCATGTGATTTCCATACCTTTCTTTCCCTGAGGAGAAAAGACTGTTTTCTCAATAGGCTATCACAGTGAGGAAAAACTGCACTTAGCCACCAAATCCTTGGTGAATTGGACGTGCTTTAAAGATGTAAACACAATTATGCGGCTTAATTATTCAATTTCCTAATGGAGTATTTATAACTCCAGAAGGTCCTGAACATTTAAAAAATATATGGGTCTTCAATATATGTTTATTAAGTTAAGTTGTTTGACTCTAAACAAGTTTCTTTAAGTCATTGAAAGTTGATAATCAGAACATATTTCTGGAAGAAAATAAAAAACTAGTTCAGGCACCTGAATATTTGAGGACTGTGATGATTCCAACATTTCTTAATACATGTGATGCAATATTAATGGTTTTAGAACTAATGAGTCAGAAAATGATTGTAAGGCTGTATTGGCAGGGCAGGTCTCCTGAAATTATTCTACCTGCCAAGATTAGACATGTTAATTCTTTCATTTATCATAACTTGCCCTCTCAAAATTTATTTTATACATGTAATGACAACTCTTTTTTTATGTTTGGATTATTTTAATTAATATTTAATTACTTAAGTAATATACTGAATTTGCTTTTTAAATAATTAAAACATTAAAGATAAAGTTAAAAAATCTATTGCTTCCACTTTCCCCTCAACAAACCTCGCTCCCTCTCCCACCTTCTCAAAGAACTTTGAATCATTTCTACATAGTAATTGTTTGGGGTATATTTTGACACACTTTCTTTTTAATCAATGAAATTTTATTACTGTCATTTTGCAGTTTCAACTTGGATGCTTACATCCCAGAAAAATCTATTTTAAAAAAGATTAGAGCCCTAGCTGGATTAGAGCCCTCAGTGGATAGAGCGTCAGCCTGCAACTGAAGAATCCCAGGTTCGATTCCGGTCAAGGGCAAGTACTTCAGTTGCAGGCTTGATCCCTGGCCTTGGTCCGGGTGCATATGGGAGACAACCAATCAATGTCTCTCTCTCACATCAATGTTTCTCTCTCTCTATCTCCTCCCCTCCCTTCCACTCTCTCTCAAAATCAATGGAAAATTATCCTCAGGTGAGGATTAAAAGAAAAAAAAAAAGACCAAAAAAAATGTGTAAATCTAAAGTTTTTCTCTTTCTTTTTAAAGATTTGCTTTTGTATGTTTTTTTATTTTTTATCTTACTTATTTTATTTTAGAGGGATGGAGGGAGACAGAAACACCAATCAGTTGCCTCCCATAGACACCCAACCCTACCCAGATAACCCATAACCTGATATGTGCCCTGAACAGGAATCGAACTGGCAACCTTTCGGTGCCCAGGACAATGATCAACCACCTGAGCCACACCAGCCAGGGCAAGTTTTTCTCCTCTTATGAATGAGAAATGCAATGAGAAAGCCAGACAATTTCAAAATAATTATATCTCGGGGAGTACAATTTAAAAAGGAATACTGTTGGGCGGCAGCGCCAAGGGGAGCGGGCGCAGGCAGAGGAACAAAAAAATAAACAAACAAACAAACAAATAAATAAAAAGGAATACTGTTTAGCTATTAGAAATATTTTAGATGCATATTTGTTGACATCAAAGGTAAAATAAAAATAGTTTAAAAATCAGAATTGACAGGAATGCTTTCATTTTAGTTTAAAAATATTCATAGCTATTCAGCCATGAAAAAAAGGTCTGGCCCTGCTGGTGTTGCTCAGTGGTTGTACCAGTTTGATTCCCGTTCAGGGCACATGCCCAGGTTTTGGGCTCGATTCCCAGTAGTGGGTGGGCACGAAGCATCCAATTGATGATGTTTCTTTCTCATCAATGTTTCTATCTCTCTGTCCCTCTCCCTTCCTTTCTCTGAAAAAATCAATTAAATTTTTTTTTTAAAAAAAGGTCAGGATGTATAGGGTGTCCCAAAATTCACACAAGAAGTAATTTTGATAGAAAACACAGGTTTGTAATTAAAAATTGTAAATTTTTTTATTGATTCATAAAGTATACAATATAGGGTTATGTATGGAATAGCTTATCAGGTAAATGGCCTTCACGGCTTTGCTGGTGCTTGCTATCGCAACATGATAATCCATTTACCTGATATGCTATACATACATAACCCTATACTGTATATTTTATGAATCAATAAAAAATTTACAATTTTTAATTATAAACCTGTGTTTTCTATCAAAATTACTTCTTGCATGAATTTTGGGACACCCTTTATATACACTCAATGTTAATTAGGCCTGGAAGGTGGAATTATTAGAGTTTTAACATTTTCTTTGCTTTAGTTATATTCTTAATGTCTTCTACAATTAATATTCTTGTTTTTGTAATTAAGCAATGCAGTGATTTTTGTTAAAAGGGAGCCTAGGAAGGAAAGTGGTCACCTGATTTATCACTATACAGTACAGAGGGGACATGCTATCTTTTTAATAAATGGAGCTGGGTCATTTGATATCCATATGTGGAAAAAATCTCTATCTTGACCCCTTTTGCATATCGTATAGAAAATCAATTCCAGCCCTAGCCAGTTTGGCTCAGTGGATAGAGCATCAGCCTGTGAACTGAAAGATCTCAGGCTCGATTCTGGTCAAGGGCACATGCCCAGGTTGCAGTGGGGAACATACAGTAGGCAGCCAATCAATGGTTCTCATCATTGATGTTTATATATATACTAGAGGCCCAGTGCACAAAAATTTGTGCACTCGGGGGGGAAGGGGGGTCCCTCAGCCCGGCCTGTGCCCTCTCTCAGTCTGGGACCCCTCAGGAGATAATGACCTGCTGGGTTAGGCCTGCTCCCGGGTGGCAGAGGGCAGGCCCAATCCCTAGGTACAGCCCCTGGTTGGGCTCAGAGCAGGGCCGATTGGGGAGTTGGGGCGCCACCCCGTCTCATGCACAGAGCAGGGAAGATCGGGAGGTTGGGGTGCCACTCCAAGTCACACTCAGGGT
>NW_006287915.1:4562073-4563427 GCF_000327345.1 Myotis davidii | reverse complement strand
CACAAGCTAGGCGGATGGCTGCCAGTATAGTGGTGGTGGCGGGAGCCTCTCCTGCCTCCTCAACCCCACTAAGGATGTCCGACTGCAGCTTAGGTCTATTCCCTGCTGGCAAGTGAACATCCCCCGAGGGCTCCCGGGCTGCCAGAGGGATGTCTGACTGCCAGCTTGGGCCCGATCCCCCAGGGAGCGGGCCTAAGCCAGCAGGTGGACATCATCCGAGGGGTCCCAGACTGCAAGAGGGCATAGGCCGGGCTGAGGGACCTCCCGAGTGCACAAATTTTTGTGCACCAGGCCTCTAGTGTGTGTGTGTGTGTGTGTATATGTATATACACAATAAAAATTATATTAAAAAATAAAAGTAAAATAAAAAAGTCAATTACAGATTTAAATGTGAAAAATTAAACAATAACGTTTTCGAGAAAACAACAACTTTGTGAATTTTGAGTAGGGACAATGATTTCTTAAATGGAACACAAAATGTTAATCAGAAGGGAAAAGTTGGAGTATATTAAAGTTAATAATTTGTTTATCAAAAGACACTATTAAGAATAAAAAACAACCCACAGAGTAGGTAGAAGATATGTAGCATGTGTATTCAACAAAGTATTCCTATTTAGAATATAAAACAAACACCTGCAAATCAATTTTTGAAAAGACTTTCAACCTAATAGAAAAATGAGTAAAAGATCTGAATGGACACTTTATAAAAGAGAATATGCAAATAGCCAGTAAACATCAAAAAATGTGCTTCTTTAGTCATCAGAGAAATGCAAATTAAAACTACACTGCAAAATACCAAATGTTGAAAGAAATGTAGTACAGCTAGGACTCTTATATTGCTGGAGGGAACATAAATTGGTACAACCACTTTATAAAAGTGTTTTTGCAGTATCTACTAAGGTTGAATATACATACTTTGACCCATTAATTCAATGCCTGGGGATATACTTGAAAGAAATGTTCATACCAGTTCTCTTCATAATGGCCCCAAACTGGAAACTACCCAGCAATATGCTGGATAAATACATTGTAGAATTTTCACACAATGGATATACTATACTAGAGGCCCAGTGCACAAAAATTTGTGCACTGGGAGTGGGGGGGGGGGTCCCTTAGCCCAGCCTGCACCCTCACAGTCCAGGAGCCCTCAGGGGATGTCCTATTGACGGCTTAGGCCCGCTTGACAGTCTGGCCTACCTTTTGCGGGAGGCGACCGGGCCGATCAGGGGAAGCCATTGCCCCCATCACCCTACTGCTGCTGCCACTGCAGGCCACGGTGGCTGCCTGCCCTCCTTGGCCCTTGCAGCCACTGCAGCTTTGTCCAGAAGGACGTCCATCCAGAAGGAGGTCTGGA
>NW_006287915.1:4552995-4561905 GCF_000327345.1 Myotis davidii | reverse complement strand
GGGGGACTGATGGCTGTTTGCAAGCTGGCCACACCCCCTTTAGGGTGGGGGTCCCCACTGGGGTGCCTGGCCAGTCTGGGTGAGGGGCTGAGGGCCGTTTCAAGCTGGCCGGTAACTAAAGCTCCCAGCCTCTCCTTTTTTTCTTTTTCTTTTTTATTCTGGCACCCTCACCCCATGGAGGTTTGGCCAGCCTGGGTGAGAGCTGATGACTGTTTTCAGGCTGGCCACACCCCCTTTAGGGTGGGAGCCCCCCCTGGGGTGCCTGGTCAGTCTGGGTGATGGCCTGAGGGTCATTTTCAGGCTGGTCAAGCGCCCCGGCAATGGAAGCTCCCAGCCTCTCCTTTTTTTCTTTTTTTTCTTTTATTCTGGAATTCATTTACCTTCTATAATTGAAACTTTGTTGCCTTCAGTGGAGCTCAGAGCCGACGGGAAGCTTGGCTTTCTCCATCACTGGAGCAACCAAGCCTCCTGCTCACTTCAGCTTTGTGGCTGTCGGCCGCCATCTTGGTTGGGTTAATTTGGCTGGTGGGCTTAAGGAATAGTGAAGGTATTGTCAATTTGCATGTTTGTCTTTTATTAGATTAGATAATAATGAGAATGAGCAGTCTACACCTGCGTTCAGTATGGATGAGTCTCAGAACAAAATGTTGAGCAAAAGAAATCAGACACAAAAGAGTGCATACTGTGTTTTCATAAAAAGTTATTTCTGGTAATAACTCTTATGGACAAAGCCCCTAATTTAAATTCTTTAAGGGAGAGAGGTAAAAGTTTCTCATGAGCCTGTAGGATCTCAGTTTGCCTTTAACTCAAAATAATCCACAAGAGGTGCATCTTGGGGTGACTCATCCTGTACCCCTACAAAGTTTGTCTTTGTGCAGAGGAAACCATGATTGTTGAGGGGTGAGAATCTTCCCAGGTATGGACAAAAAGAGGGCCATCTACTAAACCTGAAAAGCTCAAGGGAGGCCTTCATGGTGGACTTACAAACTCAGAGATCTAAAGTATATATAGGATGGTCTGAATAGTTGGTTGACCATTGTTCAAGAGATCACTGGTTTGATTCCTGGTAGGGGCACAGGTCCGATCCCCAGTAGAGGGTGTGTAGGAGACAGCCAATGTTTTTTCTTCTCCATTCCTCTCTAAAATCAATAAAAACATATTTTAAAAAAACAAATCAAAACAAAATGTCCTAACTAAAAACAGTTCATAGTGGGTAGTCATGTCCTAGGGCTGTATTTTTCCCTAACAAAGGTCAATCTTCACCTTAACTGAACCTGTCCCCTTTTTTTGCATCTAAGACCTTTGGAATAGCAAAGTCATTTCCTCTCCCCTCCCCCTCTCTCCATCCCTCAAAACAAAACCTGTACTAGAGCAGAGACCACAATTCCCTTCATTGTTATTATTAGTGGCCCACTGTACAAAATTCATGCACAGGAGGGAGTGTCCCTCAGCCCGGCCTGCACCCTCTCCAATCTGGGATCCCTCTTGCAATCTGGGACTGCTGGCTCCTAACCGCTCGCCTGCCTGATTGCCCCTAACTGCCTCTGCTTTGGCCCTGCCGCCCTGGCTTTGTCTGGAAGGACATCCAGCAGGTCTCCTGGAAGGTCTCCCAGTCTAATTAGCATATTACCCTTTTATTAGTATAGATGTTAATTGTTGACAGTTAACTATCCTATACCCACAAAAGTAAAAAAAGTATTTGTCTATTCATTTTACTTTTTATCCAATCCCAGAAATTTCAGTTTTGCTTTATCCCACCTCCCAATCTATCACCAGTGAATTTCATGTAACCCCCTTAAGCTTCCTCCTTTGATAGTAATGTATAAAATAAGGCAGATAACCCATTCTCTGGAGCAAAATCTCAATCTGGTCTGAAATTAAAGTTTTCTTCCTAAAGGTAGGTCATGGCAGGTAGTAATGTCCTGGGCTATTATTTTCCCTGACAGGTTTATCTTTACCTTAACTGAGCCTTTCTATCGTCTTTTTGCATCTAAAATAACATACCTATGGAATGTTAGGTGATACCATTGTAATTAACTAGTTATAAATAACAAGAAAGGAGCAAAGGGAAGGCCAGACATTATAGGCATGTTCCCTGCAAATCACTGGGGGAGGGAACCACATAGGGAAGATAAATGCGTGCCCAGTAAAGTTGAGGTGACATAGGGAAGATACATGCATGTCAGTCACACCGGGGACAGAGATGGGTGGCCAGAATGGCTGTGGCCACTGTAAAATTTGGAATACATAACCCACTAAACAAAGGAGTTCACTCTCTTGCACATTCAGGACTCTTGGGACTCTTCTTGTTCAGGGTGTGCTCTCTTGGTTCTCTTGCATTCACCCGCATGGCCCACAGCCATGCGGACCACACACACAATGGACTCATGGACTGTAACTAGCCTGATACTGAACTGGAGCTGACTCCAACATGGTGATTCGGGTTGTTTTATTGAGCAGGGTGATTTCTTTCCCGGGTCCTTGTCCAGATGGATTGGAAGAATGAAGCCACGGACAAAAGGTGGTGGGTGGAAAGTACAGAAACTTTATTGCAAGCACATACTACCTCTCAAACCTCAATTCTATGTAAGCCTAAAACTCTGTCCCTCTTGGCGCAGAGGGGCAGAGGCCACCTAAGAAAGGTGTTCTCTAAGTTCCTAAGCCTAAGACTCTGTCCCTCCTGGGTGGGCAGGGGGCCCCCTAAGAAGGGTGACCGCTGCTTTCTTTGTCTTGAGACATTAAATAGGCTGGAGACCTCCTTCTCTACCATGGGATCTTAGGCCTGTAATCAGCTCCCAGGACCCCCGCATCTGCACTTTTCCTCGTTTGGTCATCTTATCTGTTTAGGCTGGAGTCACTTTTGATTTATCTTATGGGTTTCTCCCAGTTGTGCTGTCAGAGACGCCTTATCTTATAACTCTCCCAGCTACTCAGGTCAGGGCTACTCTTGGTCTAACTTATGGTCTCTTTAATTGCTCAGGCCAGAGATACCCCTGTCTGTCCTTGGTTTATGGCTGTTCTAATTGCTGAGGCCAGAAATGTTTCCATCTGCCTGTGGCGTTTCTCTATCCTCTGTACAAGTAAGACAAGCACCCTGGCATCTTCAAGTCCCCATCTATGTATTCCCCCCCATGAACCCTCCTCATTCCCTAAACCTGCCTAATTAAGCTAGCCAGCTAACCCTTTCAGTAGAAAGGAAACTCTGGACACTGGCTCGGATTTTAGCTCCACTGAAACGCCAGCTACACTTCTCTGACTGGGCTAAGGCAAATGGGACTTTGGAAACCCAGGGGTGTAATTCCACGGAAATAAAGCCTTTTACCACATGGCGTCCTTCCATGGGAGTCTCAGAAAATTCCTTTTCTCAGGATATCGTAAGAGCCCCACCCCCAGCAGCAACCAGGGGAGACCAGGCAAGCTCCCCTCTGGTAACAAGGGTAACTTCCTTTTTTCCTGACCCCTCAAAGCACAATATCAGAGCAGAGACCACAAATCCCCTCATTGTTATTGTTATCATGTTAATTGTTGACTGTACCCACAAAAAATTAAAGTATTTCCATTCATTTTACTTTGATTCAATCCCAAAGGTTTTCCCTGCGTCCCTAATCTGTATCCAGGGAATTTTCCCTTTTCCCCTTTGATTCTGATGTGTAAAATAAGTGGTAGCCCTGGCCAGTTTGGCTCAGTGGATAAAGCGTCGGCCTGCGGACTTAAGGGTCCATGGTTTGATTCCTGTCAAGGGCACATGCCCAGGTTGCAGGCTCGATCCTCAGTAGGGGGCATGCAGGAGGTAGCCAATCAATGATTCTCTCTCATCCTTGATGTTTCTATCTCTTTCTCACCCTTCCTCTCTGAAATCAATAAAAAATAAATAATAAAATAAAATAAGTGGTAAAACTGCCATTTTCTGGAGTGTTTTCTTAATCTGTTGAGAGTTTGCTTTCCGGCAATTGTTGTAAGTTTGGCTCACATAAAGTCATAAAATTTTTTTCAGGTTTAGATGTTTCTTACTTTGATGGTTTTTTAACCCGGTTTTGGCCAATCTAGATGCTGAAGTATGGTCTGAATGTTTGTATGCCTGCCTGCCTGATTGACCCAATTACCTTCCAAAATTTATATGTGGAAATCCTAAACCCCAAAGGAATGGTGCTAGGAGATGGAGCCTTTGGGAGGTAATTGGGTCATGAGAGTAGAACCCTCATGAATGGGATTAGTGCCCTTATAAAAGAGACGCCAAAGAGCTCTTAGCCCAGTGGTTCTCAACCTTCCTAATGCCTTGACCCTTTAATACAGTTCCTCATGTTGTGTGTGGTGACCCCCAATTTCATTGTTACAAATTGAACATAATTAAAGCATAGTGATTAATCACAAAAACAATATGTAATTATATATGTGTTTTCCAATGGTTTTAGAGGACCGCTGTGAAAAGGACGTTCGACACCCAAAGGGGTCGCGACCCACAGGTTGAGAACCGCTGTCTTAGCCTCGCCACCATGTGAGGAAATGAGAAAATGGCTATCTGCAACCCAGAAAAGGGCCCTCACAAAGCCCAACCTTGTTGGCACCCTGATCATGGACTTCCAGCCTCTGGAACTGTGAGAAATAAATTCCTGTTGTGTGTAAGTCACCCAGTCTAAGGTACTTCGTTATAGCAGCCTGAACAGACCAGGACGCAGGTGTGGGAGTGGAGATAGAGGCAGGAAGAAGCGAGGTATGTAAACATAGGTTTGGTTGTGCAGGCATGGCCAGAGTTGGTGTTATTGGCTGAGTCTGGTAGTTAGAAGGTTAACACTAGTGTCAGCTTGGTGAATGCTTTTGTGGTCTATTTGGAGGTTTCCTGCTGCGCTCCTCTTTTTATAGTTCTTACACCAGCATATTCATCTCTAGTGCAGGTAGTTGCTTGTATCAGTTATCCGTGAATGTAAATAACACAAAGCTTAGTGGTTTAAGCCAAAAACCATTTATTTGTTCACGATTTGTGGCTGACCATTTGCGTTGGGCTCAGCTGGGCAATGCTATCTGGGCTCATTCATGTTTGCAGTCAGTTGACAGGTAAGGTGGGGATAGTTGTGATGCCTCATTTGTATGTGTGGCACTTGATGCTGATTCTTGGCTGGGCTTGTGGCATGACCTGTCTGCATTCCTCCGGTAGGCTTTTTCACCTGACAGCCTGATGACACAAGTGCTCCAAGAAAGCAAAAGGAGGAGCTGCAAGTTCTCTTAAGGCTTAGCCTAGGAAGTCTCATGATGTCATTTTGTGACAATTATTGGTTAAAAAAGTGAAAAGGCCACTCAGATTCCAAGGGTAGGGCAACGTAGTCCGCCTCTTCATGGAAGGGGTACCATTACATTGTAAAGGAGAAAGGTGACAGGTGTGTTGCACTGGAGGAGAGGGGGGCCTCATCCCAACAATCTACCACTCTTATTTCCTCAACTCCTGGGCATATCACCTCTTTCTGCTGAGATATTCTTACCTCCCAGGCAGCCCTATTGTCAAGACAGCCTCTTAATAGAGTTTCACCAGGTGATCTACATATGCTCCATGGGAAATTCCCTTGCCATGACAACCCCTGAAAGTGCTAGCTGATCTCCGTGCAACAGCACCTCTCTGCTTTTACCATCAAAGAGTCAGGCATTTTCTTGGCCTCTGGAATCCCTGGGCAGGAGACAGCCCCCAGGATGAAAGTCAGCTTTAAGTTTCTTAGGCATGATTTAGGCACTAATAATCTCTCTCTCTCTTTCTCAAGTCCCCTCTCTAGATTGGAGACTCATGGTCTGGCTACCACTTCTAAGAAACTCTTCACTATTCTCCTCACAAAAGTTTTCTCCTCCCTGGCCCCATTTTGTAACTCTGGTCTGGCTGAGGAGTCCAGGAGTTATGCAACGGATTTCAAATTCTCTCTAGAAGGGTGTTTGTGTTATTCTGATTTTAGTCTCCTGATGTTTCTCATATTATCATCTCCATCAAAACTAGGCAATTAGAGTCATCCCCATCCTAACACCCTGCGTTCACATGTATTATGATGTGTAGCAAGGTTATGACAAAGTGCAGTGAGGACTCTGCCACTAGCTGCCGGGGTGATCTAGGAAGAGCTGGCGGACAACATTAAGTAGAGCATTAGAAGATGAGTAAATGTTTGGCAAGTCAAGATGGAGAGGATTCCCTGCCAGAGGGTATGACAACTGTTATGCAAAGTGTTGAGGTTCCAAAAATCCTCAATGTATTGTTTGTGGATTCCAAATAAATAGCCTAGAAGACTGGCTGTGAAAGACACGGTTTATTAGGACTTTCGAGTGCACCAGTGGTGGTCGAAGGGTGAAGTTTACTGCCACACCGGCTGCCACTGGTTCAGTCTCGCTAAGTCCCATCTGGCCTGCGGACAGGCCTCACTGTGGGCAGCCAGCCAGCACTATTGTTTTGTTACCACCCAGACTTTCCCAACACAAGGTTTTATAGAGTACAGACAACAAAGGAAAACAGGGCATGCAGGGGGAGGGGATCTGTGTATAAGCTGTGTAAGGTCAAAACACTACCTGTTTACAATCCAGGCTCACATCTACAAGCGGTTTCTCTTTGACCTTTCTTAAACCAAGATACTGGCCAGATTCCCAAGATCTCACATTCAGATGGCCTTCACTATTATTCCCACGGGGTGGGAGGGGAAGTTGGAGTATGGGAAGGGGCCCAGGTTCCAATTTACCAAACAATGACACATCAAAAGACTGAGTTGTGAAAGGGCATGACACATATATATAATTTCACAGAGGAAGGGGGAGGGAGAGAGAGAAAAACATCAATGATGAAAGAGAATCATTGATCGGCTGCCTCCTGCATGCACCCTACTTGGGGTCAAGCCCGAAACCCGGGCATATGCCCTGACCAGGAATCGAATCGTGACCTCCTGGTTCCATAGGTCGATACTCAACCACTGAGCCACACTAGACAGGCAGGTATGACATTTTTGAGGGGGAAAATGTTCACTTTTATTATCAGTGGGAGTGGGTTATCCTTTTCTGCACTGAGTGCTGGGGGCGGGTCCTTACAATACCTCAAGATAAAGAATGTTCTGAGATTCACATGGAAGGATGAGTGGTTTTTATTTGCATGAAATTACACCCCTGAGTTTCCAAAACCCCATTTCCCTTAATTCAGTCGTGGAACATGTGCAGCTGGGGCTTCAGCAGAGTTAGAAGCAAAGCCAGCGTCTAGAGTTTCTGTTCCATGTTGGAATTGGGTCTGGTTTAGCATTAGGCTAGTTGCAGTCCATTAATCCATTGTGTGTGGGTTCCACATGGCTCATAGCAGGGGAGCCAAGCGAGTGCGCGCCCTGCAACAAGAATCCCAAGAGTTCTGAAAACACGCGAGAGAGAACTCCTTTGTTGAGGGGATTAAATATTCCAACTCTTCCCATGCTTGCAGTGGCCACACCTACTCTGGCCAATGACCTGGTCCCAGGTGTGACTAACAAGCAAGTACCTTCCCTATGTCACCCAGACTTTACCAGCATGTGTCTATACTCCCCCTTATTCAGTCCCTTCCCCCAGTTATCTGCAGGGAATAGACCAGTTGCTCCTTGGGGAGTGTTAAACTGCAGCTTCTTGGCAAAGTTGAACAAATGACATGTCTATACTATTTGGCTTTCCTGTTATTAATAACTTTGCTCCTTTCCTGTTATTAATAACTAGGTTAATTATGATGGTATCACTTTCACTAGAGATTAGATGGAGGGCAGTTGTATAAAATGAAGCTGGGGAGGTAGGCTAAGATCCTTTTGTAAAGAGCCCTAATATGAGCTGTATGAGCTTGGGGCAAAATACAATCTTTCTGTTTGTCTCTCTGTATGGAAAATTAAGTTTAATATGTGTACTTTCTATTCCACCACGCTGTTGATATTAAATAAGTCAGTATATGTGAAAGCCTTTGGAGAAGCCATGTGTGCTAGGCAGAATAATGTCCCTAAAAGATGTCCATGTCCCAATCCTCGGAAGCTGTAACTATTTCCACCGCAAAGCGGGACTTTCAGATGGGATTAAGGTTAAGATCCTTGAGATGAGATTATCCTGGGTTAACCAAGTGGGTCCAATCGAATCCCAGTCTTTAAAAGTGGAAAACAGCAGCTCTTTGAACTGTCCACTCAAAATTTCTCTTCGAGTGTACTTACTTTCTCTTTGCTTGCTCAAATAAATTTTCTTTACTGAGTTAGGGTCTTAGCTCTGAATTCTTTTCTTAGCCAGAACTCAAGTACCAAGGTTGCTGAACGCAGGTTTGGTCTGACCCCACCGGTCAGACACCTGGTGCCATTCCTGCGGCCTACAACAGAAGGACACTGGGCCAAATCCTGCCCAAACCTCAGACCCCCGCCTGGTCCCTGTCCAAGGTGTGGAAGGAAAAGCCACTGGAAATCAGACTATAGTCTGGCCCCTCCAGGTCAGACCTCAGCCAGTCCAGCAAGGCCACAATCTAGGTCCAGTTTGGAGCTCCCAGTCCTCCTGGGACTGGCCACCCAAGACTGAAGCTGCCCAGGCCCTGACAAGGCCCCACAGACTTACATCACGAGGACAGAGCCTCATGTAACAATTGTGGTGGTAGGTACTGGCTCTACCAGCAGGCTTCTATGGGTTTCTGCTCCTGAACTACTGATAGCATCTTGTTCAGCAAGAAGATGACAATTTAAAAAGTTTAAAGAGCAATCACAGGTCACCCAAGGTCAGAAAGGTTTGGAGACTATCCCAGGGAGGCAGCAGCAGTGACAGATACAATGACAGGGTTCTGGACCTTTATCTACAAAATCTCCAAATTGTTTCTGGGAAAGACAAAGACTGTAAGAGTTCCTTGGCCTGATGTGGATTGTGGCAGCCGGTATGCAGGGTCAGCTGGCTGGAGGAGGAGCCCCCACGTCTCACTATGGA
>NW_006287915.1:4549340-4552974 GCF_000327345.1 Myotis davidii | reverse complement strand
CCTGAGCTTTGGCCCCTGTGCGATGAGGTTCTAGGCCAGGACTTTGGAAGTAGATGCAGTCACAGCCAAAATGCTGCCCGGAGCCAGGGTGGAGCTGCCAATGGAGCCTGGGAAGGAAGCAAGCAGAGGTGGGAGCTGTGGTGAAGGCCTAGCCCAGAGCCTCAGAAACAAAACCAGAGATGAAGACACCCATGCCGGAGTAAGGCTGGGAGGACACCAGCATGATTAACTTTGTAATAATTCTTTTAAATTCTCTCTGAAAACACCCGCTTTAACCTTTAAGAATCAGAATAACAACAGTTTCAATGTGAAAAACATTTTTAGATACAAATTTTGGTTCACATGAATACACACTAAAGGCGGAAACATTCTAGTGTTTGATATGGCCTTGGCTTTGAAGAGGAAAGCAAGCGTCCTGCCCTCTGAAACACCTGCTGGGTCTCATGCTGCTGTGTGTGTGCCTATGAACCTGCTTTTATGCTTTTTGCGTAATAATGCTTTAATTTTTTAATAATGTTTCACTTTATGGAGTTGATTTGCATTGACCATAAGCTATAAATAAAAGAAATAAATATATGGGGGGGGTGTTTAGGGGGGGCATGGAAAACACTTCCTGGTAGTGGTCAAAGAGAGATGTAATAACAGAAGAAGAGTCAGTGAGATGCTGGTTTTGAGGATGGAGTAAGGGGGCCATGACCTAAGGAATGTGGGTGGTGTCTAGAAGCTGGAAAAGACAGGAACATATTCTTCCCTACAGCCTTCCGAAAGAAGGAGCACAGTCCTCCTGACACCTTGATTTTATTATTATTTTTAGATCTTTATTTTTAATAATATTTTTATTGATTTTTAGAGAAAGAGGAAGGGAGAGGGAGAGAGAAAAAAAATCAGTGTGAGAAACATGGATCGGCTGCCTCCACACGCCCCCTACAAGGTATGGAGCCCACAACCCTGGCCCGTGCCCTGACCTGAAATCAAACATATAACCTTTCAGTGTATAGGATGATGCCCAATCAACTGAGCCACACCGGCCAGGGCTGATGTTCATTCTTTTAAATTTGCAAGGTGTGTTTTATATCCCAGAATGTGAAGAATGTGTATTTTGCTGTTGTAGAAGTCAACTAAATCCGGTTGAGTGATGGTGCTCTTCAATTCAACTCTATCCTTGCTGTTTTTTGCCTCTTACATCTGTCAATTACTGATAGAAGGGCATTGAAGTCTTTAACTATAACAGTGCATTTCTTTATTTCTCCTTGAATTCTATCAGTTTTTGTCTCACATATCTTCAAGCTCACTTATTCTTTTCTCAGCCATGTCCAATCTACTGGCGAGGCATTCTTCATTTCTGTTACTGTGTTTTTAATTTGCAGCATTCCCTTTTGATTCTTTCTTTCTTAGGGTTTTCATCTCCCCGCTTACATTACCCACCCATTACATGTCCATGTTGTCTACTTTTTCCATTAGAGCCCTTAGTATATTAATCAGTTATTTTAAATTCCTGGCCTCATAATTACAAAATCTCTGCCATATCTGAGTCTGGTCTGATGCTTGTTTTGTCTCTCAATGTGGCATGCCTTGTAATTTTTGTTGAAAGCTGGACATGCTGCATCAGGTAAAAAGGAACTGAGATTGCTTTTTTGTATGAGGTTTTATGTTTATCTGACTATAAATTAGACTGTGTTTTCTTTGCTGTGAGGTCAGAGGCTAGAATTTTCTCTAGGGTCTTTGTTTTTGTCTACCTCATTGTCTTTGGGTTTTCCTAGAACAGGAATTTAAGAATAAAGTCTGAGGCTTGCAGTTCTTATGGCTGTAATCCCCTCTTATTATGCAGGAGCCCTATTGGTGTGGTAGTGAAGTGTGGGAGAAGTGTTCTATAATCCTATAATTAGGTCTCAATCTTAAGTGAGCATGAGTAGGGTATTTCCTTTCTTCCACATCAAAGGCTAAAAGAGGCTGGAGTTGGTATTTCCCTTCCCCCATGTGGGTTAGGCTTTGGTGAAACCCCAGTCAGTTAAGCTCTGGTAAAATTGTTTCCCTTGAGGGACAGACACCTTGTTAAGGAAAACTGGGCATCTTTCAAAAAACTCGCCCCCTCCCACTAGACCAGTGGTTCTCAACCTTCCTAATGCCGCGACCCTTTAATACTGTTCCTCATGTTGTCGTGACCCCCAACCATAAAATTATTTTCGTTGCTACTTCATAACTGTCATTTTGCTACTGTTATGAATCGTAATGTAAATATCTGATATGCAGGCTGTATTTTCATTGTTACAAATTGAACATAATTAAAGCATAGTGATTAATCACAAAAACAATATGTAATTATATATGTGTTTTCTTGATGGTCTTAGGCGACCCCTGTGAAAGGGTTGTTCAACCCCCAAAGGGGTCGCGACCCACAGGTTGAGAACCGCTGCACTAGAGGAATTTTTCTCTGGTTTTTACAGTGAGAATTTGGTATGGCTCTTGAAAGTAAAATTCAGGAAAGTGGGGACCTCACTAATCCTGGGCCCTCTAGGAATTTTTAACTCTCAAGCTAGTCTGCACTAAGCTTCCAGCAATTGGTTAATTACAGTTTAAAATGTTCCTACTGAAATTGGCTTGAGCTTCTGGCTTGCACTCCTGGGCTTCTTTCTGCTCCCTGTAAACTGTGATTCTGTCCAGTTTTCAGGGCAGCAGTTTCCCTGCGACCTCAGTTCTCTGATAGATCTAAGAAGTGCTGCTGATTTCCGGTTTCTTCAGCTTTTTTTTTCTTGTTGTGAAAATGGAATTGACAACTTCTAAGCTATTTGCATGTCGAATGGGAAACCGAAAGTCACTAAATGTGGTATTTAATTCTGATACCTAAGAAACCTGAAACACCAATCAGAAGAATATATGCACCCTATGTTCATAGCAGCACTATTTACAATAGCTAAGACATGGAAACAGCCCAAGTGCCCATCAGTAGATGAGTGGATAAAAAAAGATGTGGTACATTTACAACATGGAATACTGTGGATCAATAAAAAAGAAGCATCTCTTTGAGATAGCATGGAGGGACCTGGAGAGTATTATGATAAGCAAAATAAGCCAGTCAGAGAAAGACAAGAATCACATGATCTCACTCACATGTGGAATCTAATGAACAACATAAATGGGCAAACAAAATAGATCCAGAGACATAGAAGCATGGAACAGACTGACGAATCTCAGAGGGAAAGCGGAAGATATTAACCAAACAACTTATATGCATACTAGAGGCCCGGTGCACAAAAATTTGTGCACTCGGCTGGTGCTGGGGGGGGGTCCCTCAAACCAACCTGTGCCCTCTCACAGTCTGGGACCCCTCAGGGGATGACCATCTGCTGCCTGAGGCCTGCTCCCCAGGGGATTGGGCCTAAGCTGGCAATCAGACATCCCTCTGGCAGCCCGGCAGCCCTCGCGGGATGTCCACTTGCCAGCAGGGAGCAGACTTAAACTGCAGTCAGACATCCTTAGCACTTGAGAAGGCACAGGAGAGGCTCCCATCACCACCGCCGTACTGGCAGCCATCAGCCTGGCTTGTGGGTGGGGCGGGGGCCCCCCTCGGGGAGCGACTGACCACCAGAGGGCAGATCCTGCATTGAGTGTCTGCCGACTGGTGGTCAGTGTGTAT
>NW_006287915.1:4523881-4549294 GCF_000327345.1 Myotis davidii | reverse complement strand
CACATCCAATTCAGGGTGGGGGTCCCCACTGGGTGCCTGGCCAGCC
Organism: Myotis davidii; assembly: GCF_000327345.1. Classification (NCBI taxonomy): domain Eukaryota; kingdom Metazoa; phylum Chordata; class Mammalia; order Chiroptera; family Vespertilionidae; genus Myotis; species Myotis davidii. The sequence continues at coordinate 4,549,248 of NW_006287915.1, read as the reverse complement.
TGGATGAGGGGCTGAGGGCTGTTTTCAAGCTGACTGCACCCTCTTTAGGGTGGGGGTCCCCACTGGAGCACCTGGCCAGCCTGGATGAGGGGCTGATGGCTGTTTTCAGGCTTCCCGCATCCCCTTCAGGGCGGGGGTCCCCACTGGGTGCCTGGCCAGCCTGGATGAGGGGCTGAGGGCTGTTTTCAGGCTGCCTGCACCCCCTTCAGGGTGGGGGTCCGCACTGGAGTGCCTGGCCAGTCTGGATGAGGGGCTGAGAGCTGTTTTCAGGCAGGCCAAGCCTGCAACTGAAGCTCCCAGTCTCTCGTTTTTTTTCTTTGTTTTTTTTATTCTGGGCAAGCCTCCTGTTCGCTTCAGGTGTCTGGCTGCTGGCCGCCATCTTGGTTGGCAGTTAATTTGTATATTCTGCTGATTAGCCCATGGGAAGCATAGCGGAGGTATGGTTACTTACCATGTTTGTCTATTATTAGATAGGATATGCATAATCTATGGACACAGACAATAGTGTGGTGATGGCCTGAAAGGGGGTGGGGAAGTGAGGAGGGTCAATGGGGGAAAAAGGGAACATCTGTAATACTTTCAATAATAAAGATAAATTTTAAAAAACATTTATAAATTGTGTGATAATGAACCTCATTTTCTCATCTATGATAGAAAATACATACTCTTAAAAGTTGCAAAAAGATTTTGGGTCTGTGTTTGCAAATTATTTGGAATGGTAAAGGAATCTGATGAGTGGTAGCTTTCTTATCGGTTGATGGCCCACTTTTCTGAGCAACTGGGCAAGTTCCAAATGGTAATATAAAATGAACTAAAGATTAGCAACCTTTCACAATGGTTAAATAAGCTTTTATTCCTGCTTTCACTTGAAACCTAAAACTCAGTTCAGTTTTCAATATCTTCTAACACTTTACATCAAATATTGTTTTTCTGAATGACTGCATTCAACCTTTATTCATTCCATATATCTAAATATTAGTTTCTTGATTTCCTTGTTTTATATCTGCAGTAGCAAATCACTAAGTACTAGAAAGTTCACTGGACTGACAGTGGAAGAAATGAGACTGAGTCCTAATTCCATCACTAATTAGTTGAATGATTTTGACCAAAGCACTTAAATACTTAGATATCAATTTCTTCATCCAAACCATAAACTTTTGAAATAGATAATCAAAACCCCCCTTCAGCCTTAGCAGGTTTGGTTCAGTGGATAAAGCATTGGCCTACGGACTGAAGGGTCCTGGGTTCAATTCCAGTCAGGAGCACATGCCCAGTCGCGGGCTTGATCCCCAGGAGAGGGCATGCAGGAGGCAGCCGATCAATGATAATTTCTCATCACTGATGTTTCTATCTCTCTCCCCCTCTCCTTTCCTCTCTGAAATCAATAAAAATATATTTAAAAAAATAGAAAACCCTTCAGGCCCAGTCAATGTGGCTCAGTGGTTGAGCATCGACCCATGAACCAAGAGGTCCTGGTTTCCTGGTCAGAGCACATGCCCTGATTCCTGGTCAAGGCACATCCCAGGTTGTGGGCTTGATCCCTTGTAGGGGGCATGCAGGAGGCAGCCAATCGCTGTTTCTCTCTCATTGATGTTTCTATTTCTCTATCTCTTTCTCTCTAAAATCAACAAAACCATATTTTAAAAAAACCTTCAGGACTAAATTTTAATCTTTCAATTACTAATCAAAATTTAGAACTAACAGCTTTTTACTCAGTCATGAACAATGGGCATATTGCATAATATTGGGCACAAGTCACTAAGTTAAGGAAGTAAAACAAAATAAACATAAAGCTTATAGTCTAGCTAGGAGTTAGGCATTAAGTCAATAATTACACAAATAAATAGATGCACATTGTGGTAGATGTTATGAAGGCAACTACAGTGTTGGTGAATAATTAATTAAAAGAAAAAGTGCTTATATAGATAGGTAAGACCAGGGGGGAAATGATAAACAGAAATAATCCCCCCAAAATGATACTGTCGCAATAATCTGGTTATTATTAAACAGGAAAGGAGTAAAGGAAAGACTAGATAATATAGGCATACTCATTATTCAGCTTTGCCAGGAAGCTGTAGTTAACATTCTCTATGTTCTCCACAGATTGATGGGGAAAGGAACTGGACAAAGGCAGTTTAGACACATGCCCAGTAAGATATGGACAACGTGAGAGGTGTCTGTCTATCAGTCACACCTGAGAACAAGTCAGTGACCAGAATAGGCATGGCCACTGCAAACACATGAAATCTACATATTTAAACTCCTAGAAAAAGGGAGCTCCACTCTCTTGGTTCTTGGCCCTCTAGCCTCTTGGGGCTCCTGTTGCAGGGGGCCCCTTCCCCTGAATTTGCCCATGTGGCCCACGGTCATGTGGACTCCGCATAATGGACTAATAGACTGAATCTGCCTGATGCTGAACTGGACCCTGATGCTGAACTGACCACGCCCCCTGTTGGGCCAGACCCAGAGTTCTACTACTCCGTGGCCAGCTGCACATTTTCCAGGACTAGGTTAAGGGGCATGGGACTTTACAACCCAAGGAATGTAACTTCATGCAAATAAATTCTTTTACCACATCTCATTCCCTCATGGGGTCTTCTGAAAATGCTTATTTCAGCGGCACCCCAAGAACTCCACACCCACTAACAACAGGAATTCCACTGGTGTATTCCGCTGATAACACAAAGAGAACAAATTACATGTGTGTATTTTAAAAACAAAAACAAAACACAGTTAATGAAATCCAATGCCGTAAAGAAAAATTACTAGAGATATAAAAAACAGAATCCCCAACTATATGTTGGTAAACAAATTAAAAGAGATTGGTCACTGCAATGGTTTAGAAGGTAAAAAAGAGTAAATACCCTCTCAAAGTGCAATGTGAAAACAAAGAGAAATGGAAATCAAGACAAAAAAATGTAAGCAGCTCTAACCAGTTTGGCTCAATGGATAGAGCATCGGCCTGCAGACTCAAGGGTCCCAGGTTTGACTCTGATCAAGGGCATGTACCTTGGTTGCAGGCACATCCCCAGAGGGGATGTGCAGGAGGCAGCTGATTGATGTTTCTCTCTCATCGATGTTTCTAACTCTCTATCCCTCTCCCTTCCTCTCTGTAAAAAATCAATAAAATATATATTTTTAAAATGTAAGCAATTAGAGGAAAAAGGCAAGAGACCTAACATACACTACATGTTATTCTCTCCTTCATACTTTATATGTAATATTTATATTTTACTTTTCTACATATCTTTTTCCATATTTTAGCTGGTTTGATCATGTTAATATTTATTCTATTTTCCTTTTGCTTCCTTTCCATAGTTGTACTAAAATTAAAATATGTTTTAGTTCTACCTCACAATTATAGAGGCATAATTCTCTTAAAAAAATTTAGTAAATAGAAAGATAGGAGCCAAGATGGCAGCATAGGCAAATGCCTGTATTCACTGCTTCCCACAACCACATCATAATTACAACTAAAATACAGAACAACCATCATCCAGAACCGCCAGGAAGCTGGCTGAATAGGAGTCCTACAACTAGAGAAGTAAAGAAGAAAGCACACTTGCTGGGGTCCAACCCGAGCAGGTCCAGGGGTCCCCAAAGGTGTGGACGGAGTTGGCGAAGAAGGAATGACAGGGAGACAGCATTCAGTTGATCAGCAGCCTTGCCAGGATCTCTAGCCACAATCTCCAGCCAAGTTCTGTGTCCATGTTCTCTTGCTAGGTTCTCCAGCCACGTTTTCTTATCTCCATGCCAGGGAGTAAAGATTATGTACTTAAGCATGATTGTTCATAGTTAAAGTGATTAATTACCCGCTTGGCAGTTAAGAGGTTTTATTCCGTCCCTAACTTCAGGGGAAAATCCCTACCTGGGGAAACAACCTTTCTCAGAGAGGTGACCTTGGTTAAAACACATAGTGCCAAGAAGGTGAGCAAACATATTAAGAACAGTATGCCATACATGCCAGGTCCCTTGAAACAGCAAGGATGGACCGGCTAGGAGTGGAGGCACCAAACAGGCTGGTCTGGCACCCAAGTATGATGCTTTTTTAATCAGGAGGGAGGGGTCCCAGCCCCACACCAGACACCCAGCCCTACACCAGACACCCAGCCCAGTGTCCCAGAGCTGGGAAAAGAAGTCCCTACAGGCTGAAAAAGCCAGTGTGGATTGGGACTCAGTGACATAGAGGCTGCTGGAGACCCACCTGCTCCTCTTAAAAGGCTGGCACACAAACTGAACTTACAAGGTCCTGCTTCTTCTGAGCTCCAGTGCTGGGTGAGGCTCTGGGGGACCCAGACATATATGAGGAGAAACTGGACTGCCTGGCATTAGGTCAGGAACTTGCAGGCAGCTTTCTCCCAGAAGGAGGCGCTTGCAGTGATCATTGTTCCTGTGCTGGGACCTCCCCAGTTGCAGGGCTGACTGGCAGCCATTTCTGTTTGCTCCCCCCTGGTGATTCCCTGACACCCCACCCCATCCAATTTACAACCCCACTCAAGCTGTGCCCAGGGGCTTTTGCATATGAATGGCCTGTCTTTGCTCAGGCTAAAACCTGTGAAACAAGCTGTAGCTGGGTTAGGGAGCCCCAAACCTATCAATGAAAGGCCCAAGACCCTGTACCAGCAACAGCCTGCTTTGCTTCACAGTGAGCCTTGTCTGGGAACTGCCAAACCCAATACAAAGAGGAGGAATCTTCAGATATCTCTGTAGCTCCTGCTGGGTGGCCCCAGGCAGTGGCTGACTTTACACCTCCCTGGAGACCCAAGAGCCAGTGTACCCGGTGGACAGTGTCAGACCATACCAGATTACAACTCTACACATTCATAAGCAACCCATTCAAAGACTCAGTGAGCACCAAAGCCCCACTGAAGCAAGTCCTACTCCATAAAGGTGTCTCCTGCACAGCAGCTCTCCCACTGCAGTTGCAGCTGGTCCTCATAGCCAATTGACTTGGAGGTCAATTCCTCCCAGTGACACCAACAGCAATCAAGGCTCAACTACAACAAGACTGTGCACATAGACCACAAAGGGGTGCACCTAGAGTATCTACCTCAGATGATTGGGAGGCTGAGCCACTGGGCCCTATAGGACACCTACTACACAAGACCATTCTATCAACTCAAGGACTCTTGGAAGCTCTACTCAATACATAGAAACAAACACAGGGAAGTGATAGCAGCCAAAATGCAGAGACAAAGAAACATGTAACAAATGAAAGAAATGGAAGAAAGCAAACTACTGGATATAGAGTTCAAAAGCACAGCTATAAGGCTACTCAAGAATTTTCTAGAAACCTCCAAGGAACTTAGTGAGACTTTCAAGGATCTTAGTGAGAATGCCAAAAAAAAAAAAAAATGGAAAAGGATCAGTCAGAAATTAAACATACACTAACTGAAATAAAGAATAATATATAGGGATTCAACTGAAGACTAGAGGATCTCAGGAAGCAAATCGATTTGAAATGCGAAAAAGCAAAGAACACCCAACCGGAAAAACAAAAAGAAAAAAGAATCCAAAAATATGAAGATAGTGTAAGGAGCCTCTGGGAAACTTCAAGCGCACCAACATTCAAATTATGGGGTGCCAGAAGAAGAGAGAAAGCAAGATATTGAAAACCTATTTGAAGAAATAATGACAGAAGACTTCCCCTCCCTGATGAAAGAAATAGACTTATAAGTCCAGGAAGTACAGAGAATACCAAACAAGAGGAATCCAATGAGGGCCATAACAAGACATATCATAATTAAAATGCCAAGGGCAAAAGACAAAGAGAGAATCTTAAAAGCAGCTAAATTCAAAGAGAGAATTTTAAAAGCAGCAAGTAAAAAGCAGTTAGTTACCTACAAGGGAGTGCCCATATGACTGTCAGCTGATTTCTCAACTGAAACTATGCAGGCCAGAAGGGAGTGGCAAGAAATATTCAAAGTGATGAATAGCAACCAAGATTACTCTAACCAGCAAAGCTATCATTTTAGAATTAAAGGTCAGATAAAGAGCTTCCCCTGTCATGCACACAGCAGGGCTGATCTGGGGGTTGGTGTGCCACCCCGGGTTGGGTCGCACACGGGACTCCTCGGGCAGGCCTGCAGATCGCTGCTGCCCCAACCGGCCACCCCGGGTCGGGTCGCACATGGACGCCTGCCACCCCGGGTCACAGATAGCAGGCCTGGATGGTGGCAGGGCAGGCGGGATGGCGCTGTCCCGCCCCACCTCCCCGGGTCGCAAATAGCAGGCCCAGATGGCAGCAGGGAAGGCAGGATGGCACTGTCCCGCCCTGCCTGCAGTATGCAAATTAGCCACCATCTTTGTTGGTGGTTAATATGCATATCATGCTGATCAGCCAGTGGGAGGTATAGCAAAGGTATGGTCAATTACCACGTTTATCTATTATTAGATAGGATTGAAGGGTATTCTTTAAGAAGAGGAAGAAAAAGAAAAAGATTAAAAATATGAACAAAAAAATGACAACAAATACCTATCTATCAACAATTGAATCTAAAAATCAAACAAATAAGAAATCTAATGAACAGAATAAACTGGTAAATAAAATAGAATAAGAGGCATGGAAATGGAACAGACTGACGATTCTCAGAGGGAAGGGGCTGTGGTGGGTGGCAGGAAGAGATTAAACAAAGATTTTATATGCATGTATGCATTACTTATGGACACAGTCAATAGGGTGGCAAAGGCCTGGTGTGGGCAAGGAACTGAGTGGAGGGGGGAAAAGAGAAACATCTGTAATAATCTCAACAATAAAGATTTTAAAAACTTTAGTAAATAGAATTATTAAATTAATCTATAATAATAAAAGCATAATATGCTAATTAGACCAGACGTCCTTCTGGACCCAGCCGGGGCTGCAGCCGCCTCAACTATGAGGGAAGGATTGAAGCAGTTGCTGTGGCTGCAAAGGCCTACTCTTGCATGAATTTAGTGCATTGGACCTCTAATATATATTTCAAGCAAGATTGTTTTCAGGAATGCAATGGTATTTGAACATCAGGAAATCTCCAACATAATGCATTGCTATAATAATTAAAGAATAAAAAAACATATGTTGCCATCAATAAATGCCAAAAGGAACCCTAGTTGGTTTGGCTCAGTGGATAGAGCATCGGCTCTCAACTGAAGGGTCCCAGATTCAAATCCAGTCAAGGGCACATACCTCTGTTGCAGGATTGATCCCCAGCCCTGGTCAGGGAGGGGGGTGTGCAGGAGGCAATCAACCGATGCATCTCTCTCACATGGATGTTTCTCTCTGTATGTTTTTCCCCCTCCCTTCTACTCTCTCTAAAAATCAATAGAAAAATATCCTCGAGTGAGGATAAATAAATAAATAATTCATTAATTAAATGCCAAAAGGTTATTTGATGAAATAACAGCCATCCTAATAAAAATTCTAAGTGTTACCTGAATTGGGATTCTCGGGTTCCCCAAGATGGAAATCAAGAGGGACTGTGGAAGACAGCAGAGGAGTACAGGGTTCCTGACTAAGCTCTCTGGGAGGTTTTCTTGGATTGTTTTAATAGGCTGAGGATAAGGCCAGATTGCAAAAAGATTGGGCAGGGCATATTTTTCTGTGCCAGGGTCAGATCAATTCTTCCTGCATTTGAGTTGCTTTGCAACAATCTCTGAGCCTGCTGCTTTGAGGAGAGCAAGGTAGCAGTGTTGCTCACTACCACCACCCCAGGGAGGTGTAAGGTCAAACCTTATTCCACTGCACATTCAGAACAGTGGTCTCAACATCTGCACTGGCGTAAGTGGTTAGAAGGGAGATAAAAATAACTACTTTTACATTTTTCATGGGAAGTGAAGGGGTGGTTTCATTCTTGTGGTCAGCCTATCTGGTGTTTCTTCCACCTGTCCCCAAGTCCCTATGCTGTCTCCTAAGTATAAAAGATGTAGAAGGAAACTACCAAAATATAACAAAAAACCATTTATTTAAGACTGTGCAAGTAGTATTCTAAATAGCAAGCCAAGTAAACAATTTAAATTGAAGTCAGAAACTAGTCATAGAATTACAGTATTACCATCTTTATTTAACACTGTCTTAGAAGTTTTAATAAACACAGTCAGATATAAAAATTTTAAAACAACAGTTTAAACGATTTCTTTCTGCTGCTGATGACATTATTTACCTAGAAAACCCAAGAGATCCAATAAAATGCTAGTAGAATTACTAGGAGAAATGACTAAGAATTAGCCAAAATATTATGAAAAATAAAAACAAGTGAGATTTGTCTTATTAAATTTTAAACATTTAATACAAATACCCTATCAGATCAGAAAGGAAAAGGAAAAGACAAAAAGGTCAATAGAATAGAAAGAAAAACACTTTTATATACACATGAACTTAGGTGATAGATTAACTGGAGAGAGGATGGATTTTTGTTTTTATTATAGTAAAAAGCATATACCATTAAATTTACCATCTTAACCATTTTTTAAAATGTATGAGAGAGAATCATCGATCAGCTGCCTCTTGCACATCCCACACTGAGAATTGAGCCCGCAACCCAAGCCTGTGCCCTGACTGGGAATCAAACTGTGACCTCCTGGTTCAAAGGTCAATGCTCAACCACTGAGCTATGCTGGCTGAGGACCATCTTAACCATTTTTAAGTTCAGTAGTGTTAACTGTTGAACAACATATCTCTAGAACTTTTTCGTCTTATGAAGCTGAAACTTTATACACTAATTCCTCCTCCCCCTCCCTACTCCCCCCAGCTTTTGACAAGCACCTTTCTTCTTTATGTCTCCATGATTTTGACTGCATTAGATACTTCATATGAGTGGAATCATGCAGTATTTGTCCTTTTATGATTGGCTTATTTAACTAAGCATAATGTCTTTGAGGTTCATCTACATTGTAGCATGTGACAGGATTTCCTTCTTTCTTTAAGGCTGCATAATTTTTTAGAAGAAGAAGAAGAAGAAGAAGAAGAAGAAGAAAGAAGAAAGAAAGAAAGAAAGAAAGAAAGAAAGAAAGAAAGAAAGAAAGAAAGAAAGAAAGAAAGAAAGAAAGAAAGAATTGATCAGCTACCTCCTGCAGCACCCCAACTGGGGATCAAACCTGCCACTTGTGTATGTGCATGCTGCATAATATTTCATTGTATGTGTATTCTACATTTTCTCTCTCTCCTTTTTACAATTTTTATTTATTGATTGTAGGAAGAGAAACACTGATTTGTTGCCCCCCCCCCGACCCAATTTATGCATTTATTGGTTGATTCTTGTATGTGTCCTGACCAGGGATTGAATCCACAACCTTGGTGTATTGGGACGATGCTCTAACCAACTGAACTACCCAGCCAGGGCTATCTGCATTTTCTTTACCTATTACTCTGACAGTAGACACTCAGGTTACTTCCATCTTGTGGCTATAGTGAATAATGCTACAATGAACACAGACATACAAATATCTTTTATGATCCTGCTTTGAATTCTTTTGGCTATGAACCGAGACATGTAATTGCTGGAATCATAGGTTAATTTAAAAAACTTTTTGAGGAACCTGCATTCTGTTCTCCATAATGGTTGCACCATTTTACATTCCCACAGTGTATGAGGATTATCTTTAAAAAGAGAGAGAGAAAGGGAGAGGGGGAGAGAGAGAGAAACATAACATCAATCGGTGGCCTCCCATATGCACCCCGACTGGAGTAACCCGCAACCTTGGGTATGTGCCCTGACCAGGAATCGAGCCCTCAACTTTTTGGTGCACTGGACGACATGTGACCAACTGAGCCACATTGGCCAGGGTAAGCATTATCCTTTTAAAGAATGTTAATTTCATTAAATCTACTTGAGGATCAGCTTTATCCACTTCAGGCTTATCATTAAGCATTAGCATGGCAGATCCTGAGAAGTCTTCACTCTGGGCTTTGTATCCTTGCTACTAAGGCCTGACTGTACTGTATGTAGGCTGTACCCAATGCCCTGAGCATGATGCAGCCTCTCTACTGTGATTGATGGGAACAAATACTCTTCCCTGCCCTGTGTGAACTCCAAGAAATTGTTCTTCTTACTCCTTTCCAGTGGCTATCTCTAAGATTCCTCTCACTCATGGGCAAATCAGCACTCAGTCAAATATTTGAGGGCGCCCACTATACTTCTCCAGAAGTCTCTCTCTGTGCAGTGCTCTACTCTCCAGTTCTCTGTCTCAGAAGTTCTAGCAGCTTCAACCTCCCACCAGTGATGGTGAACCCATGATACGCATGTCAGAGGTGACACACAAACTCATGTTTTTGGTTGATTTTTCTTTGTTAAATGGCATTTAAATATATAAAATAAATATCAAAAATATAAATCTTTGTTTTACTATGGTTGCAAATATCAAAAAATTTCTATATGTGACACGGCACCAGAGTTAAGTTAGGGTTTTTCAAAATGCTGACCCACCGCGCTCAAGAGGTTCGCCATCACTGTCCCAAACTCTGATTCTTGCCACCGTAACTTCTTTGTAACATTCCTTTAAAAGATTGTGTAGTATTGCCCTTGCCAGGTGGCTCAGTGTTAGAATATCATATCCCATACATCAAAAGATTGCAGGTTTGATTCCTGGTCAGGACACATACCTAGATTGGGGCTTTGATCCGCAGTCAGGGTACATATAGGAGGCAACCAAACGATATTCCTCTCTCTCTCGATGTTTCTCTCTCTCTCCCTTTCTCTCTCTCTTAAAATCAATTAAAAAAAAGAACATGTCCTGGGGTGAGGATTTACTTTTGGATCAACTTCATCTTTCTGAGGTTTGACTTTAAGTGTGCTAGGTGTGTTTAGGTGGCCTTTACTGTTGAGCTAGTTTAGTTCCACTACTAAGGTGGGACCTCTGAGATCGCTATTGAATGACCCATTTATTCAGTGGGGTCTCTTACAGTATCTCATGGGCACTACATTTATCTCCAGGCAGGGGTGAGCTCTCGGAATTTCCTGCTTTACAGCTGCTCTGTAAATGTTCCCTCTTCAGCAGTTGTTCTTTTTCCAGCCTCATGGAATTTTACCTTTCACACACAAGCCTGGAATTTAGTCTAAAACATTCAGGGGAGGAACACCTCTGCACATTTCTGGAGTTCTTTTTCCAGCTCTTTTCTCTCCTATTCACTGTCCCACAAATTTTAGGTGTCTTAGCACCCATGAATTTCAGTCTATCTTCTCATGAGACCTTCTTGCACGGTGGCTGAAAATTGTCCCCAGACAGAAAGCCAGGGCAATTCTAGTGCTCACCTACTTTGTTTTCCTTTGCTCATAGAACACAGTCTGTGCTACCTGGTTTTCAGTTGTTTCATTCCCTGTCCCCTACTTTCTAGATCAGCCGTGGGCAAACTACGGCCCGCGGGCCAGATCCGGCCCGTTTGAAATGAATAAAACTAAAAAAAAAAAAAAAAGACCATACCCTTTTATGTAATGATGTTTACTTTGAATTTATATTAGTTCACACAAACACTCCATCCATGCTTTTGTTCCGGCCCTCCGGTCCAGTTTAAGAACCCATTGTGGCCCTTGAGTCAAAAAGTTTGCCCACCCCTCTTCTAGATGTTTACAATTAAGGGAAGAGGAGTCCCAGAGCAGCAGAAATATAGCCTTGACTTAATAATCAAACTGATTCTTGCCCTGGCTGGTTTTGCTCAGTGGTTATAGTGTCAGCCCTCAGATCAAAGGGTTGTGGGTTCTATTCCCGGTCAAGAGCGCATACATCAGCTGCAGGTTGCATCCTTGGTCATGGTTGGGGCATGTGTGAGAGGCAACCAATTGATTTGTCTCTGTCACATTGATGTTTCTCTCTTTTTTCTCTCTCCTCCCTCCTTTCAACTCTCTCTAAAAATCAATGGAAAAAATATCCTCAGGTGAGGACTTTAAAATAATCATCATCATCATCATCATCATCAAACTGATTCTTAATAGCAGTCCCTGATGTTCCTGAACATGAAAGCATCTGAAAATGACTGATGAAAGTTCCTTTGCTCCTAAATTTGGAGAAAACACACGAGGATGGAAGCAGTAAAGATACTGTTAATGCTGTCAAGTTCATAGTTCACTGGAAGTTGTTTTTCTAATGTAAACCACACCAGAGGCTTTATAGAACGTAAAGAAGACAAATATTGGTAATTCATTTTTTCCACAGAGCATCCAGGGATCCCACTGGGGAAGAAAAAATGGTCGAAAAAAATTACCTCCACCTCCTTCTTATGCAATCGTAATAAATAATGGAGGTCATAAAATCTGTGCCTTTGAGAGATTTTTGTTTGTCTGTGTAGAAATGACCATAAGTAATATACTCATTATCAGTAAATGGTTTTCAATTATTCATTGATTGAACAAACATTTTTAAATGCCTACAATGTGCCAGGCACTATGGTAGGCCATACAAAGATAAGAAACAATATCTGATGTCAGGGGGCTTATGAGATAGTGAGTAGACAAGTCTTGTACAATTAATTATGATGCATTATATAACCACAAAATAAAAATATATATAGGGTATTATGGGAGCACAGAAAAGACATAGGTAACCCAGTTTAGAGGGTTAATAAAGTCAAATGCAGCAGAGAAGGCCAAACAGATAACTGAGAAATGTCTATCGGATTTTTACAATATGAAGATTATTGTTAATTATACCTGAGAAATGCCATGGAAGCCGATGGAGTAGTTTGAGTACTGAAAAAGTGGAAAGACTGCATGAAGACATCTTACCTAAAATGTGGCAACATAGTGTGAGATTAATATCTGGAGCCATACTACTTACATTTGGGAGCTGGCTCTAATATTTTTTAATATGATCTTGGTCAAGTTACTTAACCTCTCTGTACTTCGGTTTTTCTTATCCATAAATTGGGGATGATGTTAATAGTACCCACCTCATTGCATTGTTATTGGTATTAAATTAGTTAATACATGTAAATAGAAACCTGTACATAGAAAATACTGCATAATTGTAGTCATTCCCATTATTATTAGGTATTCTCAAAAAATTAAAAACGTAGCTCCCATTTGACCCAGTAATCCACTCCTAGGAATATATCCCAAGAAACCAGAAACACCAATCAGAAAGGATACATGCACCCCTATGTTCATAGCAGCACAATTTACAATAGCTAATATTTGGAAATAATCTTACGTGCTCATCAGCAGATAAATGGACTAGAAAACTGTGGTACATCTATAAAATGGAATTCTATGCTGCTGTAAAAAAGAAGGGCCTCTTACCATTCGAAACAGCATGGATGGACTGGAGAGCATTATGCTAAGTGAAATAAGCCAGTCGGAGAAAGATACATATCACATGATCTCACTCATTTGTGGAATATAATGAAGAACATAAACTGAGGAACTAGAATAGAGCCAGGGGGAAAAATATTTTAGAATATAATAGAAGTAATCCTGTTATTTGCAGATTTTTAGTATTTCCTACAACTTTTGTGATATACTATGTTAGTACAGTTTTGGTAATATTATTATATTTAAAATCTTTTTTCTTGAAATATTACTGTTTATTGCGTATAACATTACTATACTTAAAATCATTTTTCTTAAAATATTAAATTTTATTGTATATAATATTATATTTAAATCATTTTTCTTGAAATATTATTGTTTATTGCATGTAACTTTATTATATTTAAAATTGTTTTTCTTGAAATATTTTTATTGCATGTAAAAAGAAAAAGAACTGAAAAATATATGGAGAACATCTGAATAATCCTATAGATTCACTGGACCTAATTGACATTTATAAAAAACTTGACCCAACAACAGAATGCATCCTTTCAAAATCACATAGAATATTCACTAGGATAGGGCAGATTCTTGAACATGAGACAAATTTAAAGAATAAAAATTATTCAAAGTATGTTCTCAAACCAAAACAATTAAATTATAAATCAATGGAAGAAAGATTCATGGCAAATCCTCAAATATTTGGAAATTAAATAACATTTATAAATAACTATCAGTTTTCTATTGCTGCTGTAACAAATTACCATAATTTTAGGTCAGATATCCAACATGGGTCTCCTGGGGCTACATCAAGGTGTTGGAAGGGCTGCATTCCCTTCTAGAAGATCTAGAGGAGAGAGTGTGTGTGTGTGTGTTTGTTTCCTTTTCCAGCTTCCAGTGACTATCTGCATTACTTATTTCATGATTCTCTTCCTACATCTTCAAAGCTAGCAGTGGTGGATCACATCACCCTGACCATGTCTTTGTCATCACATCTCCTCTGCCTCTGGCTTTTTCTTTTTACTTAAATAATTGGGGTATCACTGGTTAACAGAATTATACAGGTTTCAGGTGCACAATTCAGGTATAACACATCATTTTTACATTATATTGTGTGTTCACCACCCCAAGTGAAGTCTCCCTCCATTTCCCCTATACCCTCCTCCAACACTACCCCCCTCCCTACTTTTAAGGATATTTGTGATTACTTTAGGCCTCCTTGGATAATCCAGGATAATCTCACTTTTTAAAAAAATATATGTTTTTATTGATTTCAGAGAGGAAGGGAAAGGGAGAGATAGAAACATCAGTGATGAAAGAGAATCATTGATTGGCTGCCTCCTGCACGCCCCCGACTGGGGACTGAATCCACAACCTGGACACATGCCCTTGACAGGAATTGAACCTGGGACCCTTCAGTCCGCAGGCTGATGATTAGCAGCCTTAATTCCATCTGCAACCTTAATTTTCCTTTGTCATGTAAACTAACATATTCTCATTTTGAGGAAGGGAGAAGGGGAGGAGGAAGAGGGAGATTACTCTGCCTTCTACAATAAGCCATGAATAAAAGAGGAAATCTCAAGGGAAATGAAAAAACAAAACAAAACAACAATATGTATGGTATATTAATAACATTCATCTCATGACATGGCTTATAGAGGAAGGGAGAGAGAGACAAAGACAGAGAGAAAGAGAGAAAGATTGATGTGAGAGAAATATCAATTGGTTGCCTTCCATTTGTGCCCCAATCAGGGACCGAACTCACTACCCAGGTACTTACCCTGACTGGGAATCAAACCTACAACCTTTCAGTGCACAGGATGACACTCAACCAGTGGAGCCACTCCAGCTGACTACACATATTTTTTAACTGAATGAAAATACACCATGTCAAAATTTGTGGGTGCAGCTATTACAAATACTTATAATAGAGAAGAATAAAGATCTAAATCAGTAATCTAAGCTTTCACTTTAAGAAACTAGAAAAAGAAGAGCAAATTAAACTCAAGCACACAGAAGGCAGGAAATAAAGAGTAGACATCAATGAAATTGAGAAGTGAAACATAATTGAGAAAATCAATGAAACCAAAGCTCTTAGAAAATAAATTGATAAATCTCTAGTTAGACTGACCAAGAAAAAAAGAGAGCTAGGGGGGGAAGGGGGGGAAGGAGGGGTAGGGGGAGGGAGCAGGACTGCCGCCAGGCTATCACCTCACAGAAGGTGACTGGCAGCTTGCTGGCCCTGATTGCCCATCTGGGCTGGGCTCCGGGCTGGCTCAGGGAACTGGGAGTGGGTGGTGGCAACCAATCTCCCATTGCACAGGGCCGGGGCTGCATCCTCTCCACCGTTACCTGGAGGCATCCTATATAATAAAAGCCTAACATACAAATTGTCCCCTCGGGCGGTCATTCAACCAGTTCTACCAGAAGTTCGAACACTCCCTATGATGTGTGCTGACCACCAGGGGCAGCCTGGAACATGGCGGGCGTCGGCAACATGGCACTGGCAGCAGGCAGCAGTGGAGGTGCTGCCAGCCCTGATGGGCCCCGAGGAGAGGAGAGTGGGACCACGGTGGGCTGGTGGAGCAGGTGAGCAGGAGGCCCTAGGCCAAGGCGAGTGTGAGCAGGGATCCAATCACCCCACTGATCTCCCTGTAGACAGGGACACAGGGCCGGGGCTGCATCCTCTCCACCGTTACCTGGAGGCAGGGGTGACGGGGACAGAGGTGTGGTGAGAATGTGGGGTGTCCACTGAGCTCGCTCTCACTCCCCCTGCTACCCTCCCCTGGGACGCCAGGGCTCGCACACCAGGGAAGCCCCTGTGCTCAGGTGCCAGGTGCCAGTGAGGAGCCTGCCCAGCACCTGCATGGCCTCTTCCAGGTGAGCTGCTGGGACCACAAGGGCAGGGCAGGCTCCCCGTGGGTTCACACAGAAGCTGGTCTGCAAGGCCAGCCAGGAGAGAGTGCGCTGCCCGCCAGGCTTCCGTGCAGCGCTGCTGGGCGGCCTAGAGGCCCACACTGCACCCGGGCCCATGGCATCTGGCTGCACTCACTGCATCTCCGCATGGGGACTCAGGCACTGTGACTCAGGCGGAGGGGGGTGCATGGGGCCCCGGGGGCCCAGGTGCTGGCCAGGGCCCAGAGGTCAGCTGGGACTGCCCTTCCACGCCAGACGCTCACGCTTCAATTGCCGGGCAGCCCTAGGGGCCGCAACCGTGCAGGAATTTCGTGCACCAGGCTTCTAGTACATAATAATCAATATTGTATTAGAAATAAAAGAGGGAAGATAATAACTACAGATCCTCAGACACTAGAGGATGATAAGGGAATACTATGAACAACTTGAATTAGGACAAGAAGTAAACTGAGGAAAGTTTCCAAGAATAGTAAAAGGATATAGGTGAAAGCTGAAGCCAAAAGAGTAAAGGAACTGACACATAGTCCTGAGAATGACGCTGTTGGCTGGAAGTTTGTATCGATGCACAAAATCTAAGTGGTTCAGATAATTTATACAGAACTTTACTTGAAAGTTGGTGTTCTGGGATGAGGTACTTGAAATATAAGGATATAAGAGAATCAAGGATGCTCGGAAGAGAGAGTTGAAGTGCTCAATATGAAGTCCAAACCTAGCTATGGAGGAGGATTGTATGAGGGAGCTGCAAATAGGAGGGATGGAGAGAACAAGAGAAGGCTTGATAGATGAACTGGGGTAGGGGTAATTTTCTGCACTACAGCTCCTCTTCAGTTGTTCTTTGTCTAGCTTCATGGAGATTCACCCTTCACACAAATACTGGAATTTAGTCTGAAAGGTTCAAGGGAGGGACAGCTATGTAAATGGGATTTGGAGGAGTTGGTGGCAGATGGAGGTTCAAGGAACTGGAGGTTTGTACCAAGGCGCACGTCGGGGGGTGGAGTGGGGGGAGGGGAGAGAGAGAGAGAGAACTTTGGAGGTCTATTTATTTTGCATCTACCATGTTAGGTATTATTCTGGACACAGGATATAATGGTGAGCAAGGCAGATCTTTACTACCATAGAGCTTACAGCTTTAGTACTTATAAATAAATAGGTAATTGTCATAATCAGTGATACATGATCAGAAATACTTATAAAGTGGCCTGAAAAAAATGGTAAGATTTTAAATAAGACGTAAGCAAACAGGAATGAGTAGCCAATAAAGAAAATACTCAAGCAAGTGGAACTGAATGCTGAAATCCTCAGCATATATGTGTATTTCCAAACATCCCATTAGATCATCCACAGCTATTGAAAATCTCTCCAATCTCAACATCACAAATCTCTCATAAGAACCCTCAACCAAAGTATTTCACCAGGGAAAAACAATTTCTTTGAAGAGGCTTTTTCATCTCCACACTGATTTACTTCTCAAGAAGATGGAAAAGTACAGTCATTCAGGCCTAGTTCAAGTGGACAAATCTCTTCAGAATTTCAAGTTCCATATGACTCCTGACATCTAGTTTTTAAAAGTGAGCATACTAGCCCTAGCTGGTTTGGCTCAGTGGATAGAGCGTCGGCCTACGGAATGAAGGGTCCTGGGTTCGATTCCGGTCAAGGGCACATGCCTGGGTTGCAGACTTGGTCCCTAGTGTGGGGCATGCAGAAGGCAGCTGATTATGTCAGGACAGATGCCCAGGTTGCCGGCTCGATCACCAGTAAAAGGCATACAAGAGGCAACTGATCTGTTTCTCTCTCTCCCTTTCTCTCAGTCTGAAACCAATAAAAACATATTTTTTTAAAAAAAGTGAGCATACTAGACTGTCTCGTCAGACTGCTACCATTCTGAACTAAACCTTTTTAGTAATTTAGAAATTGCAGCTATACAATTCTATTGCCAATCATGTTAAGTATATACTGTCATCTGATACAACCTCATGCTCTGGTTATTTCAAAATATAATTTATAAATGGATATATAAAATACACATTACAATTAAACAACGTGGTTTGCTTCTTCACTTGTTCTCCCCTTTAACCTTTGAGATTTATATATTTTAGAAGAAATTGATAAATTCTGAGAATCTGGAAGTTTGGCTTAAATTTATTCTTTGACAATTTTATTTAACACTAGAGGCCCAGTTCACAATATCTGTGCACAGGGCAGGGGTTCCCTCAGCCCAGCCTGCACCCTCTCGCAATCTGGGACCCCCTTGGGGGATGTCGGGCTGCTGATTTAGGTCCAATTACTGCCTACTTGCCTGATTGCCCCTAATCATTCGTCTGCCTGCCCAATAGGCCCTAACCACTCTGCCTGCCTGCCTGACTGATCACCCCTTAATTGCCTCTGCCTCAGCCACCACTGCCCCGGCTTCATCCAGAAGGTTGTCCGGAAGGTTGTTCTGCTGTCTGGTCTAATTAGCATATTACGCTTTTATTATTATAGATTGTCATTTTGGGAATGAATAGTGTGGGAACTGTCTCTCCCTCCCCTAGCCCACATGTTTCTTGGAATTTTCTTGTTTTCTACAACTGTGCAGAAAATCTCCCAACGGTTTCTCTTTTCTTTCATGTTGAGGGTCTTCTGAGTTCCAGTCTTACCTATCTATCTATCTAAATTCTCACTGGAGGAAATTTTCATTGATTTTTAGAGAGAGGAAAAGAGAGAGAGAAACATTGATATGAGAGAGAAACATAAATTGACTGCCTTCTGCACATGCCCCAACCGAGGCTTGGGATTGAACCCGCAACCTGGGTATGTGCCCTGACTGGGAACCGAAACCCCAAACTTTCAGTGTACTGGATGACACTCTGACCAACTGAGCCACACCTGAACAACACTGGCCAGTCTTGAATGTACACTGGCCAACCTGGTAAATTTCATTTGAGCTGCTTATGCCCCTTTGTGGCCAATACTTACAACTACAGCTCAGTTTTGTTTGCCAGCAAGAAGCATTTGAACTATTGCTTGACATGCAGAAATAGTGGCCTCTAAAAGCTTGTAGGAACCCCAGGGAGATGAGATCAGAACTAGCTGGAAGCTATGGCATAAACTTTGGCAAAGGAGAGAGTGTATACCTCTGAACGGAGAAGAAAGTGTGGATGCCAGTTTGGTATCAAACATGGCTGTTATAGAGCTTCCGGTCAGGATGGTGGAGTAGATGAATGAGGTGCTCACATTCTCCCATAACCACATTGGAATTACAACTGAACTATACAACAACCATCATTCAGAGCTACCTGATATTTAATTAAATGGAGGTGCTATGGTTGGAGACGTGAAGAGGAGGCTGCATCAAGACTGGTGGAAGGGATGGAGATGTGGAGCAAGCTGTGCCCACACCCAGGTGTAGTGGTTGGCAATTGGGAGGGCTGGTTCCACACCATGTGTGGCAGTTGAGAATTGAGAGGGATGTCTTTGCTATGGAGGTCCTCCATGTGGAGAAAGAGGTCTGTCCCACACCAGGACCCCCAGCCAAAGTTCCAGTGAAAAGAGAAGTTCCTATAGCTTCTGGCTGTGAAAGCCTGCAGGGACTATGGCTGAGTGAAACTGAAGGTTGCTGGAGTCCAGGGAGTTCTTCTTACAGGACCTGGGCATGAACTTACTTGGACTCACTTGCTCTGAGTTCCAGGACTGGGGCAGCAGGTGAAAGGGTGGTAGGAACATATGGGAGGCACTGAATTATCTGGCATCAGGACAAGGGCTGGAGGGGAAGTTTTCTCCCAGACAGAAGTGCTGGCAGAGGCCATTGTTCCTTTGTTGAGCCCTCCCCCAACAGAGCCAGCATATCTCAGTCTCCATCAATCTGGCTAACACTATTTTCCCCACCCTGGTGATTCCCTGAAACCCCTGTCTCACCCAACCAAAGAACCCTTCTTGTGTTATACTCTGGACTTTCCTAAAATCTCTCAAACAAGCAGCATCTGGCCTTTGTGTACCCTGTACTCTTAGTAAGTGTCCCCAGGCTTGGAACTGATGCCAGCTGACCTTGGTTTGCAGCATGGCCTCTTCCTGGACACCTCCAAGTTCAGCACAAGTAGAAGCCATTTTCAGATCACTCTGTGGCTCATGCTGGTGGCCCTGGGCAGGGCACAGGCACTGGCTGACCTTGGCCTAGACATCCTGAAAGACTCCAGAGCCAGCACACCCAGCGGACAGCTTCAGACTGAAACACCACCCAACTACCTCAACAAGCGATACACTCAAGGGGCAGACTCAGCAGGCACAGAATCCCACAGAAATTAGTCTTACTCCATGGAGTCAGCCCCTACATAGTGGATTCTCCATGGTAGTCATGGCCAATCCTTGCAGCTGATTGGCCTGGGGGCGGGGAGTGTCAATACCTCCCATTGATGTGCCAACAGTAATCAAGGCTCAACTACAACAGGAGGGTGCACACAGCCCACATGAAGAGGGGTGGTGCACCTGAAGCACCCAACTCAGGTGACTGGGAAGGCTGCACCACTAGGCCCTACAGGACACCTACTAGACAAGACCACTCTACCAATACTAGGAGACATAGAAGCTCTACCTAATAG
The DNA here is from genome assembly GCF_000327345.1 of Myotis davidii. Lineage (NCBI taxonomy): Eukaryota > Metazoa > Chordata > Mammalia > Chiroptera > Vespertilionidae > Myotis > Myotis davidii. Next base: position 4,528,544 of record NW_006287915.1, on the reverse strand, counting down.
ATAGAAACAAACATAGGGAGGCTACCAAAATGAGGAAACAAAGGAAAATGTTACAAATGAAGCAACAGAACAAAACTCTAGAAAAAGAAGTAAACAAAATCGAAATAAACAATTTACCAGATGCAGAATTCAAAACACTGGTTATAGGATGCTCAATCAATTTAGGGGAAGAGTAGATAAACTTAGTGAGAACTTAAAGAGGTAGGAAACATAAAAATGGAGATAGAAAACATAAAAATAAACCAATAAGAAATGAAGGATACACTAACTGAAATGAAGAATAAATTACAGGGAAACAACTGTAAAATAGATGAAGCAGAGAATCAAATTGGCGATTTGGAATATATGAAAGCAGAAAACACCCAATCAGAACAGCAAAAAAAAAAAAACTACACTAATAAAAGACAAACATGAAAATTGACCGTCCCTTCACTGCGCCTTAAGCCATGCCCACCAGCCAATCAGACAACTATATGCAAATTAACCCAACCAAGATGGCGGCTGGCAGCCATGGAGCTGGAGCAAGAAGGAGGCTTGCTTGCTCCAGTGATGGAGGAAGCCAAGGTCCCCCGCCTGCTGCGGCCAGCTCTGAGCTCCACTGAAAGCAACAAAGTTTTAATTATAGAAGGTAAATAAACCCCAGATACCTGCTTTCAGCCAGCCATGGCCACAGAGCTAGAGAGAGCAGGAGCCAGCTCTGAGTTCCACTCAAAGCAACAAAGTTTCAATTATAGAAGGTAAACAAACCCCAGATACCTGGTTTCAGCCAGCCATGGCCACAGAGCTGAAGAGAGCAGGAGTGGGTTGCCCCTGGTGATGGAGGAAGTCAAGCTTTCCACAGGCCTCTGCTAAAGGCAACAAAGTTTCAATTACAGAAGGTAAATAAATCCCAGAATAAAAGAAAAAAGAAGAAAAGGAGAGGCTGGGAGCTTACATCGCCAGGGGGCTTGGCCAGCCTGAAAATGGCCCTTAGTCCCTCACCCAGACTGGCCAGGCACCCCAGTGTGGACCCCCCCCCCCCTAAAGGGGGTGTGGCCAGCCTGTAAACAGCCATCAGCCCCTCACCCAGGCTGGCCAAACCTCCATGGGGTGAGGGTCCCCACTGGGGTGGACATCCTCCGAGGGGTCCCACACTGCAAGAGGGCATAGGCCGGGCTGAGGGGCCCCCTGAGCCGGGCCTCTAGTAATTTTAATAAATAAGGATAGTGAAAGGAGCTTCTGGGACAACTTCAAGCATACAAACATTCACTTCATGGGGGTGCCTGAAGGAGAAAAGAGACAGCAAGGATTTAAAAACCTATTTGAGCCTGGAGGGTGTGGCTCAGTGGTTGAATGTTGACCTATGAACCAGGAGATCACCATTCAATTCCCAGTCAGGGTACATTCAATTCCCAGTCATGGTACATGCCCAGGTTGCAGGCTCCATCCACAGTGGGATGCATGCAGGAGGCAACTGATTGATGATGCTCTGTCATCATTGATGTTTCTATCTCTCTCCTTCTACCTTCCTCTCTGAAATCAATAAAAAAAAATATATATTTTTTAAAAGCTTTTGAAAAAATAATGACAGAAAACTTCCCTAACTTTTGAAAGAAGAAGAAATACAAATACAGGAAGCACAGAGAGTCCCAAACATGATGAATCCACACCTACATCATAATTAAAATACCAAAGGTTAAAGACAAGAAGAGAACCTTAAGAGCCCACACCAAGACACAGTGCAATTACTAGTAAAATACAAAAGGTTAAAGACAAAGAGAGACTATTAAGAGCAGTAAGAAAAAAAGCAGTTAGTGCACAGCTAGTGTGGCTCAGTGGTTGAGTGTTGATCTACTAACCAGGAAGTCACAGTTTGATTCCTGTCCAGGGCACATGCCCAGGTTGTGGGCTCGATCCTCAGTGTGGGGCATGCAGGCGACAGCGGATCAATGATTCTCTCTCATCACTGATGTTTCTATCTCTCTCTCATTACTTCCTCGCAAAATCAATAAAAAAATATTTTTTAATAAAGATCTATTTTGAAGACACAATTCACTAGACATGGTAGTGGATTGGATATGAGGAATGAGAGAAAATGAAAAGATAAAAGCTAGGTTTTAGTTTCAGTGAAGAAATGTATAGTAGAACTATTTAGTGAGATGGGAAAACCAAGGGAGGAACAGCTTTTGGAGAAATTGAGGGATTATTGATTGATTATTGATTGATTGATTTTATTGATCTAAGAGAGGAAGGGAGAGGGAGAGATAGATACATCAATGATGAGAGAGAATCACTGATCAGCTGCCTCCTGCACGCCCCTTAGTGGGGATTAAGCCTGCAACCTAGGCATATGCCCTAACAGGAATTGAACCGTGACCTCCTGGTTCATAGTTCAACACTCAACCACTGAGCTACAACAGCCAGGCTCTTTTAAAATACTGTGTTTGAATTGACTGCTTGACAGTTGAGTAAAGATGTCAAAAGGAAAAAACAAGATGTTAAATGGGGCCAAAACCGGTTTGGCTCAGTGGATAGAGCGTCAGCCTGCAGACTGAAAGATCCCAGTGTCGATTCTGGTCAAGGGCATGTACCTTGGTTGCGGGCACATCCCCAGTAGGGGGTGTGCAAGAGGCAGCTGATTGATGTTTCTCTCTCATCGATGTTTCTAACTCTCTGTTCCTCTCCCTTCCTCTCTGTAAAATATCAATAAAATATATTTTTTTAAAAAGATGTTAAATGGGAGTTGCTTATACATTTCTAGTGCTCAGGGAAGGTATCAGGAGTAAAAGATGTAAATTTAGGCATCATTAACATGTAGAGGATATTTCAAGTCATAGATGGAAGAGAGAATTTTATTCCATTGAACTGAATCTAGAAGCCTACCAACATTTAGAGTTGGTAACAGTTGGAGAAGCCAGCAAAGAGATAGAAAAGAAGCAGCCAATGAAGCAGGAGAAAAGTAGATTGTGGTTACCTGGAAGCCAAGGGAGAAACATGTTCCATGAAAAACAGAGTGGTCCACTGAGTCAAATCTGCTGAAATGTTAATAAAATTGAAGATAAAATAATGTGTCATTTGATCTGACTTATTTTCTAGAACAGCTGGTTAGTTCCACAGGCCCACATATATGTCATATACATCATTTATCATACTTTATTGTAACTGTTTTAATTATCTGTGGCTTACATTAAATTGTAAACTCTATGAGGACAGAAGTTGTGCCTGATTAGATTACTTTTTCGAGCAAAAAAATCTTTTTTTTTAATGGTTTGATGCTCAACCACTGAGCCATACCAGCCTGGCAGCCATGTAGTAAATCTTAATAAAAATTTGTTCAATGATGAACAAATGAATGAATGAACCAAAGATGTATAAAAAGCCATTGACAATCACCGTCCCTCCCAAATGAACAAATAGCATTACCTAACTCCTTAGTGTTGGAGAATTCATCAAAATTCAACAATTGAGGGCCCCAGATAATCATACTGGAGATGATAAGGTTGGTCTTAATTCACAAAAATGGTATTAGAAAATGGAGAGAATGGAGGGATAATAAAAAAGCTGGACTTAAAAAAACAAAACACAAAACTAGGACTTACATACATTAAAAGTAGTCCATAGCATTGACCTATGAAACAGGATGTCATGGTTCCGTCAGTGCACATACCTGGGTTGTGGGCTCAATCCCCAGTGTGGGGCATGCAGGAGGCAGGCAATCAATGATTCTCTCTCATCATTGATGTTTCTATCTCTCCCTCTCCCTTCCTCTCTGATATCAATGAAAAAATATATTTTAAGAGAAACTAAGATGGAGGCATAGGTAAATACCGGGAAATTGCTGCCTCCCACAACAACTTCAAAATACAATGAAAAGACAAAACGGACATCACCCAGAACTACAGGAAGGCTGGCTGAGTGGAAATTCTACAACTAGAAGGAAAGAAAAGCACACTGAGAGCCAAAGGAGCTGTGGAAGTAAAGTGCAGAGGTACGGAGGTTCGCTCACGGAAAGGGGCTGGCACCTGAGGACCCGGCTGTCTTTTTGAATTGGGAGGGAGTCACAAGCTCCCAACTGCTCTGAACTCCAGCTCCGGGAAGTCTCTGGGGACCCAGGACTCAAACGGGGAGAAACTGGACTGTCTAGCAGCAGGCAGAACTCTGGCGGCTTCCCTCAGAGGTGCTTGCAGCAATTATCGGGACACTGAGACCCGCGGCCCCTCAGGGCAGGGCTGAGAATCCGTGATAGCTGCTTGCTCCGCCCTTTGATTCCCTGAGACCCCGCCCCACCCAGGCTGCGGCAGAGGCTTTTGCATATGAATGACCTGGCCCTTTGAACCTGAAATTTACCTAAAAAACTGCAGCTGGGCTAGACAGACCCAGAACTTCCAAGAGAAGGCCCAAGGCCTCACAGCAGCTTGCATTGCTTCACAGCTGGGCCTCATCAGGGCACCTCCAAACTCCAAAAAAGGAAGGGGAATCTGCAGTTCTCTTCGTAGCTCCTGCTGGGTAACCTCAGGCCGAGGCTAAATTAGCACCTCCTTAGATCCAAGAGCCAGTGTACCCAGTTGTCAGAGGGGGACCATCTGGATTACAACTCCTCAGTTCCGTAAGGGACACACTCAGGGGGCAGCCTCAGTGAGCACCAAAGCCCCACTGAAGCAAGTCTTGCCCCAGAAGGGCGTCT
>NW_006287915.1:4521202-4523434 GCF_000327345.1 Myotis davidii | reverse complement strand
AACTGATTCAGCCACTGTAGAGAACATTATGGAGTTTCCTCAAAAAACTAAAAATGGAACTCTCATTTGACCCAGTGATCCCACTTCTCGGAATATATCCCAAGAAAGTAGAAACACCAATGAGAAAAAATATATCACCCCTATGTTCATAACAGCACAATTACCATTGCTAAGATTTGGAAACAGCCTAAGTGCCCATCAGCAGATGAGTGGATTAAAAAACTGTGGCACATCTACACAATGGAATACTACACTGTGGTTAAAAAGGAAGGAATTCTTACCCTTTGCAACAGCATGGATGGAACTGGAGAGCATTAAGCTAAGTGAAATAAGCCAGTCAGAGAAATATAAATATCACATGATCTCGCTCATTTATGGAATATAATGAACATAAACTGATGAACAAAAGCAGATCCAGAGACAGCAAAGCATTGTTCAGACCGTCCAACCTCTGAGGGAAGGTAGAAGAGGGTCGGGGTAAGGGGGAAAGATCAACCAAAGCACTTATATGCAAGCATATAGGCCTAACCAATGGAGACGGACAACAGGGGGGTGAGAGCATGGGGGGGGGTAGGGGGTAACGTAGGGATAAGGACACATATGTAATATCTTAATCAATAAAAAGTATATTAAAATATATATATATATTTTTTTAAAAAGTGGTCTATAAGCCCAAACTTATAACCACCACAAAATTGGTGGGCTATTAGCTACACATTACCTTTCTGTGGCAACTTTTCCCATTCGATACTGTGCTACATGTTCATGGTTAACTTGATTTCACCTGTATAATTATGCTTGGGTTTTTTTGGGTGGGGTGGGGGTTGGAGAGGGGGAGAGGCTTGTTTTTGGTCCAAAGGAGCTATATCATGCCTCAACCCTTATCAATCAGGAATCTATTGCTATCAACTCACCAAGGAGTCCTCATATTTTTGCAACTCCTATGTAAGGAGAAATGGAGTTCTAGTTTTTTGTGGCATCCTCTATCAAGTTCTTACAGACCAATCATAGTTGATTCCACAGCTGACCTAAGTTCTCAAGAGCACAGAATCTATCCCAGAAGTAGCCTGAATGTCTTTCAATGCTTGGGCTCATGTAGGGTACTTGAATATATACTTATGCATTCATTTCCTATTGCTTCTGTAACAAACGATCACAAATCTATTCACTTAAAATAGCACACATTTACTCTCTTCTAGTTCTGGCAGTCAAGAGTCAAAAATAAGTTTCACTAGGCAGAAATTAATGTTTTGGCAGGGTGTACTCCCTCCAGAAACTTTAGGGGAAAATTGATTCCTTGACTCTTCCAGCTTCTGGTGGCTGTCAGCATTCCTTGGCTTGTGTCTGCATCATTCAATTTCTGCCTCCATGGTCACACTACTTTTCTTTTGTGTGTGTGGCATCTCCTTCTGATTTCTTCTTATGAGAATATTTGTGATTGCATGTAAGGGCCACCCAGATAATCCAAGATAATCTCTCTATATCAAAATCATTAATTTAATCATATCTGAAAAGACCCTTTTCCTAATAAGTTAACATCTCTAGTCACCAGATGTAGGACTTGATATCTTTGGCAGGGGGCGTGGAGTGGGCATTATCAACCTGCCACAACTTACATCTATATTTACCCACTCTGCTCAAAACTATGCCAAACTGACATATTGTAATCCATGAACATTTGTTAAAAGTCATACTTTAAAAAATGTTTTTTATTGGTTTCAGAGAGAGAAAGGGAGAAGAAGAGAAATATAAAAACATTAATTGGCTGCCTCCTGCACACCCGCATACTGGGGATGGAGCATGCAACCCAGCCTGCCCAGAAATCAAACCAGAGACCTCCTGGTGCATGGAACAATGCTCAATCAACTGAGCTTCACCGGAGAGGCACATCCATGAACATTTGCACTACTTTCCTTAAATCCTGATGTAAGCTAAATCTGAAAGATTATTTTATCTTTAAAAATTATTTTATTTTACAATAAAAAAGTTGCATGTAGGTTCTAAGAGGATCAAGCTATTAAATGATCTGGGATCCGTATCATTTGAACAGTGGTTGAAAGAATTTGTTATATTGAAAAGAGAAAGGAAGGCTTAAAGGAGGATCACATAGCTTTCTTCATACGTATGGAGATATTTCATAAAGAATAGAGCTTACATACATACTGTGTAGGTTGAGTTAGGAACAATTAATTGTAGGTGTAGACAGACAGATCCAATCCAATATGAATAACA
>NW_006287915.1:4519219-4521076 GCF_000327345.1 Myotis davidii | reverse complement strand
GTATTCATTTCCTATTGCTTCTGTAACAAACGATCACAAATCTATTCACTTAAAATAGCACACATTTACTCTCTTCTAGTTCTGGCAGTCAAGAGTCAAAAATAAGTTTCACTAGGCAGAAATTAATGTTTTGGCAGGGTGTACTCCCTCCAGAAACTTTAGGGGAAAATTGATTCCTTGACTCTTCCAGCTTCTGGTGGCTGTCAGCATTCCTTGGCTTGTGTCTGCATCATTCAATTTCTGCCTCCATGGTCACACTACTTTTCTTTTGTGTGTGTGGCATCTCCTTCTGATTTCTTCTTATGAGAATATTTGTGATTGCATGTAAGGGCCACCCAGATAATCCAAGATAATCTCTCTATATCAAAATCATTAATTTAATCATATCTGAAAAGACCCTTTTCCTAATAAGTTAACATCTCTAGTCACCAGATGTAGGACTTGATATCTTTGGCAGGGGGCGTGGAGTGGGCATTATCAACCTGCCACAACTTACATCTATATTTACCCACTCTGCTCAAAACTATGCCAAACTGACATATTGTAATCCATGAACATTTGTTAAAAGTCATACTTTAAAAAATGTTTTTTATTGGTTTCAGAGAGAGAAAGGGAGAAGAAGAGAAATATAAAAACATTAATTGGCTGCCTCCTGCACACCCGCATACTGGGGATGGAGCATGCAACCCAGCCTGCCCAGAAATCAAACCAGAGACCTCCTGGTGCATGGAACAATGCTCAATCAACTGAGCTTCACCGGAGAGGCACATCCATGAACATTTGCACTACTTTCCTTAAATCCTGATGTAAGCTAAATCTGAAAGATTATTTTATCTTTAAAAATTATTTTATTTTACAATAAAAAAGTTGCATGTAGGTTCTAAGAGGATCAAGCTATTAAATGATCTGGGATCCGTATCATTTGAACAGTGGTTGAAAGAATTTGTTATATTGAAAAGAGAAAGGAAGGCTTAAAGGAGGATCACATAGCTTTCTTCATACGTATGGAGATATTTCATAAAGAATAGAGCTTACATACATACTGTGTAGGTTGAGTTAGGAACAATTAATTGTAGGTGTAGACAGACAGATCCAATCCAATATGAATAAGAATTCAGAAGGAATAACAGAAGGTGCCCCTTCAAAATGAAGTCTCATTCTAATTCTGAAAGTATTCATGAATATGCACAGACCCTGAAAGGAGGAATGCAGGTAGAAGTAGAGAATATATCCTCTGATACAATCATGAGGATATTAATAAAGACATAAAGTCTCTTTAATGACTCTAAATAAATCTAAGTAATATTATCCTTCTTAATCCATTTTCCAAATTACAGTACAGTCAGAGTGATCTTTTAAAAGTCAAATATAATTGTCAGCCCCCTTGATTAAAACTTCATTTGCTGAAAGGACCTTTCAGTATTGACCCCTAGCTTCTTTGCCCATCTTATCTGATGTGTTTTTCCTTCCTCTCTGCATTCTTGTATTGCTTAAGTTTAGACACTTGCTCCTCCTTCCTACCTCAAGGCTGTTGGACATACTGTTCTGTTTGCTTCGAAGCTTTTCGCCCTTCTTGCCTAAGTTACTCCAGTTGGCTCCCCATATGAGTTTGCAAATTATTCTGAACTGCTTTATCAAGATGAAAGTATTTATTGTATAATTGACTGTGTCTACCTTCCCTGCTAAAACATGTATCTTGTTCAGCACCTGGCCTGCCACATGGTGAATATCTTGAAATATTTGAATGAATGAATGGACTATCTGGTTTAAAGTGGAAAAGAAGGGGTGGGGGGGAATATTTGCCTAACTGACACCAGATTTCTAGTTGCACATTTTCAGAAACACCAATGGTTTCTT
>NW_006287915.1:4517882-4519166 GCF_000327345.1 Myotis davidii | reverse complement strand
AAGAAAGGGGAGGCAGATGAAGAAAAATAAGCAATTACCAAGCACCCAAATATTTATAAAATGCCAAGTGTGTCACGCCAGCACGACCAGGGGCGATCCCGAGTGGGTGTGGGTGTGTGTGTGTGAAAGGATTAAGGAAAGACAGACAAGAGAATGAAAGCTGGGTCTCGGTGGGACGCAGCTCCCTGATGAGGAGACAGCGCCAGCGCCAGCGTCCACAAGCCGTGTCTTTATTTTATAGCAGATGCCACAAGGCAAAGTATGGGCGTGATCAAGTTGTTTACAGCATTCTCATGAGTTTCATCCTCACTTAACTACATGCACCCGAACTCTATCACAAGGCACGTGGGGCTACGTGTTCGGACTGTAGATTCAAACTTACAATTACAGCCATTGGCTATGATTGTGCAGGGAGGGCCCTGCCCTTCCAGCTTGGACTTGCACGTGGCAATGAGAGGACCCTGTCCTTTCATTAGTCCGAGGCTTGAACCTGGCTCAAACACTGTAGCCCTGCCCCACAGCCAAGTATGTGCTTGGCACCTTGAGTCAGAAATCCAAAGGTGGACAAGTCTCACGCAGTTCTTGTCTTTAACAAATCCGCAGCCTAACAAGGACAAATACTCAGCAGTGTAATTTTCATGAAGTGTGGTAAACACTGCTAAAGAAGGTGTATCTGTGCTATGAAATACCTAACTTGGGGGGTTGGGGAGGAGAGAGGCGGGAGGCCAGAGGGAGAACGATGGGTGGTCTGGGAAGCCTTACCGGTCTAAGCTGAGACCTGAAAGATGAGGAGACTTGGCGGCCTGGGGAACTAAAAGACATTTAATGGGCCCTAGCTGGTTTGGCTCAGTGGATAGAGTGTTGGTCTGTGGACTGAAAGGTCCTGGGTTCAATTCCCATCAAGGGGCACATGTTTAGGTTGCGGGCTCCATCCCCAGTAGCGGGCGTGCAGGAGGCAGCCAGTCTATGCTTCTCTCTCATCATTGATGTTTCCATCTCTCTCTCCCTCTCCCTTCCTCTCTGAAATCAATAAAAATATATAGAAAAAAAGAAAAGAAATTCAATAGTTATGATTTGGAGTCCCACAGGAAAATACTGTGAAGCTACCGAAGGGCACCTTGGCAGCTTGGCTTACAGCGACTTAGCTTTGTGACCCTTCCCCGAGCAAGAACGACAACGCCCTGCACTCCAGCACTGCACCTGAGCTGGGCTTGCCTGCACCACTCACGCCCGGTTCCCCCAGTTCACATAAGAGGCAGACGGGTGCGGGCCCGCAGATCCCCT
>NW_006287915.1:4506123-4517682 GCF_000327345.1 Myotis davidii | reverse complement strand
TTCAAGGTGGTGCTGCTGGGGGAAGGCTGCGTGGGGAAGACGTCGCTGGTGCTGCGCTACTGCGAGAACAAGTTCAACGACAAGCACATCACCACTTTGCAGGTGCGGGCCCCGGGGGGCGGGAGGCGGTGCCGGGGGCCCCTGCCCGCGCGGAGGACCCGGCCGCCGCGGTCTCCTGGAGCGGGGCTCGCCCATCCCAGGCCTGTCACGGACGTCGTGGACTGGCCCCTCCGAATCCGCCCTGGGGACGCCCGGGGTCTTGGCAGCCTGTAGACGGACAGACAGACAGTCGGGAGGGGAGTGGAAGGGCCCTAAAAGTCCCCATGCCCCGGCCGCGCAGGTCGTGGAGTCCCCATCGTTGGGCTAGTTTTTCCCCTTCGTCTTACTTCCTCTTGCGCCCTAGGTGCCTTCGCTTTACGGTCGCCAGATGTCCCCCCCGCCTTTTTTGTTGTGGTTGGTTTCTTTCGGAATTAGGGACTTCGCTGCGGGTTTGATTCCGCGCATTAGGTGACTTGGGACTCCAGCGCTTACCGATGACTAAGTGTTTATGCGAAAGTTCGGTTTTGTCCCGTCTTCACGTAACGCGCCGATGGGCAAAACGTCCCTCCCCGGAGGGGTTTTGAAAGGACCGCTCGCCGGTGCGGGTTACGCAGCCTCGTTACCGCCTTGCGGGTCTGTCGTGCTCTGCGAGGTCGACCCACATTCACATGGGAACGTCATGTGAATACTGTTTATTTTCTTTGTTTCGGATAGAGAGCCGGCTTTCTTCTGTAGTTACATTATGGTTCCTCAGAGAAGTGTTAGAATGTAATCATTTTATTGGGAGGGAAAGCTGTCCTTGGAGGCGGTTGTAGTCTGTCCCCCTCTCCCCAAGGAAATCCGGCTGCACGTGTTAGAAAAAAAGAAATATCCAACTAATCTGACTTGGTCAATGTAGTCAGAGACAATAAACCCTAGTGAACTTTTGAGCCTCCATTCATTTAACTAGTTGTGTGATCTTGGGCAAGATAGTTAATGTATCTTTGCCTAAGTTCTTCGTCTTTTAAAGTTCTTCGCCATAATTTAGTGCCTGTCTAATTCATAGGGTTGTCAGGACACATACACCTATATAAAGCGATTAGGACCTGGTCCAGTGTAAGTTCTTCATCATTTTTACTGCCCCAGATTGCACAATAGATCTTAATTAATGATTGTGGAGTGTGTAAGAACATAGACACTATTAATAGAACTCACAGTGTTCTTATTGTTGTGACATTTGATGCTTGATTCTATTATTAAAGTACCGAGTCTAGAATTTACGAAGATGTTCCAGTTCTATTTTTATTCCTGTGGAAAGCATAATATCTGAAAAGGTTAATGCCAGGAAACTCCCTTTTTTCTTACATCCTTGCACAAGACTACTTACACAGTTTTAATAGTGGATTGTTATTTTTGAGTGCTACTAATGAGATTTGTAGGGTAAATACATGTCTATGGTCATTTGGAAGTTTAGAAAATCATTTAGGTAAAATAGCAATAGCTAATATTGAGTTCTTTTTTTTTTTTTTTAATCAGGCCTCTGGGGTGGATAGGTTTTTGTTTTTTGTTTTTTAAAAACAATACATTTTTAATGATTTCAGAGAGGAAAGGAGAGGGAGATAGAAACATCAATGATGAGAGAGAATCATTGATCGACTTCCTCCTGGGGATTGAGCCCACAACCAGGTCATGTGCCCTTGACTGGAATTGAACCCACTCTATCCACCGAGCCAAACCGGCTAGGGCTGAGGTGGATAGTTTTGTTAGCCCCATTTTACAGGTGAGAAAACAGGCTTGGTTAAGTTATTTGCTAGTCATTACATTGCCACAAGTCATGCTGCCCAAGCTGAAATTTGAACCCAGGTCTGATTTCAGATTTTGAGCAATTAAGTCACACTGCCTCTGGATATTGGTAAACCATCCCTCTAGTGGTTTCTTTATGCTACAGGTCTAAGAGAAAAGAGAAAACCATTGCAATTGAGCTCTCAATTTTTATTTTAAAATATTTTTATTGATTTTGGAGAAGAAGGGAGAGGGAGAGAGAGAAACATCAATGATGAAAGAGAATCATTGACTGGTTGCCTCCTGCATGCCCCACAGTGGGGACTGAGCCCACAACCGAGGCATGTGCCCTGACCGGGAATTGAACCAGGACCTCCTGGTTCAGAGGTCGACACTACTACTGAGCTTAGCCGGCTGGCTGAACTCTTAATTTTTTAAAAAAGACGCCCTAGCTGGTTTGGCTCAGGGGGTAGAGTGTTGGCTTGAGGACTGGAGGAGGGTCCCAGGTTTGATTCCAGTCAAGGGCACTTGCAGGGGTTGTAGGCTCGATCCCCAGTAGGGGGCATGCTGGAGGCAGCCAATCAATGATTCTCTCTCTCATTGATGTTTCTCTCTCTCCCTCTCCCTTCCTCTCTGAAATCAATAAAAATATATTTTAGCCCTAACTGGTTTGGCTCAGCGGCTAGAGCGTCGGCCTGCAGACTCAAGGGTCCCAGGTTCGATTCCGGTCAAAGGCATGTACCTTGGTTGCGGGCACATCCCCGGTGGGGAGAGTGCAGGAGGCAGCTGATCCATGCTTCTCTCTCATCGATGTTTCTAATTCTCTATTCCTCTCCCTTCCTCTCTGTAAAAAATCAATATCAAACATTGTGCTAGCTAGGGAATGTAAGATGAGTAAGATACTTTAACTGTTAGTTAGCTTTCTTGACTTTATGTATTTTTTATATAAAATTTTTTAAATTTTAAAATGTTTTTATTGATTTGATTTGATGGGGGCGGGGGGAGAGGGGGCGAAGGCCAGGGAAAGGGAAATGGAGAGGGAAGGGAAAGGTGTGCTCCCGGGAGGGAGAGCACCTGTTTTTATTGATTTGAGAGAGAGGGGAAGGGACAGAAATATTAATGAGAAACATCTATCAACTGCCTCCTGCACTCCCCCTACTGGGGGTCCGGCAGGCAACCCGAGCATGTGCACTAACCTGGAATTGAACCTGTGATCTCTCAGTGCATGGGACAACGCTCAACCAACTGAGCCACACCCGCGAGGGCTTGCCTTTATGTATTCTTAAATGTTGTGTCATCTATACTAATAAAAGCATAATATGCTAATTAGACTGGACGTCTTAAGGACATCCTTCAGGACAAAGCCACGGTGGGGGGGCCGAGGCAGAGGTGGTTAGGGGTGATCAGGCCAGCAGGGGAGAGCAGTTAGGGGGATCAGGCAGGCAGGCAGAGTGGTTAGGGCAGGCAGGCAGGTGAGTGGTTAGGAGCCAGTGGTCCTGGATTGTGAGAGGGATGTCCGACTGCCAGTTTAAACCAAGGGTGCAAGCCAAGCTGAGGGATACCCCCCTCCCCTGCAAGAATTTTGTGCACCGGGCCTCTAGTTTTGATTATAACCCTCTCTTGTCTTTGATATGTCTTTATGTCTGTGCTCTTGGGTGATTGCTTTCTTTTCTTTAGATGTGCCTTCTTTTTTTCCTTATTGAAGGTGTTTTAAAATTACAACCCCTAATTTAAATGCCTTCTATCATTTTTCTTTTTAGAATACTAACTGGAATTCCACCTATCTGCCTCCTAAAGTGTAGGGTAGGTGCCTGTTATTTGACTAGCAAAACAGTGCTTGCTGTAAGTTTGGCTGGGCATATGGTATCCTGACAGTTTGGCAAATGAGAAAACTAAGATTTGAATTAGCTTTCCAAGGTCCCACAAAAACAATGTGTACCATTTTTTAAAAACTAAGTCTACTCCCCTCCCTCCCCCCCCATATACCTTAACTTCCAGAGCAACACTTGGCATTCAGGTTCTAGTAGTTGGTTTTGTACTTGGCATCATAGTCTCTGGTGAAGGAATCTTGGTTTCCTTGTTTGTAAGATTAATGTTTGAATATCTGAAATATCTTCCAAATAGTTCTGGAAGCCACATCACTGTTGATTCAGCCAGGTCATCTATAACATTTTTATAAAATAAAATAATTGAAGTCTTTTTCTAACAAATGGGTTTTTCTGAATTGTGGCTTTGGATTTCTAATACGTATGTAAGTATTCTATATCTGACTGCCATTTCCTGCTTTGTGTTTTAAGCTACTTCTTAGAAGTGACTTTTTGACTCTTCTTTGCAAGGTATTTACTTGGGTTCTAAAATGATTATGGTCCCTCTTTTTAGAAGCTAAGAACAAGAAATGAGGTATTCAAGCACCCAGCTTAGTTTTCTTTCTTTTCTAAAAAATTGAAATATATTTGACATGTAACATTGTGTAAATTTAAGGTGTACAACATTAATTTTTTACATTTTAATACTGTAATACAATTGCCATTGTAGCAATCTAGCTTAGTTTTCTGATGGCTCATTGTTACTGCCTTGCTACAAAGGACTAATTTTATAAATTATCTGCCTGAATTCTTTCTTAAGTCTGGACATGGTGATAGATACTTTAGCCTGAAACAGTGTTAGTGAGTATAGCAAAAATAACATTACCATTCAGTTATACACACACACTAATGAAAATTGGCTGAATTTACTAGTAAAATACATCAGATAAAGTCAGGAAACTATTCGTCCACAATTCAGTTACTATGCTAATTTAGGTATTTTGCTTTGTAGGTGATTAGCAAGCACAGCAAGTGATCTGGCTAACAACAACAAAAAACAAAATTAAAAGAAGTTATTAAAAGACTTTCATTTGGCAGATATAATTTGTGCCGATTATTTCTCTCCTATAATTCTATTTTGGTTTTTAAGTAGAGATTTAAAAAAATTATCCGCCAAGATTTCTGATAAGATGGGCAAAATAAGCCAGCATCAGATGCAGATGACGGATGTCAGTCTTGAACTAATAAGATTGCTAATTTTGTTAATACCCCTGTGGTTTGGAAGATAGAAGTAATTGGAATTAGAAGTAGTGGTGCTGTAACTCAGAGTTTGAAGGAGTAAGATGGGAAATGTACTGTTACTTTGATCCTCATTACCTTGTTGCCTACCCTGAGAATATTTGGGAGATGAATTGGCTTCCAGAAATACTTAGTGTCTAAGTAGAGGAGTGCCAGGTTAAGAATGTGTATGTTCTAGAATAGGCAGCTTTGAGCAACAGGAAAAGCTCTTGAGGAGTCAGACAGGCTTTCATCCACTGTAGCCTCTGACTCAATTATCTCACCTTTGGTGTCACTGTATTCTTTAAATCTCAACTTCATAACTGTAAAATAGGGGTAACTCCCTATTTCACAGGGTTGTTACAAAGATTAAATGAGAAAGTCCAAACACAGTGCTTGGCAAGTGTGTGAAAATAGTTTTTGATATGTGCTTATGAGCAGTTTTCTTGGGAGTGAGTGGATTCATAGCTTTCATCAGATTCTCAAAGAATCCATGATCACTCCCCCTCTAACTCTCACATGTAACAGAATTAAGAATCACTGCCCATTTTGAAGCTACTAATCTTATGTCGAGCTTTAAAGTCCACAATTGCCTTCAGAAAATATTATTTGACCTACAGTATGTCCTGATCAGTTTAATAAAATTATAACGGGAAAAAAAAAAGAATCACTGCCCAGAGTATTATAACCATAGTGGTATCAGTAGTCTAGACAAATTAAGTGTATGCCTCATAGAAGTGGTTAAAAAGGGTAAGACATATTTCAGCTTTTGATCGTTTGCTGCCATCTTACTGTTACATAAAATCTTTTCAACTTTATTCTCAAGTATATTATTGTATGTTTTTAAAACTAGATGTTTGCTCTTTAAGAAACTACAGAATAGTAAAAACTTTGGATGTCTGTAAAATGAGATGATTTATATTACAGAAGGAATTTTTCTATAGGTAGGACTTAACATTTTTCATTATGAAGGGGGAAAAAAGCTTTAGTGGGGACCCTTTGGTAATGTGCTTTACTAGTGCATCAGATGTCTGAGTTAAAATAATTTGGTTTATAAGGAAGCTTTTAGGAACATCTCTATTATAGAGTTATACCTCCACTGATTTGCCCAGGCACTTTGTAAATGTGTTTATCTATAATAACAATACAGTTGACCCTTAAACAACATGGATTTGAATTTCACGGGTCCACTTACATGTGGATTTTTTTCAGTAAATATGTACAGTGCTTAAATTTTATTTTCTCATGATTTTTCTTTTTTTTCTCTTTTTAAATATATTTTATTGATTTTTTTACAGAGAGGACGGGAGAGGGATAGAGAGTTAGAAACATTGATGAGAGAGAAACATCAATTAGCCGTCTCCTGCACACTCCCCACTGGGGATGTGTCCACAACCAAGGTACATGCCCTTGACCGGAATCGAACCTAGGACCCTTGAGTCTGCAGGCCGACCTCTATCCACTGAGCCAAACTGGCCAGGGCTCATGATTTTTCTTAATAACATTTTCTTTCCTCTAGCTTATTTTTTAATAACAATGCAGTATATAATACATATAACATACAAAATATGTGTTAATCAACTATATGTTACCGTTAAATCTTTTTCCTGTTAATAGTAGGCTAAGTAGTTAAGTTTTTTGGGAAGTCTACAGTTATACGCGGATTTTCATCTGTGTGGATGTTGGCACTACTCTGCCTGCCCCTTTCACTGGAGAAGAAGTGTTAGCCCAGATCTCAGTCTGGGAGGTACCAGAGCATAGAAGCTATAAGTTCTTTTTGGAGCCAAACTACCTGGATTTCAAATCCTACTCTATCACTTACTGTGTGACTTGGGCATGATACTTATCCTTCTTGTATCTCAGTTTCTACATCTATAATTTTTGTATAATCCTATATAATAAAGAGTTAATATGCAAATCAATCCTCACGCCCTCACAAGATGGCTGCCTATGACCAGGCCAGCAGGGAGGTTAGTGAGGGACGACCAAACGACTGAACAAGCAGGCTGCATGGGGTGACCAGGCTGGCAGGGGGGTATAATAATAAAAGCATAATATGCTAATTAGACTGGGCATCCTTCTGGACGATCTTCTGGACAAAGCCGGGGCTGTGAGGGAAGCCTGGGTCCCAGGTGCCTGCCAGCAGCCAGAGGGAAGCCGGTGCCAGCAGCCGGGGGAAGGAAGACCTACTCTTGCGTGAATTTCGTGCATTGGGCCTCTAGTAATTATGTATAAATCACAAGGTGCTATCAGAATTAAATGAGTTATTATTAAAAGTTCTTAGAACACTGCCCATTTTATTGTAAGCTCTGCAAAACTGTTAAATTAATAAAAATGTGATTTTGTTAACACAAGACTTATACCTATGAAAAGATAACTTTCAAGATAAGGTAGTATATGCTGTATATTACAAGATTGGGGTTCATAAAATTCTTCAGGATAGAGAGACTCATTGTGGGTTGTATGGGTGGTATGAGAAGATCTAAGAATTCAAGGAAGAAGAGTATAGGTCAGAACAGAAGTTGGAAGTATACGATTCAGATAGAGAATAAATAATAGACCCAAGATAGAGGGGGTACTTAATGAAAAAACAGAATTGGAGGGACTGTATACAGCCCAGGTAAGTTGAAGAGTTAAGAAATACTGGAAGCTATCTTAGGAATACAGATGTAGACACATTGTGGAGGTCCTTGGATACAAAGATAAGGCTTTGAGATTTTTATTTGTAGACCAGAAGCCCGGTGCACAAAAATCATGCACTGGGTGCATTTGGGGGGGGGGCGCCCTCAGCCTAGCCTGTGCCCTCTTGCAGTTCGGGAGCCATCAGGGTATGTCCAACTGACGGCAGTCGGACATCCTTAGTGCTTGGAGTAGAATTTTAGTGTTAGAAGGAACCTTAAAGACCTAGCCAGTGGTTGGCAAACTCATTAGTCAACAGAGCCAAGTATCAACAGTACTTCTTCAAAATAGACTTGTCCAGGCCGAAAACTGACTCCTTGAGTGTGGCCATGAAGTTTCAATAGCACTATACGTGTGCACCTGCACGTGGTCTTTTGTGGAAGAGCCACACTCAAGGGGTCGCAGTTTGCCAACCACTGTTATATAGGATTAGGGCTCCCTAACTTGTGTAAAGGAGAACCTTATGAATGATCTTGTAAAAAGTATTTAGCACAGCCATGGGCAGTGTGGCTTAGTTGGTTGGGTATCGTCCCTGCACCAAAAGATTGCCAGGGCACATGCCCAGGTTGCAGCTTGATCCCACATAGTGGCAGGCTGGAGGCAGCTGTACAGTGTCAATGTCGCTCTCATATTGATATTTCTCTTTCTCCCTCTCCCTTCCTCTCTCTGAAAATCAGTTTAAAAATCTTAAAAAAGGGTACTTAGCAAAGTAGTTGGCAGAGGGTAATCATTCCATAACTGTTAGCTAGTGTTAGCAATAGTAGAAATGGACTGTATTATTAATGACTGTAATTTCACAGAAAAGTTTTCTATATGTATTACAGTAATTTTAAATTTATACTGGATAAATTTAAATGCATGCGTTCACCAGACACTATCAGTAAACAAATACACACGACTGGAGCGAGGTTTAATGCACATTAGAACATCTGACTGCACATGTTAAAACTGCTGCAGAAAGTCACACCATGTGACAACAGAACCAATTACCACATGTGATGCGGTGTGATCACGTGCTAATCATTTGCAGAACATTGTTAACAAGCAGTGACTCTTGGATTTGAATAGGTAGACTATAGTTGTAGACATGTAATATTTATGTTGGCGAAATTACTACAGTGTTTTTTCTAACATATGGCCTATTCCATAAAATTTGTTAAAAATAACAGTGAAAACATCCAGCTGGTTGCTCAGTGCTTGAGCGTTGACCTATGATCAGGAGGTTGCAGGCTTGATCCCCAGTGTGGGGCATGTAGGAGGCAGCCAATCAATCATCTTATCATTGATGTTTCTATCTCTCTCCCTCTTTCTCTGTGAAATCAATAAAAATATATTTTCGCCAGAGGAGGGAGGGAGGGAGAGACTGAATTAACAACAACAACAAAAACCCTATTAATTTACTTACAAGCAAATCTTGGTTAAAAGCATTTTAAAATTAACAGGGTGTTAATTTTCACATGTGACATACAGACTGGAAATTTTGTCCATTAAATCCAAAGTCCATTAAATTGAGGTCGCAAAATGGAGGGTTTGCTGTATTTGTGGTCTTATCTCGCATTGACCATACAACGTGAAGTTTGCCATGGGGCAAGGAGTTATATGTTCCAGCCTTCAGTGGTTTCACTCATCTGTCAGGAAAACTCCTACTACGAGTAAAGGAGACATCATCACCTTTTCTCTGAAACTGTCTTGGACTCTTCCAGGCAGGCTTTACATTTCCTTTCTTAGGCTATCCCTTCCCCCCTTATAATATACTTGGTAAGACCCTTCATTTTAACAATGATCACATGGTATTTTAATTCTCTACATTTTTATTTCTGCAATAGACATAAGCTCCTTAAAGGCTGGAACTGTTCCCTTTCATTACTGTGGCATTAGTATCTTGGGAAAGTATTAGATATAGGTAAAATAATTGAATTATAAAATAATTGCAGCTCTGCCTGGTTTGGCTCAGTGGATGGAACGTTGGCCTACGGACTGAAGGGTCCCGGGTTCATTTCTGACCAAGGGCACATGCATGGGTTGTGGGCTCGATCCCCAGTGGGGGGCGTGCAGGAGTTAGCCTATCAATGATTCTCTCTCATCATTTGTGTTTCTCTCTCTCTCTCTCTCTCTCTCTCTCCCTCTCTTCTCCTTCTATTCTCCCAGTCAGAGGTATGTAGGAGGCAGCTTATCAATGTTTCTCTCTCATCGATGTTTCTAACTCTCTGTCTCTCATCTCTCCCTCTTCCTCTCTGAAATCAATAAAATATATTAAAAAAATAATTGCAAGAGTATTTTTGAGTAATATTGGTATTCATACATTAAATTACCAGTAAATATTTGTTTTATCTCATCATAGAAATCTCTTAGACTCTTTCTATATTGAGTAGTTAAGGTTATATCAGATTCAATGCTCTAAGAAAATTTTTTAAGGGGAAAAACTAAGAAGTATTTACTAATAAGTACTGTTTTTCTTTGTGTTTTTTATAACATGCTTATAAAACCAATTTTTTTAGATTAGAATATAAGTAATTTTCTTTCTTCAGTGAAAATGTTTACTCAGTAAACATTAATAAAAATTCAGTGGTTATTTTTTCACCCAGATAACTTGAGGTTCATATTGAGATGATTTATTCATCAATAGTTAAGTTAAAAAATGTTATTTTATATGAAACATTGTTTAATGTGTATCTCTGTTTTCTTAGGCATCGTTCTTAACAAAGAAGTTAAACATTGGTGGAAAAAGAGTAAACCTTGCTATATGGGTAAGTTAACCTTGAAAGTTAAGGCCTCTACCGTCTTGGTACTCTAATAACCGTTTGACTCAAGAAATAGTAATTTGAAAACTTGAATTTTCTTTTAACTCCAGATTAGCCAAAACTTTTTAAAATATTTTTTTTTCTAAAATCTGGTTAATAATGATATCTTGAATACAATTATATACATGAATATTGCTATCAACTTTTCAGCTGGGTAAGGATTAACTCATGTTAGAGATAGGACAGCTGCTTAGCTTTTTAAAAAAAATAATGGTTTTTTAAAATTTTTTATTTTTGAGAGGAAGGGAGAGGGAGAGAGAGAAAAAAAAACATTCAATTGGCCATCTCTTACACATGAACCTACACAGGAATCAATCATAGTCCCTTCAGTGTACAGGACTATGCTCAACCCACTGGGCCACACAGGCCAGGGCCGCTTGGCCTTTTCCCCCTGTGTCTCTGTGTTCCACTTTTCTAAGGGAGTGGCTGGTAGGAAAAGGGTGAGAGTGATGCAGTAGGGTACCTGTTGGCAGGCGGTCGTGGTGCTTCCTCTCTTTCCTTGTCTCTGCCCTCTGTGGGAAGCCTGAATTTAGGGCCAGGCCTATACCTGGCTTATAATGCCGTCTTGGTCATTCTGACCCTGAGGCAACTGAGCGGTTTTTTTAGTGAGAGTGGGAAGATTGCTGGGGAGGAAGATGGATGGGAAGGAAAATGGAAACTTTGTATGACAGTAAAACATTAAATATTGATTATAACTTGAGTTTTAAAAAGTTTTTGTAACCTGCTTTGTTTCTTGTAACAGTGTTTTGTGGTTATCTATAACTTCATGTCCCACTTTTTGTGGTCATGAACTTTTAGTCAAAAATTTACTGTAATTGCAATAGCAGGTGTATTTTTTTTTCTTCTGATATAATAAGCATTTGCTTCTTTATTTAGGATACAGCAGGTCAAGAGAGATTCCATGCATTGGGTCCAATTTACTACAGAGATTCAAATGGAGCTATTTTAGTTTATGATATAACAGATGAAGATTCTTTTCAGAAGGTATTTTATTTACTTACTAGAGGTCCAGGGAATGAATTTGTGGAAGGGTGGGGTTTAGCCGGCCCACCCCCAATCGGGTCAGATCGGAGCTGGGCCTGTCAGGAGGAGGAGATGGCGGGAGGTTGGCTGGCTGACCCACCCCCGATGGGGCCCGATCAGGGCTGGGTCGGCTGGGGAAAAGGCCATGGGCAATTGACTGGCAGGCCCTGCCC
>NW_006287915.1:4501538-4506111 GCF_000327345.1 Myotis davidii | reverse complement strand
CAGCTGGGGGAAAGGGCTGTGGTGGTCGGGGGGAGGGTTTGGCCAGCTGCCCGCCCTTGATCAGGGTGGGAGAGGCCAATCAGGGGCAGGGCTGGCTGGAGGGAGGGGCCACTAAAGGTTGGCTGGCTGGCCCCAGCCCGATTGGGCCAGTTCGCTGGCCACAGTGGGCGTCATAGTGACCAGTCATTACGGTGGTTATGGCCGTTACAATCTCTGGCTTTTTATATATATAGATGTATAGATGACTTAATAGAAGAACAACACTGAATTTTCAAGTTTCCTGTCCATGCTTTTGTTTACTAATTTGATTAGTCTTGATGTTAAAGGTATTGTTGTATATAAATTGTGACCACTCATATTTTTTAATGGAGTATTTAATTCATGTCAACAATGTGAATAATAGTTGTTAATAGGTAAAATTACGTAGCTTTCTTAGACCTTAGGAAAGAGAATCTGAAGTGAAACTTCAGGAAAATATAGGGGCTTTATATTTTTTCCCTGTTAAAGAAAAATCACATGCATTTCTTAGATTACATGCATATTGGGCAACTGAAATCTTGGTATGGCTGCATGGGCTTCCTAATTGTGAAGAGGAAAAGGGAGAACTAAATCAAATTTAAGCTCTTTCTCCTCACTAAATGTCCTGAAGGATATAATATAACTTTAAAAGGTGTTTATTTTATAGCTCCTCCATTTTTTTCACCCCTTTTTATTTATTTATTTAATATTTATTTAATATTTTTATTGGTTTCAGAGAGGGAGAGGTAGAGAAAGATAGAAACATCAGTGATGAAAGGGACTCATTGATCGGCTGCCTCCTGCACACCCCACACTGGGGATAGAGCCTGCAACACTTGGCATATGCCCTGACTGGCAATCAAGCTATGGCCTCCTGGTTCATAGGTCGATGCTCAACCACTGAGCCATACCATCTGGGCTTGTATATCAACAATATAGAGTTGGGACCAAAAATGAGTTACCACCATTAAACTTATCTCTGAACTAGGGGCCCCGTGCACAAATTCATGTACTTTGAAAGGAACTGGGCTGCGAGACTGCGGTGGGCACAGGGGTGGCTCTCGGCCCATCCTCCTCGACCCTGCCTGGCCCCTCCCACTGTGGCCCCCGGGCTCCTGGTCTCCTGTCTGCCGGCAGCCCCGCTCCTGCTGCCACCGCTTCCACGTGCTGACGACGCCGGCCCTGCTCACACCTGCTAATAGTGTGGAGTGATTGAGGTGGGTGTGAGTGGCAGCTGCTGCCCTGATTGCCCCTTAGGAGCAGGTAGAGGTGGAGAAGCCCTCAGGGGCGATTGGGGCTGGCAGCCACTGCTCATACCGCTGATGGCGCCAAGAGATCGAGACCAGCACTGGGTGCCAACAGTGGGTTCGAGCAGTGGCTCCGGCTCTGGCAGTGGATGCGAGTGGGACTGGCACCGGCAGCAGCTGCGAGCGCCCGGCGGGACCATGGCACACCAGAGCAAAGAATTTTTAGTAACCACCAGCGGCTTGCCCCAATGACAGTGACTGGCGCCCTGCCTTGGTCTGGCACCCTTGTTCCACCATCCCACTGCGGTCGATGCCGTCCATGTTCTGCACTCTGCTGCCTGCTGCTGACGCCCACCATGTTCCACGTGCACCCCCTTGTGGTCAGCACACATCATAGTGACCGGTTGTTCCACCATTTGGTCTCTTTGCATGGTAGGGTTTTATCTATATAGATTGTCATCACTATTAGGATAGTGACTGATTACTTATTTGGCCTTTCCTCTGAAAGCTCCTTTGGAATTTTTCAAGGGTGTATAACCAAAAGGGGTAATTTCCAAAGCAAAAACTTACCTTAGCTTGAGTTATAGTTGTTTCATGTTGAAATTGCTTGCCTTTTTAGGTTTTTTTTTTCTTTTCCTTTATCTCCAAGCATTTAACTGATGAAGCAGATATATGTTAGTTCTTAGATCAAGCATGTCAAACTCGCGGCCAATGGGCTGCATGCCTCGTTTAAATAAATGAGGCATGCAGCCTGCCGGCCACGAGTTTGACATGCTTGCTTTAGATTCCTGATGACATGGAAAAACTTAGTTTAAGGAGTAGGCAAATGAAACAGTTTGCAGATTTAATGATATTTTCAAGTTATTTTGGGGCTGCTATTTGGTGCTATTTCTTAGCCCTTCCTGCCTTTTTTAATTTTGTAATATATTTTTAAAATTTGGTCTTGGAGGGAGGGAGGGGGAGAGAGGGAGAGAGTAGAGAGAGGAGAGAGAGAGATGTGATAGAGAAACATTGATTCATTGCATTTCATACATGCCCCAACTGGGTATGTGCCCTGAGCAGGAATCGAACCTGCCACCTCTTGGTACACAGGCCGATGATCCAACCAACTGAGCTACACTGGTCAGGGCCCTTCCTGCCTTTTTACATTTAAAAAAATGGTTTAGGTATCTTCTTGATAAAGAGAAGGTTGAGCCCTGCCTGGTGGTGCTCAGAGTTTAAAACGTTGGCCTGTGAACCAAAGGGTCACAGGTTTGATTTCCGGTCAAGGGCACATACCTGGGTTGGGGGCTCACCTCCTGACCCCAGTCAAGGTGGGTGTAGGAGGCAGCCAATCCATGTGTCTCTCTCACATTGATGTTCCCCCCCCCCCCCCCCCCCCCCCCCCCACAATGGGAAAAATGTCCTCTGGTGAGGATTAACAAAAAGAGAGAGAGGGAGAGAGAGGGAAGGTTGAATCTCTTAGTTGAAAAGTGACCATTTATTTTGCTGCATAGCAAAACAACTAAATCTTGGTGGTTTAAAATTATTTACTATTTCTCATGATTTTGTGCGTCCTCTGCTATATTTGGTGTCAGCGAAGTCACTCATGCAGTTGCATTAAACTAGGAGTTTAGCTGGGCTGGAACCATCCAAGGCAGCCTGGTTTTCCTCCATATGGCTTCTTACTCCATTTGGTGTCTCATCTTTTGGTTCTCTCACCACATGCTCTCTCCTTATTCCATATTCTAGCCAAGCTTCTTATGTGATAACTGGATCCCAAGAATGTAGCTGCCAGTCCTTACGGCTTAGGTCTGGAATTGGCATAGCATTATTTCTGCCATGTTCTCTTGGTCAAAGCAGGTTACAAGGCTAGTCCAAATTCAGAGGAAAGGGAAATAGAGTCTGCCTCTTGATAGGAAGATTGGCAAAGAATTTGTGACCATCTTTAACTCACCACAGAATGTATGGGCTAATGAATTGGATGCCTGTGGAGGGAGCTCTTATTAGAGGTGAATAACAATTTTTTTAACTGGTCAGATTTGTGATGCTATATGTATAGTATACATATAGTATATATGTAGAGTAATACATAATTGGATTCTGACATGTTTCCTTTGAAGTGATGAGGATGGACATTTTATACCAGTACTATCAAATTTTTCTTAACTAGGGGCAGAAGTTAAATGCTTTTCTGAAAACTTTATATACGCATGAATGAAGCAAAAAGATGGGGCTGTTCTAAGAAAACTGGTTCAGTGCTGTTACAGAGACAAGGTGTTGATATTGATTACCTTTCCTTTTTTAAGATTTTGGGTTTACTAAAGAATTAGTTCCTGTACATTCTTTATTTCTTTATTTTTTTGTCAGGCAAATATCTTTACTTCTGCAGAAGGGTGTACACACACATGGTCTGGGAGCACATACATTATATATATTTTTTTAAAAAAAGATTATAGTGGAGCTTAAAAATTCCTATAACCTAGTGCAGGTAAAGCTATTTTTTTATTAAGTTATTACATATTTGTCTTTATCTCCACATTACCCTCCACCTCCCCACCCCCCCCACTCATGCCCTCACCCCCCTGTTGTCTGTGTCCATTGGTTAGGCCTATATCCTTGCATATAAGTCCTTCGGTTGATCTCTCCCCCTTACCCCCACCATCCCCTACCTTCCTTCTGAGGTTTGACGGTCTGATCGATGCTTCTCTGTCTCTGGATCCGTTTTTGTTCATCAGTTTATGTTGTTCATTATATTCCACAAATGAGTGAGATCATGGTTCCTCTACATTCTTGCAGGAATAGGAGTATAGTGCTGTTACATTTTTACCATCGGACCAGTTGCACAGTAAATGCTTACCATATATTTAATGTAATATTTGTAACTTATAAATAGATATGTGTGTAATTTTGGGGGGAGGTATATAAGTTCTGTGTAATTTGATTGCATACAGAATAAATTCCATTACAAAAAATGAAAGGAGGTATCCAGGTGTTTTTTTTAATCTTATTTTATTGTAGTCAACATCATTAAAATCATGGCTTCAAAAGATTAATTTTCTTAATTCTAGTTTATTCCCAACTGGGCTTACTGCTATGTCCATAATGAAGTATCAGTTTGTTACTAGAGTCATTGTATACCAGTGGTTCTCCAGGAGGGAGTGGAAATGTCTGCAGACATCTATGGTTGTTACAACTGGAGGGTGATACTGGCAGAGTGCTTAGGCAGCCAGGTTTGCTGTAAACATCATATATTGCATAGGACAGTCCCTCATAACAGAGAATCATCTGAGTCAAAAGGTCAATAGTGCCAAGGTTGAAAAAAAGCT
>NW_006287915.1:4495875-4501429 GCF_000327345.1 Myotis davidii | reverse complement strand
GCTGAGGTATTTTGACATTGTTGAATTTTGGAGTGTTGTAATGATAGTTTTGTAACAGAATTTGTTTTAATATTAATTCTTTTATATACACAGGTAAAAAACTGGGTCAAAGAATTGCGGAAAATGTTGGGAAATGAAATCTGTTTATGTATAGTTGGTAAGCATCATTACTTTTTAAAAATCTCCTTTGTTTTCTTAATGCTTTATAAAGAATAGTAAACCAGTAATTCTCATTTTAAAATTATATGAGAAAAGAAGAATGGCATTTTAATGTATAATGTTTTAGAATAATTTAGTATTTGGAATTACTCTTTTTTTAAAATATATTTTATTGATTTTTCACAGAGCGGAAGGGAGAGAGATAGAGAGCTAGAAACATCGATGAGAGAGAAACATCGATCAGCTGCCTCCTGCACATCTCCTACTGAGGATGTGCCTGCAACCCAGGTACATGCCCTTGACCGGAATCGAACCTGGGACCTTTCAGTCTGCAGGCCGACGCTCTATCCACTGAGCCAAACCGGTTTCGGCTGGAATTACTCTTGTAGGAGATTCAAACTCTGTACCTCACGGAATGCCTTGGGGAACAAATGGGAAGCTAAACATGTAAGGCTGTAAGTCCCCAGCCTTGTTTCAATTGGACTTTTACCTTTTCACCATAAGATTTTATTTAGAAATAAGTTCAGGAACTGAAATTAAAACCAATTTACTTAAGCTAGTGTTCGTATTCTCTACATTTAACTATATACATTTTTTAAAATCCTCATCTAAGAGCATGCTTAGAGAGAGGGTGGGAGGGATAGATGCTACATGTTAGGCTACATGGCAGGAATGTTTGAGAACTGAACACTGAGATAGTAGGGATATAGGACTTTCGGGCCAAAGTTGCAGCTAATCATTAATGTGTTTGGCCTGGCTTTGTGTGGCATATGGGACTTGCTGGGGGTAGAAGTGGCTATGATTATTAACAAATGAATATTTGAGTATTTAGAATTGGGATTATCTCTTGGAAGAGAGAAAGAAATGGCTAATATATACTCAAAGAAGTCTCAAGAGCTTGTTACTTGATGAAGTTATAAAGTAACATTTTTAAAAAACTGGGTAAATAAGCTTATGAATCTTAAGCTCAATTAATGTAAACTGTATATTCTTCATGTTCATATTATAAGACGGTTTAGGAATATTGTGTCTGGTAGCTTACTACTTCAATAGGGTAAAATATTCATATTTAATGTTATATACTGTTTATTAATGATTGGTATAAAGTATAAAAAGATCACTCTTTTCTATTAGCAAATGTGACATGGGATTTTAATTGTTCTTCAGAGTTGGAAGAATTTAGAGAGCCCATTTATCACAAAAGGAAAAATTGCACAGTTAATGAAGCCATATTACCAATACCTTAGAAGCCCCACCTGTCCTTCTTTCTCATCCCCTCACTACCCAGCTGCCTTCTCCTCACCATCTTCTACTGCCAAACACTATCTGAACTTTTTACTTCATGGACTAGTTTTTTTTTTTAATTTTATATAAGTGTAATCATAGAGAATGAACTCTTTTGTGTCTGATTTCTTGGACTTTACATTATGTTTGCAAGATTTCTCTGCATTCTTGTATATAGATGTAGTTCATTTTATTCTCTTTGCTATCTAATACTTTATCCTGTTGAACATTCTACAGTTTATCCTTTTGCTATTGATGAACATTTGCATTATTTTTTTTCACCTAGTGATGTTCATTCTATTCTCTGTAGTAGTTCTTTTCTAAGAATTACATATTTGTTATTTATTATTCCAGTAGCTCAGTATTATTAATAGTAAGTAGTTCTTTTGTTTTATTACTAAATTCAAAATAATAATACCTCACAAGATTGTGGTGAAGATTAGATATGATTTGAAGAACACTTAGGATAGTGAAGGCATTGGACAAATATTTGTTCCTTTTCCTGAACATAAGACAACCTTTCAAACCTTTAAATCCTGTTTGGATAGTTCACTTACAGTCTTACATTCTGGGTTTTCAACTTTTTTTATTGGTCTAATTTCCAAACATTTTCATCATTCTAATTATTTTTTATGGGTTTATTTCAATGTATCAGTGTGTCTCCTATGCTTAAAATGAACCCTAGAATCTAACATTATTGAGCCAGTGTATACTTACATGGCTCTCTTTTTTTATAAATTCTCACTGTCCTTCTACTAACATTGCCCAAGAATGTATACACTTTTTAGCCATGTCAGGTCAGTGTCTCTTTTATATAGATTAGAGATAACAAAACTCTGAATTCCTTTTTATAAATATTGCTCTTTTGTCAGTCTTTTCCCATCTTGTTCTTCTATAATTGTTATTTAAGCCTAAGAATAGGAATTTCAACTTATCTTATGTTTCTGAATAGATTAAATTAGATACTGAGCCTTTTAGGTCTTTAGGCCTCTGATAATTTGTTAACCAATAATAGAGAACCACATACTTCACTGGCAGAGACTTTTTCCCCTGCTAGGTTTTAATTAATCCATTGATTACATCCTATTTGCTCTATTTGATAGTATTTTGGTTTTAGCCTGCCCTTAACATTTGTATGTTTGTTAAATGTTTATTATTTTTATTTTTACTACTTTTTAAATATTTTTTTAAAGAGAGAGATGAAGGGAGAGGGAGAGAGAGAAACATAGTTGTGAGAGCAAAACATCAATAGGCTGTCTCTTGCATGCTCCCAACCAGGGTTCTAGCCCAAAACTCAGGAATGTGCCCTTACCAGGAATTGAGCCAGCAACCTTTCCATGCATGAATGACACCCAACCAACTGAGCCATGCCTGCCAGTCCCAAATATTTATTATGACTAGAGGCCTGGTGCATGAAATTTGTGCATGGGTGGGGGGGGTCCCTCAACCCAGCCTGCACCCTCTCCAATCTGGGACCCCTCAGGGGTTGTCCAACTGCCTCTCGCAATCCGGGACCGCTGGCTCCTAACCGCTAGCCTGCCTGATTGCCCCTAACCACCTCTGCCTGTCTGTCTGCCTGATCGCCTCTAACTTCTCCCTTACCAGCCTGATCGCCCCTAACTTCTCCCCTACCGGCCTGATCACCCCTAACTGCTCCACTGCTGGCCTGATCGCCCCTAACCACCTCTGCCTTGCCCCGCACCCGGGACCCAGGATTCCCTCCTCCGGCCGGTCGCAGACACCTGGGACCCGGGCTTCCTTCCCTCTGCCTGGCCACAGGCACCCAGGATCCAGGCTGGCTTTTCCTGGGCCAGCTGTAGCTGCAGGGGACTATGGGTGGGTGGCTTTGCCCAGGCCGCAGCCACAGGTGCCCAGGACCGCGGGGCGGTAGCTTGTCCCTCTCCCGGGCCCCAGCCCCAGCCTCTGGCCCCCCGGGACCATGGGGCGGGTGGCTTGTCCCTCTCCCGGCCGCAGCCTGGCTGGTCCCCACTCCTCTCGAGAGCTCATTTGTGCCTGGCTGGTCCCCCCTTCCTCTTTTCCCAGTGTTGAGTGTCTGAGCCATTATGGCATGATGGCATGAGGGCGTGATGACCATTTGCATATTAGCTCTTTATTATATAGGATAAGTTATTTATTGAGTGCCAGGTACTTTTCTAAGAACTACATATTTATTATTTCATTTACGCCTCCTGACAATACTGCAAGGGAGGTATTGTGGCCATTTCTATTTTACACCTGAGGAAATGGACTTGGAGAGCTTGATACTTTCCAAAATACTAGCTAGTTGGAGGTAGACCTGGGATTTTAAGTAGGATCTGTCTGTTACTTCAAGCCCATATTCTTAATCAAAATTATATATTGCTTACTATGAACCAGGCTTTGGGAATTGTGTAGTGAACAAGTGAACAAAATAGATAATGCCTTTGTTTTCTCAGAGTTTATTGTGTAAGGAGAGAGAAAAAACAAGTGATTATATATTATGATAAATGCTATGAAGGATGGAGTACTACAGAGTGCTGTGATAGCTCAGAAGGAAACATAACTAAATTTAGGGAGTCAAGGATTAGGGGAAGATTTTCTAGAGCATTGGATTAACTAAGTTAGCTAGATGGAACCAGCAGGGTGGTTGTAGAAAGTATCTATCATGGGCTTTAACTCTCTCATAACAGGATTGATTTTCCATATGATTATTCATTGTAATGAATATGGCTAATATTAATAACTACTCTTTATTGAACATGTACTGTATGCTAAGCTTAGTACATATATCATATTTTCACATCAGCCCTGCAAAGTTTGTTAACTATATTTGTACAAAGTGAGACTAAGAGACTTTAAGTAATTTGCCTGAAATCTTATAGCCATGAAATGAGCCTGGATTTAACAAATTTTCTTCGGATTTCAAAGGCTTTTGAAAGCTGCTTATTACTAGACCAGATACCATCCAATTTAAGCAAAATATGGTTCTAGCTCTTTTTAGGCCCTCTGCTCTTCAGTCAAATAGGTGTTTTTAAAGAAGATAAAGTTTTTACTGTTCTTAACACGGTGGCTCTTTTTCCTCCCTCTCCAGTAGCTTTAGCCAATTTTTTTTTAATCTTTCTAGTACTGTACTTTCAAGTAGGTGTTTTTATCCTTGTTTTCAGGTATTTAAGCCTATTAGACAGTTTCCTGTTAGCTGTGCCATCGTATTAAAGCAGATATGAGCCTTAAAGCCTAATCCTTTAGCTGTCTTGCTTTTAAAAGAATATAGAACTAAAAAGGTTTTGAGCTTTCGAAAGGTATGCATTGCTAACAGGCAGTTTTCTGTGATTTAGTCTGTGCTTACCCAATCCATTATGAACACTGATTGTTCAAAGAAATAGTAGTTATTTCATAGAAGGATTTAAAAACTTTTGTTTAAAATAGTAAGTAAGCCAAAACCGGTTTGGCTTGGTGGATAGAGCGTCGGCCTGTGGACTGAAAGGTCCCAGGTTCGATTCCGGTCAAGGGCATATACCTTGGTTGCAGGCACATCCCCAGTAGGAGGTGTGCAGGAGGCAGCTGGTCGATGTTTCTCTCTCATCGATGTTTCTAACTATCCCTCTCCCTTCCTCTCTGTAAAAAAATCAATAAAATATATTTAAAAAATAAAATAAAATAGTAAGTAATTAAAATAGCTATTTTAATAACTGGGTTTATTAAAGTTAGTTAAGTTTAAAATGTTACTAAAAAATAAAACTGAGTAATTTCCCCCAAGTAATCATTTGAGGCAGTACTCTCTTTATTCTCATTTTTTAAAAATATATATTGATAATTCAGATGGAATTTGGGGAAAAATAAGGGGGGAGGGCAAAAAGATCTAGGAAAAAACCCATCTAGGGTTTTAGTTAATTGGAACAAAGGTCTTGCTTCCTCTAGGAGGCAATCTTGTTTTACCTTTTTAAGAGTGGCAGAGTATTGTGCCTTTGTTTATTGGAACCACTGGCCACTAGGTGGTGCTTTTTGCATTCTTATAACATAAATAAAACTTTTCTTTGGTGACTGTTGAATATATTGGCTATAATATTCAGCAAATTAAAATTTTTATTGAAAAAGTTTAATGTAGGAAATTAGAACTAATATTTATTTTCCT
>NW_006287915.1:4493596-4495861 GCF_000327345.1 Myotis davidii | reverse complement strand
GCTGAGGTATACAAATAACTGTTTAAAGAGGGAAGAATTCATTATTAAATTTGTTGGTACCTACTGAGCTTTAGACTACTTCCCTCCCTCTCATCCTTAGACTATGGAGTCAGGTAGTTGATTGCAGTTGCTTACAATTAGGTGCTCAGATTATTTGAGGTCCTTTACATGTAGAACCTCTGCACTTACGCTTCTCAGTTCTAAGCATTGAATCTTTCAATAGGTGCTTTTACTTCAATGCTTTTCTAGGTTTTCTAAGAAAAAGAGCTTTATTTACAAGGTTTCCTCCCCCCCTCCCTAAGTCATAATAGAAAAAAATAAAATATTGTTTGAAGTGTCCTTCCTTAGGGTATTTCGCCCCATTCCTATCTGTTATTTCCATACCCTTTAGCAATTGGTGTATCCAGCCAACTCACTTCTACTTCTATCCTGCATTTAATAAGGAATCTGCATTTTGCAGTGTCTTCACTTTTGTTCTGGTGGCTTTTTATCATAATCTCAGTTTGGTTCCCTTGTTTAAGGAGGGCTAAACTTATTTTCAGTAATTTTAAATGTGTATGATGTGCACACATATATTTTTTTCAGTTACCATTGACATAAAATATATTAGTTTCAGGTGTACAACATAGTGATTAGATATTTATATAATTTAAGAAGTGATCACCTCAATAAGTCTAGTACCCGTCTGACACTATACACAGTTATTACAATATTATTGACTATATTCCCTATCCTGTACTTTATGTCCCTGTGACTAATTTTATAACCAGCAGTTTGTACATCTTAATCCCTTCCACTTTTTCACTCATCCCCCTAATTCCCCACTTATTTGGCAATCATTAGTTTTTTTCTCTGTGTCTGTGAGTTTTTTTCCTCTGTATCTGTAAGTTTGTTTCTTTTTTGTTCAATTATTTTGTGGTTTAGATTCCACATATACTAGTAAGTGAAATCATATGGTATTTGTCTTTCTCTTTCTGACTGACTTCATTAGCCTAATACTCTCTAGGTTATAATGTGCATATACTGTATTAAGTTCTCTCATGTTTTTAAAACAAAAGAGTATAGTGTCCTCCTCTGTGGTGGTGAAGTGCTTAAAAAGCCATACAATTCTTTCTTTATCCAGCTTATATCATCCAGGAAACCAAAATACTCTTAGGATCCAAGAGGCTAGCCCAGCCGTGGGCAAACTACGGCCCGCGGGCCGGATCCGGCCCGTTTGAAATGAATAAAACTAAAAAAAAAAAAAAAAGACCGTACCCTTTTATGTAAAGTTTACTTTGAATTTGTATTAGTTCACACAAACACTCCATCCATGCTTTTGTTCCGGCCCTCCAGTCCAGTTTAAGAACCCATTGTGACCCTCGAGTCAAAAAGTTTGCCCACCCCTGGGCTAGCCTAATATATTTTTGTGAACAGTAAGGTAGCCTTGCTTAATTATTAACTAACTCTAAAGTTGATTGGGGACCATTTACACTTGGCTAAAAAACATAGGTTTATGCCTAGGTTCCCTAGTGATCTTAGTCTCTGTAATACTGTAAAACAAGGAATAGTGACCATATTTTCTCTGACAGACTACAGCTTCAGGAATGCTATGCATTGAGCCATTTGAGGGAGGTTGAGGCATTCATCTTGATAGATATGATCAACCCTCATGTCATAGGGGTTATGGTTATAATTTTAAGATATTTAGAAGTCTGATGGGGATTTGTATTACTTTTCCAGGTGGTTAAAGTTGTAATTGTGTATTTAGAATTGGCTTAATTTTGTTATAATAATGAATTAATATTAAAGATTGGCATTTACTTTTTCAAATTAGGTAATAAAGTAGACTTGGAAAAGGAGAGACATGTGTCCATTCAAGAAGCAGAATCGTAAGTGTTATCCCTGCCATCCTCCCAATGACACCCCCTCCTCCCCCAACAATCACTCCCCGGTAGAAGTCTTCCTTTTAGGAGTGTGCTTTACCATTTAGGTATTACTCTAATGCAGTGATGGCGAACCTTTTGAGCTCGGCATGTCAGCATTTTGAAAAGCCCTAACTTAACTCTGGTGCTGTGTCACATATAGAAATTTTTTTTAATGAAATCTTTATTGTTCAGATTATTACATTTGTTCCTCTTTTTTCCCCCCATAGCTCCCCTCCACCCAGTTCCCAACCTACCCTCTGCCCTTACCCCCCCATTGTCCTCATCCATAGGTGCATAATTTTTGTCCAGTCTCTTCCCGCACCCCCTACACCCCTTTGCCCCCCAAGAATAGTGAGTC
>NW_006287915.1:4475870-4492029 GCF_000327345.1 Myotis davidii | reverse complement strand
ATATATATTTAAATGCCATTTAACAAAGAAAAATCAACCAAAAAAATGAGTTCGCGTGTCACCTCTGACACGCATGTCATAGATTCGCCATCACTGCTCTAATGTCTGGTTTGTGGTTTTTTAATGTTTCTTTTATATATGTATATATTGATTTCAGAGAGAAGAAGGAAAGGGAGAGAGAGATAGAAACATCAGTGATGAGAGAGAATTATTGATCGGCTGCCTCCTGCATGCTCCCCACCAGGGATCAAGCCTGCAACCCCAGCATGTGCTCTGACCAGGAATCGAACTGTGACCTCCTGATTCATGAGTTGATGCTCAACCACTGGGCTACACCAGGCATGCTCAAATGTCTTAATATAGATTGAGCTGTTGGATTCAGTGAAGTATGTTAACATTGGTAATTTCCAGACTTTTGGCTGTATATAAAGATAATCCACTCTTACATCTCCTTATGATTTCAGTAAAAAATATAAAATAATGCATAAGAAAACTATCATGATCAAATAGTCAGTGTGTCACAAAAACTTTTAAAATATTTGGGTTCCAAGTTAACTTAGAAAAATTTTAAATCTTGTTAACTTGTGCTCATTTAAAATTTGGTTCAATGTACAGAGATGTGAAACAGCTATATATAATGTTTTATTATTTTTAAAATATATTTTAGTTGATCTTTAGAGAGAAAGAAAGGGAGAGGGAGAGGGAGAGAGAAAGAGAAACATAGATGTGAGAGTGGAACATCAGTCGGCTGCCTGGGTTGCTTCCTGCATGCCCCCCATGGGAGATCGTGCCCCAAACCCAGCCGTGTGCCCTGACTAGAATTGAACTGGCAACCTCTTAGTACATGGGCCAACTGCCCAACCAACTGAGCCACACCGGCCAGGGCTATAGTCTTAATTTTGTTAAATCTGGGCTAATTAAA
Organism: Myotis davidii; assembly: GCF_000327345.1. Classification (NCBI taxonomy): domain Eukaryota; kingdom Metazoa; phylum Chordata; class Mammalia; order Chiroptera; family Vespertilionidae; genus Myotis; species Myotis davidii. The sequence continues at coordinate 4,491,107 of NW_006287915.1, read as the reverse complement.
GGTCACTAAACTTGGTACTATGAAAAAATTCACATAGCCGTCATGACAAAAATATGAGAAATATTTTTTACATTGGTCATTGATATTATTTTTTTTAAGGTATGCAGAATCTGTGGGAGCAAAACATTATCATACATCAGCCAAACAGAACAAAGGAATTGAGGAACTCTTTCTTGACCTCTGTAAAAGTAGGTATATTTAGATTTAGTATATTTAGAAATGTCTTTTTAAAATATTCATAAGATTTCTAAAGTGATGTTTTACAATCTCCATTAATGACCACATTGATGATTTGTCACATCTACCATTACTACTGTTTACTCAATATTTTTCTTTAACTCCTTTCTTTTTTATATATATTCTTTTTAATTTCAGAAAGGGGGGGAGAGAGAGAGAGAGAGAGAGAGAGAGAGAGAGAGAAACATCAGTAATGAGAGAGAATCACTGATCAGCTGCCTCCTACTAGGGATCTAGCCCACAACCTGGGCACATGCCCTGACCAAGAATTGAGCCCTGACCTCCTTGTTCATAGGTCGATGCTCAACCACTGAGCCACACCAGTTGGGCAAGAGATTTTATTTGTTTAATTTTTTTTTTCTTTTTTCAGAGAGGAAGGGGAAGGAAGAGATGGAAACATCAATGATGAGAGAGAATCATTGATCTATGCTGCCTCCTACACACCACCTACTGGGCAACGAGCCTGCAATCCGGGCATTTGCCTTTGATGGGAATCGAACCCAGGAACCTTCAGTCTGCAAGCCAACACTCTATCCACTGAGCTAAACCAGCTAGGGCAAGAGTTATTTTTTTTAACAAGAGTTCTTATCTTTTATAGATGATTATATTATTAGATTCATTTATGTATAAAATTATGTATATGGGCCCTGACTGGTTTGGCTCAGTGGATAGAGCATCAGCCTGCAGACTGAAGGGTCCCAGGTTCGATTCCAGTCAAGGGCATGTACCTTGGTTGCGGGCACATCTCCAGTAGGGGGTGTGCAAGAGGCAGCTGATTGATGTTTCTCTCTCATTGATGTTTCTAACTCTCTTTCCTTCTCCCTTCCTCTCTATAAAAAGTCAATAAAATATATTTTAAAATTACGTATGTGGTATTTGATTCAAAATAATGGTAATCATGCTTTCCAGGTATGGATGAAATTGTGTGATGGACATACGGATTTTCATTATACTGTTCTTTCCAATTTTATGTATACATTTGAAATTTTCTGTTATTAAAAAGTTGCTTAAAGAGAGAAAGGAAAATGTTTATTTATATATACCCTGAAAGTCATTTCTCATATCACTAAAAAAATACATATTTTGGAAAACTCAAGTCTATGGAATAATGGATTGAAATGATTTTGTTAATTTATATTCCTTGAACTTAAGGACATCAGACTCTTTTGAGAATTTGATGAAACTGGTTTTTCTCTGTAGAAAAATGTATATGTACACAAACTTTGGAGTAAATTTCAGTTCTATGAAGGATTCCATCTGTTCTTTCCTTATCTTTTCGGATATATTTTGCAGTTATTTACTCCTATCTATGTCTTGTATTTTCATTGTTCTTAACTGTGTCTCTTAAAGAGCAGAAGTTCTAAATTTTAATGAGGTCTGATTCATTAGTTACTCCTATGATTTCTGGTTTTTGTGTCTTATATGAGAAATCTTTGCCAAACTCAAAGTCACAAGATTTTCTCCTATAGAGATTTCCTCCTATGTTTTTTCTAGAAACTTTGTTTTATGTTTTACATTTAGATTTAGTATATGAATGTAAAACATTTTTTATTAATGAAAAATGTAATAATGTTTTTTGTTAATTTAGCATATGGTGAGGGGTATAAGTTGAGGTTTATTTTTTACATATAACTGTCCAGTTCCAGTACTGTTTTCTTGGAAAGATTATCCTTCATTGAATAATCTTGGCACATATGTCAAAAATCAAGTGACCATGGCTCTGTATCTGGACTCTGTTCCACTGATCTCTGTATTTCTCCTTTCATCAATATCTGTCTTCATAAGAATAGCTTTCTATTGTATCTTTAAGTTAGATAGTGTGAGTTCTCCAGATTTGTTGTTCTTCATGTTAAACTCTTTTATTATTTCAAACATGCATTACTAGTTGAAGAATAACTCTTGCATCCTAAATACCACTTGTTCTTGGAACAATTTGGATGTCTTTGACATATTTCTAAGTACATTTGAAAAATCTTAAGGATTATACTTACCCTTTGGTTCATTTGTTCAAGCCAAAAAATTTGTTTTCTCTGTCATTGTGGCCATTATATATGTAGACAAATAAACTTGCTATTAATTTTTAAACTTGCAGGAAAAGCTGCATAGTGAGCTGACAGAATGTTTATTATATTTAGTTCCTTTTTTGGTTTAAAGTCAGAAATGGCTATCATGCTGGTATACGAAATTATAAAAAGAGAAAATTCTAAGATTGTAGTCTTAAATAATCTCTTTCTTCCTCTCTTAGGGATGATAGAAACAGCACAAGTGGATGAGAGGGCAAAAGGCAATGGCTCCAGTCAACCAGGAGCTGCTCGGCGAGGTGTACAGATTATTGATGATGAACCTCAAGTCCAGAGCGGTGGTGGAGGGTGCTGTTCTTCTGGATAACTGTTCACACCTCAGAAATTAAAACAAACTGTGGATCATTGCCCTCAACATGAAGACTGCCATATTCCAAGTCACATTATTTTACCAATGGAATTATAGAATTAACAGTATTTTAAATTACGTTTATAACACTGCAGAGACCTTAAGTGCTAAACTTAGTGGAGTTTGTGACCAGAGAATTGGCATTTTCTACAAATGTTAACAAAGCAATTACCAATGGCCTTTTTACATATTTTTTTCTTTAATAAGGAATAATATGCATGTAGAAAAGACCTACTTAAAGGCTTCATTTATATTCTTTTAAATCAAATCTTTATTTAATAACTTATATATGTTGTTGGAATGGTATACATTTTGCAGCCCTTTGTATTTTGTGGTAGTTTGAACTGTATCACTTCCAAACAGTAAACTGTTTTTGTTTTTGTTTTTTAATTAGCAAATACCCGAAGTACTATTTTTGCAGGGTTTGCACAGGCCCCTATAACTGTCTACTACTTTGATATAATCTATATACATCCTGTATGCTGAGCTGGTAAAATACATTGTAAATTACATATTAAATATTTTATCTGCTTTTACAAGCGCAAGGTGCAAAAGTATATACAGTAGTCTCATTGATGACTGTAAAGTGATTAACATTTGATGATAATGCCTAAGCTTTCTGACTCTGATATATAAAGATCATAGCTCCCTTCACTTTTGTCTTAACTTGAAAGTGGCGTGTTTAAATTTTCACAAATACTTTACTTGAATTATTGCTGTTGTCACATGTTTTGGCCTCTGTAAGTTCAACCGATGATCGAGCAGCGGCATTTGCCTTTTGGTTTGGGTTTTATTTGTTTGTTTGTTTTTATAAAAGAGATGACTTCTGCCAATTTTGCTTTAGAATGGTTATATTAGAAATATTTGAGTGGAGCATGCTGAGTTTCACTTTTTCAACGGCTTTGGTTTTCTCTTAAGCTTCATATGAGAAGGGTTAATTGATGTAAGAAGAGAAAAAGGGGTCCCAGACAGTAGCCACTCACCAAGACTAATTCATGCAGCATGTTAGTGGTAGTTTATGCTCCTGAGACAGCACTTTTAGATCTTTTGTGAGCAAGTTGTATTTGCTTAGTGCTTGCCAGAGATGAACACAGAAAATTTTGTTTAATTTTATAAGAGCTGTTTTGAGTTTCTGTGAAGGGAAACATTTCATGAAATGCAGTTACAGAGAACACTGGAAAGATTTATTATAAAATTATATTCTTGTATACTTTGTAAATTAGTCTCTCATTAGATTTTTTTTTTTTATTAAGCATAGGACTGAACTTAAATTTGTTAATTTTAATATAATCAGGCACTGCTCACAGAAGGAACACAAATGGTAGACATTAACATAAATTGTTTTTGCTCTAATATATATATTTTTCCATTTCTGTCATGCTTGGAAAACTAGTAAATGTTATGTCTAAGATAAAATGGAATGGTCCCTGGATTTACTTCTAATAAGAAGCAGCAGTATCCAATAAAGTTGTTAGCATGTGCAATTAAGAGGATATAAAGAAGTACTACCATATTTTTAAGTTAAAAGCTTAAACTTTCCCAAATGGGTTAAAAGTTGAATGAATAGATTTTATGATGTTACAATTTTTACTTAGTATTAAGGATTCTGTGAGCCTTTGCTTTACCAATTTTTTTCTTTTTAAATCTTTATTGTTGAAAATATTACTTATCCTCCTTCCCCGGCATTGACTTCTTCTAGCCCGCCCCCACCTCCTGCCTCCTTCACCACCCTATTGCACTTTACCTTTTTGAATGATTGTCCTTGCCAAACTCAACAAACACATTGACCTCTGTTGTGTGAGTTTGGAGGGGTGGGGTGGAAAAAAGTCAGGGAGATAAGTTAAAATTGTCTTCGGTGGCTGTACTCTGTGTAGTTTCTCGGTTTCCTGGGAGTTTGATGTTTATGCAGGGAATTGGGGAAGGTTGGGGGAATCATGAGTATAACAGAGGAAAATTGTTTTGACTCTTTCAGAAGTAATAAAGAAAGCCTTGCCATTTCTACTGTTGCAGATGGGAAGCAAGCTCTTTTCCATTGGAGTGAAAAAGGTTTTTTAAAGTAGAGATGAAATTGAGCATTATTCCAAAAAAAATAATGTTATGAAACCTGATAACTGGAGAACTGTGCTCTCAATTTTGACCTTTTAAAGTCTAGATAGGAACCTGTGCTCTGGAGTTGCCAGATAATTATTGGTGGGCCACAACCGCTCTCCCTGTTTTGTTTTGTTTCCTCCCCTCCTCCTCTATTCTCCCTTGGCTTCTGTGTGTAGCTTTCTTAACATCAAGCATTTTATTCTTTTTTAAACCTGTAATTTAAGTTAATCCAATAGAACAGTATAGTATTCCTGTCCTTGCTCAGAAGCCCCAAAGGTCTTTAGATAGGAATAGCGTGAAAGGGAAATGAAGAAGACCAATCAGTTGTAAAGAGTATACAAAGGAAAGGTAAAGAGATAATAGACCAAGGCTGAGTAAGTTTTTCCAATCTTTCTTCACATTTAATATATATGTTGTATGCCTATTGTTGTAATTGTGCTATTAGGAAGAAGACACAAGTTACCATGTGTAGTAAAAATAGGTAGAATCAATATATTTTTCAAATAGTAAGTGTATACATTTAGTATATATAATTAAAAATTGGTTTAGTATTGTCATTAAAAATACCTAATGTTATGTTAAAAGTATACGATAATAAATGAAGGGTCCCAGGTTCAATTCTGGTAAAGGCACATGCCTGGGTTGTGGGCTCGATCCCCAGTGTGGGGCATGCAGAACACAGCCGATCAGTGATTCTCTTTCATCATTGATGTTTCTATCTCTCCCTCTCCCTTCCTCTCTGAAATCAATAAAAATATGTAAAAAAAAAAAAAAGTAGGTTGCAATAATCTGGAGGTAAATAGTAATTTGAAAAGAAAAAAGCATCATATTATTGGATAAATATGAGTGAATTTGTTTTGTTCTAGGGATGTTTCCTGAAAATACCCTAAATCTATGGCTGTTACAGCTAAATTAAGATCTTTTTTATATATTAGCCATATATTATTAGTGATTACTTTTAATTTGGCCTTCAGATAAGAAAGGAATGATAATCACTTTTAGATTTTCAATAAGAAAATAGAAAATTTGGCAACTAGAGAAAGGGGTAGTGAGGCGTAAACGTGAAACTCTGTAACCTGACAATTTTTAAAAGTATTTTGAAAAATATGTTACTTTTATCACATAGTTTGTAAATAAGGCAAGCTGTGCATTGTGCCAAATATTTAGAACATTAAAAAAAGGAATTGTGATGCTTCTTTTAATACACAATTTGCAATTTTCTGTATTATAAATGCTACCAAGAATCCAGATCATTATCTCCAGATAACATAATTTCCCCTTGTAATTACCAGTTATCTCTAGAAGTGGTTTGATCTGTGCCTTTTACTTTTCAAATTTAACTTCTGTTTGCCATTATAATTTTCATAGGTTCTTTATAGACAGTGTGACAAAGAGGGAATACTTAATTGGAAGCTGTAAGATGTTGGGATCTTCTACAAGAGTGTAGATAGTAGTGACCAGCAGTAGTCTAACAATAATGTCTAAAGATAAAAGAGACTGAATAGACTCTCCCCCCCACCCTTATATTTCATCAACATTTTCACATTGATTTGCTTTATTTTCTTTGGTATTTTTTTATTGTTTATTACAAATAGTATATATGTCTTCTTTTTTTCCCTCCATTGACCTTCCCCTGGCCTCCCCTACCCCAGTGTCTTGTGTCCATTGGTTATGCTTATATGCATGCATGCGTGTCTGTCCATTGGTTATTCTTTCAATAGATTCTTAAGTATTCTTTTCTAAACAAAATGCATTACCTAGATTTTAGTAATTAAAAGCTGAGATTCATTGAACCATATACATTTACTTGATTTTATAATAGGCATTGATTCTAGTATGTTCTGTAATTCTTAACCAACTAACACAGTAATGTATTTGGTGTTGTGGGCCAAAATTCATGCTATATCTATCTTATTTCATTGGGTTTTCTCTTTTCAAGAAAAACAGATTAATCACAACCAGAGCAAATTTTCCTAAATATAGTCTTATATGTCATGAAAAAATTATAAATACTCTTGAGTTTCCAATATCAAGCAAAAATGCTTCACTTCTAAATAAATACTACTTTAGCACTACTTGTACTATCTGGGGTATGTATACAGGGTTCTTCAAATATGTATACATACGTTGAATGATTTTGAAGTCAGTGTTTAACATACAGTTCATTTTCAGAATTTAAAAGGATCTACAGAAATGAATAAATTTTTTTGTCAATGCATGTTTTCAAACTGATGACTGTTCATTGCTGCTAATGCAAAGCAATGGAATTGCAAATATTAAGAATTATTTTGTTTGGTACTTGTGTGCCCTCAATTCGTCAACAGTTGTCAGTTTTGTACCGTAAACTTTCTTTTATGTATCCCCATTAAAAAAAAGTATAGTGGCACATTAGGATACATTTTCTTCAAAGCTTAGTCTGCCTTCACCCATTATTTCAAATCAGTTAAACCTGAAAAGGAGTGAAAATTAAGTGAGTTATCAGCTGTTAAAGTGTGTATACATTTTGGAGGACACCCTATATTATCTCTTTCTGAGAAGCTGAGTGTACTTTTGAGTATTAACTTTTCTACTGCAACATTTTCTCTGCAGTAAACAAATGAGCATTGCAAGTTAATATTACATGGTACACCTAGCAAGAAAGCATCTTGTCCTCTTCAGAAGCCTGCACATATTTCCAAATGCATCACATTAAAACCAGAAGATGGGCTTACCTACTTAAATAAACTTTATTCCCACTGTATCAGTTCTTACCTTGATTTTGATATTTCCTGGCAGCTGTATCATCTCTTCATTATTAGATGCTCAAGAAAAAGCTAATATGATTTTCTTACATTTGAACTTGTCTAGAGCAATGAGAGAAATGAGGGATAGGGATAAAGTATAATAATGTTGAAAAATAGACAACAGTGGTATTTGGTAGCAAGCTATTTTAAGGAAGCCATTATGTGTAGTACTTCCTAGAAATGTGAAGTTCTTCATTTTGTATTTAATTATCTAAATATATTCTAGAAAAAAAGAATAAAAACATAGATACTGTGAAAGTGCCCCTTAGGAACTTGCTTCCCAAATGGTCACCCTTGCTCTCTAATATATACTATTCAATTACCTTTTTGCCATACATAGTTTAGTTGGGCTTACAATTTTTACATGAATTGTTCTTACTATGCATATGTTTTGCAACTTGCTTTTTTTCTTACCAACATGCCTAGGAGCTCTTACCCTATATAATAAAACGCTAGTATGCAAATCGACAGAATGCCAGAACGACTGGTCGCTGTAACGTGCACCGATGCAGGAACTGCCCCCTGGTGGTCAGTGTGCTCCCACCGGAGCGCCATGAAGCCACAAGTCAGGCTGGTGAGTACAGTGGCGGTGGCAGTGGGAGCCTCCTGCCTCTGTGGCAGCGCTATGGATGTCCGGCTGTGGCTTAAGCCCACTCCCCCTCAGACATCCCCTGAGCGCTACCAGACTGCTAAAGTGCGCAGGCCGGGCTGAGGTGATCCCCACCCCCAAGTGCATGAATGTCGTGCACCAGGCCTCGAGTGTCAGTATAACAGATGTTCATTTTATTTTCTCCCATATGTCTTTGGGCATATTTTGCCTTTTTGAATTACCTCCAAAAAGATACCTGGTTAATTTGGTGGACTTCATTAGAATCATAAAATTTTAATGCAAACCAGTGCTTACTTAGAATCAGTCTCCCTTAAATGTGTAAATCAGGAAATTAGAACGGCATCTGCTTACAATTAATTTGAAGTACATTATTTTTGGACTGTTGACTGATTAAAATAAAAAATTCAGGAGTTAACTTCAGCAGGTTCTTTAGGTTTTTATTTGAGGGAAGAGGAAAAAGAGGGAAGTATAATTGTTAGGTAAAAGTACAGGATAAACTAAAGTCTTCATACAACTCCTAGTAATTATGTCACATAAGACAATGCTACCAAAAATTTAAACTTTCATTTGTTCTGTGCCTTTAGAGTAAAAAAAATTTAAGTTCCTTTTCAGATCTCCCTTTCCCCACCATCTACATAATTCTTTAGATGTACCCATTGTTAACAACTTGGGGTGTGTTTGTATCCCTATTATATATAAATGTTTTTATTATATTTGACCTTTATATGTTTCAGTTCCCTGAAAGCAACTTTTACCCTATGTCAGATTCCATCCTCAATCAACTGACCAATTTATCAAGAACAATCCAGAGAATCCCACCTTAACAAAAGTTAAATCACTGTTAACAGTTCTTAAACTAGAAATTAACTGACTCTTAAGTTGTTTTATATTAAGCTTAAAGAGTAACCATAGCACTCTGGGAGAGTCAAGTTGATTATTGGTTTCTATTCCCTGTGTAAATATGGCTGAGAAGGAGGAGTGTGGAAGTCCAAGCTCCTTAATACCCAGGTAATTTTGGGTTGGGCTCATTCATTCTCTTGGCATACTTTCCTACTTGGGGAGTATTGCAATGTCCCCAACAATTACTTCAGATACTTCTCTGCAATAGTTGTTAAAGCAATAGTTTAGCACATTAGTGTCATGATATAAAATTAAGTGTGTGTGCCCCAGAACAATTATTCAAATTTATTCTTATTTGATTTTTAATAAAAACAACTCAGAGCAATTGAAGCACAACTTTCCATGATTTTGTTAAATTTCTGGTGGTCATTTAAAAAATGTAAAACACATTCTGCTTATCATGACTTCTGTCAATTTCACTTATTGAGTGTCTGCTGTGTGCCCAGTGTTCTTTATAGTTAGAGCTTAAAATTAGGGAGCCATTGCCCATACTCCAGCATGTAAGTACTTTATCTGTGGATATGAGGTCAACAAATCAGGCACGTTCACATTCTGTATTTGATCAGATATGTACCAGTGACACTTCAGAGGTAATTAGAATGACAGTAGTTGAAGCTGATAGTGAACGTTGAGGTAAAGCTGAACAGAATGATTTTGAATCTTGCAAATAATTTTAAAGCCAGATTAAAATAGAATAACTTGTTTTTTAGCTTCAAGGGAGCAATTACTAGTAAATGATCCTCAAGCCCAAATTGCTTTTACAAATTTTGTGATAACAGTGCAGAAACAGATGCCTTGTGCTTATTTAGACAGTTGCTTTTTTTTCAACCTAGAAAAAATGCATTTTAAAAAGCAATTTTTTATTGTTGCCTTTGACAGATATTTTCTTTGCCTTGTCACCAAACAGTAACCTAGGAAACAAGTAGGCCTGTTTGGAGAGTGTAACCCAGTGTAATTTGTGAATTTCTAAATACACTTTCCAAATTGGGAGTATGGGTCCTCTTTTTCCTACCTGATATTGAAGATAGGCCAGAAAGATAGCTTAATGATTACCTGAATTTTCTGCTAACCAATAAGTTTTAAGAATATATTTTTAATTACAGTATATTATCAAAGGTAACATCCAGATCCCTTCTTGACCATTTTGGGGAGAAAATGAATGACATCATCAGTTTTTAAAAATGATTCCATGAGCCAGTTATCAAGAAATAACTTCTATTTATCTGAATTAATTCATCACGAATTCATAAAAGGTGAATAATTTCTTTTTTAAAATACAATGGGGCCTTGACTTATGAGTTTAATTCATTCCCAGACCGAGCTTGTTAAATTACTCTGTCAACTCAATGCAAAAATATCGGCTGAGAGACAGCTGGTATCTCAAGAAACTCGTTAGTCGGGACACTCGTAAGTCAAGGCCCCACTGTACATTTTATTGATGTTTTACAGAGAGGAAGGGAGAGGGATAGAGAGTTAGAAACATCGATGAGAGAGAAACATTGATCAGCTGCCTCCTGCACACTCCCCACTGGGGATGTGACCGCAACCAAGGTACATGCCCTTGACCGGAATCGAACCTGGGACCCTTGAGTCCACAGGCTGACGCTCTATCCACTAAGCCAAACCGGTTAGGGCAAAGGTGAATAATTTCAATGATCTAGTGACAGTTCTTCAAAAGGTAAAAGCCTGTAAGGGAAATACTAAACATCAAAAGCAAGACACTTCGAAAATTTTTGGTTGTCTCCAGAGTGACAGAATTATTACCTTTGTACCAAAGCTATATGCAATATAAGCTCCCCTGCCCCATGAATCCTGTATTGATGTTTTTAAACCTGAAAATGTTCTTTAACTGAAGCAGTGGCTGGCATCAGTAGTTCCTCCCTTCAAAGATTTTTAAAATGGCCAACAGTAGTGGCACAAGAAAATCACTTATGACGGACATAATTTTGGTTGAACTTGAAGATGGTCAGATATGGCATTTAATTTACTGAGTACTTCTATTTGATATGTTGCCTTGAGGTTGACATTTGATAGTCCTGATTTCTTGGCATTTGGTTCACTGCTTTGCCAGACTATAGTAGGAGTGCTGCTGCCTCTTCTGATAAAAAAAATTTAAAGAGTTACATGAATAATTATTTGTAAAGTTATCACTGTGTGCCATAAGAACAATTCTCATAAAAGCAAACAATCTGTGGACTGTTTGCCAGGGATAGGATTCATAAAACTGGGAGGGTGGTCCTTAAATGCAGAACTAAGAGTTAAAGCTTAAGGGTATGGTGTGGGAGAGTTTTGTTCAACTGATAAGTGACTTCTATTTGTCCTTTTTTATTGATAGTGAACCCTGTGAATATGGGTGGGTAAAGTTAAAGAAAAATTGATTTGTGATTCAGAATATTAAAAGCCAAGAATCCAGAAATAGCCATTAAAAAATATGTCAAAGGATCATAGTATTTGTAGTGGTACTAAATGAAAAAAAACAAAACAAAACACAGCTCTAAGCCAAGCACTGCTTTTTAAAAAAAGCTTATATTTAATAATAAGGAAGTTTGGGGATATCCTTCGCCTAATAATGTCTTATGTTGACATTATTTTAAAGTCAGTTTTAACATCATTAGGGAAGGTTGAGATAGGTTCTATGACCTTTACTTACCAAGGGTAACTAATATCTTTTTCAGAGTCAGCCCTCCCCTCTCCTTCATTTGCCTTTTTCTTTCATCAATAAATTATGCAGCCGAAACCGGTTTGGCTCAGTGGATAGAGCGTCGGCCTGCGGACTGGGAGGTTCCAGGTTCGATTCCGGTCAAGGGCATGTACCTGGGTTGCGGGCACATCCCCAGTAGGAGATGTGCAGGAGGCAGCTGATCGATGTTTCCAACTCTCTATCTCTTTTCCTTCCTCTCTGTAAACAATCAATAAAATATATTTTTAAAAAAATTATGCAGATGCTTCCAGCTACCTGGCATTTGTATAATAAATTCCAAATTTTCCATATGTACAATTTTTGCTAATGCTGTCCTGAATTCCCTTACCATCTTTGCTCTCTCTCTCTCTCTCTCTCTCTCTCTCTCTCTCTCTCTTTTGGGGGGGGGTTGTTTTTTTAAGATGATTAAGCACTGCCTGTTATCTTTTGGAAACACTTGAGGTAGAAAACCTGAGCTGAAAGTTCGCCATTTTTGTCCTAGTATTGAAAACTGGGTAGAAGTTAGTGTCTTAAAATTCTTAATCTTGGACAAAAATTTTTAGAAGAATGTATATGTTTTTAGTTCCTTCAGTTTTTCAAGATAATTTTTCTATTTTGTTTTTGCTTTTTGGTTGCTTTGCAATATACTTAATGGGATATTAAAAACAAATCATTACATTTAGATTAACTCAAATGAATTGTTATGCCATTTTAACATATATACCAAGAAATGCTAAAAGGAACTTCTGCAGGTGCCTGATGGGGCACCTCAAATGGGAAACAGCAAATGGACAGGAAAAGAGGCAAAACATAATCTTAACTCATAATCTCCAGTTGTCACTTAACACTGACGAATCTGTTAATCCAAATTAATAATAAAAAGTAATTGCACTTTTAATTTGAGTATTGTGGTCAGGATTCACATCCTATTGTTATGAACTCATTGGTTAGACCTTTAAATCTCAGTTATCTCTCTTTGTTGGTCTTTGATACTAATTTTAAAATATTAGCACATTTGAAAGTTCATGCCTCATTTTTTGAGAGTTGGGAGTGTGGTATGTACACAGTCAATGTAAGATCCAGGGGGTATAAGGTGCAATATTATAAGGCACAAGGAAGAATTAGTTACTAAAGCAATGAAAGAGCCTTATCATGAGATTTGAGACTAGTGCTGGAGTTAGGCTGGGGGATAGTGTCTCCTGGTCCTGTGAGGAAACTCTATAAATATTTGACCATTTTGCTGGGCAGGTTGAAGAGCTGCTTTTTGTTTGTATTTTCCTGACTCTTAATCTTATTTCACTTCTAGCACACAATTATTACTAACTTAACTTCACTTTAGAAAGTTTAATTTAGAAGTTAGAATTTTTACCATGCTTGTAAAAGGCCTGGGGAAGAAACATGTTTTATCACATGAAACTTCTGATTTAACTGGTGTGGTTGGGAAATATTTTAACATAATATCCTAATGTAAGAAGACTACAGTGGGGCCTTGACTTACGAGTTTAATTCATTCCGAGACCGAGCTTGTTAAGGAGCTCATTAACTCAAATTACTCTGTCAACTCAATGCAAAAAATCGGTGGAGAGACAGCTGGTATCTCAAAAAACTCTTTGGTCGGGACACTCGTAAGTCAAGGCCCCACTGTAATTTTCTTATATAGTTTATAGAATGTAATGTTTCATACATGTAAACATGTTTAGTTTGGATTTCTCCTCACATTATACTTAATGTGTGTATTTTTAAAATAAAATCATACATAGATTTAGGAAAACTGCTGTGAACAATGTATGAGTATCACCAAGAATCTTTATGCAAACCTGAGACTAAAACATTTTAATTTTCCCTGCAATCTCATATGTAAAACTAACAAAAAAACTTATAAACTAAAATGCCTACTTTGTTGTAAAATTTATGAGTGACACTTTAAAAGATTTCACTGTGAGAGGAGAAAAGAATTAGATGCTGTGAATGGGCAGAATTGATTAATCTCTCTAGAAGAAGATTAGTGGGACCTGACAAAGTGGTGAATAAATGAACTGGGCAGATTCAGAACTTAGCAGGCACTTCGCGTTTCTATTTTCATGGTAGGGGTTAATGATGAGCCATTCAATGCAGAGCATTTTACTGGTGCTCTAAAAGGTACACAAAATATACGAGTATAAATTCATGTCCTCAAGGACCTTTACAACCAAGGGGGAGAATTAGAGTATTTAGAGACATTAGAAATGGAGGAGATTAATGTAAAATAATCTATAAATGTAATGTGACCCCAATAAAAATATCAGGCTTTTTTAAAACTAGAAAGCTGATTCCAAAGTTCCTTGAGAAGCAAGACTGACCAGGAAAGTTCTGAAAAAGCAATGAGGGTAGACTAGTCTTAAAAAATATTAAAATAGAGGGTAGACTAGTCTTAAAAAATATTTAAATAGTAATTAAAACAGTTTTGTCCTAGCATATGGCTAAACAGATCATTATAACTAAATTGAAAGGTCAAAAATAGACCCAGATATGGGAATTTAGTACAAGATAAAGATGACATTTCAGTACAGTGGGGGGAAATATGGCTTACTCATTGAAAGGTGTTAGGATACCTAGGTAGCTTTTTCCAGGAAAAAAATAAAGTTGGATACATATCTTATACCAAAATAAAATCCAGTTTTAAGTGTGAAAACTGAAATGTTTAAAGTACTTGAAGAAATCATGGGAGAATCGTAAAAGATTTTAGTGTGGTGTGAAGGCTTTTCTAAATTCAATATAAAATCCAGAAACAAAGATTTTCACTATAAAATTATAATGATAAATTATATCACTGTGTTAAATAAGTTCTTCATGGCAAAAAAACACCATAAACAAAGAAAAATGACAAATTTGAAAAAAAATAATTTGCAAATTATATTATGCTTGCTTAATATATAAAAAACTATAATTCAATAAGAAAAAGTTCAATAGTACAGAAGGAAAAAGATCCAAAACTAGAGAGTTTTTACAGAAATGGATACTAATGACTCAAGCTGGGGAAAAATTCAACTTCACTGTTAAGAGAAGTACAAAATAAAACTACACTGAGACACTAATTTTTAAACCTATTTGATCAAGAAAGATTTTTTAAAAATTGATTTTAGAGAAGGAGGAAGGCGGGGGTTGGGAGGAGAAAGAGAAACATCAATATGAGAAAAATACATTGGTTGGCTGCCTCCCTTTGGCACCCCAACCGGGACCGAACTGAAACTTAGGTATGTGCCCTCACCAGGAATCTGACCCATGACTTCCCAGTGCATGGGACAATGCTCCAACCAATTGAGCCACACCTGAGGAAGATTTTTTTAATTTCATAAACCATCGTGTTATGTTCTAGATATTATTGGTAAGAATTGGGAATCAAGTGTTTTTACTTGTAGAGGCATATAGTGGAACAACCACTAAGGATGGTGAACTACATATTCTGTATTTTGTCAATCGTCAATATACCTTCCTAGAGAGGTAAATAAATACATTTACCAGACCTT
>NW_006287915.1:4474276-4475179 GCF_000327345.1 Myotis davidii | reverse complement strand
CCCAAAAGTTTCCTTATTCTTTATCCTTTCCCCCCACCCCTGCTTTCCTTTACAATAGATTAGCTTGAGTTTTCTAGAATTTTATATAAAAGGATCATACAGTATGTACACTTATGAGTCTGACTTCTTCCACTCTGCATAATTATGTTAAGATTCATCCATGTTATAGTGTTTATTGATAGTTCATTCCTTTTTATTGCTCAGTAATATGCCTTTGTATGGATATACTGCTTTTTTGTTTATTCATTCACCTGTTGATGGACATTTGGGTGGTTTTCTATTTGTGATTATACAAATAAAGCTTCTGTAAACATTTGTGTGCAGAATAACTACCTAGGAGTAAAATGGCTGGTTTATTTGGTAGGTGTATGTTTAACTTTTTAAGAAACTGCCAAAGTGTTTTTCCAAAGTTGTATACCATTTTACTTTTCCACAAGCAGTATGAAAGTTTCAGTTCCCCCACATCCTTGCCAACACTGGATATGGCCAGGCTTTTAAATTATAACCATTCTAATAGGTATGTATATTATTGTGGTTTCAATTTGCATTTCCCTAATGACAAATAACGCTGAACATTTTTCATATGCTTAGTTGACTTCTATATATCTTCTTTTTTTAAAAAATATTTTTTATAAGCATAACCAATGGACATAAGACACTGGGGGATAGTGGAGGCTAGGGGACTGTCTAGGGCGGGGGCGGGGGGAATGGACACATATGTAATACCCTTTGTAATAAAAAATTAAAAAAAATAAATTAAAAAAAATATTTTTTAAATATATTTTATTGATTTTTTACAGCATTGTTAGATACTGTTGATGGATATTTACATTGGTTTAGGTTTTTGACATAAGTCTCTGGCATAATATTTCTTTTGTCTTTCTCTGCCATAAACCCCATCAT
>NW_006287915.1:4467814-4474132 GCF_000327345.1 Myotis davidii | reverse complement strand
GGAGGAGAGGGACAGAGAGTTAGAAACATCGATGAGAGAGAAACATCGATCAGCTGCCTCCTGCACACCTCCCACTGGGGATGTGCCTGCAACCCAGGTACATGCCCCTGACCAGAATCGAAACTGGGACCCCCGAGTCTGCAGGCCGATGCTCTATCCACTGAGCAAAACCGGCTTCTGCTAAAAAAATATTTTTATTAAGTGTGGGAGAGGGCGGAAGGGTGAAGGAGAGAGAGAGAAACATTGGCTGCCTCCTGCATGATCCCTATCCCTCCCCGGTGATTGAGCCCTGACCCAGAATCAATCCAGCAACCAAATGAGCCACACCAGCCAGGGCTCTGTGTATCTTCTTGGTGACATGTCTGTTCAAATCTTTTGCCCATATTTTATTGTGTTTTTTAAAAATTATTTAGTTTGAGAGTTATTTATATATTTAGGGAGGGTTTTTTAGTTTTTGTTTGTGTGTTTTGTTTATCCTCACCCGAGTGTATTTTTCCATTGATTTTTAGAGAGAGTGGAAGGAAGTGAGAGACAGAAAAGCATCGATGTGAGAGAGACACATCGATTGGTTGCCTCCTGTACCCACCCCGACCAGGGCCAGGGAATCTGCAACAGAGGTATGGGCCCTTGACCAGAGTCAAACCTGGGACCCTTCAGTCAGCGGACAGATAATCTATTCACTGAGCCAAACCGGTGAGGGCTCTTTATATATTTTGAATATAAGTTCTTTAACAGATACATGATTTACAAACATTTTTTTCAGTTTATCTTTTCATTCTCTTCATGTCTTTCAAAGAGCAGAAGTTTTAAATTCTGATGAAGTTTAGCAATCTTTTCCTTTATCGAGTGTGCTTTGGTGCTGTTTCTAAAAACTCTTCGCTTAGCTCATGGTCACAAAAATTTTTCTCTCATGCATTCATCTTTGCTTGAAATATTAAAGTTGAAATTATTAGGGTGACATCAGTTAATAAAATTATTATATAGGGTTCAGTTGGACAATTTTATAATACATCTCCCATCTAACGGTATTTTAATAGATGATCTCATTTTTTCCCACAGCATATTGAACAGCATTCTCTCTACTGCTCCTTTTCCTAGAATTAGAAACATGGTCAAGAACCTCACATTTTATGCCTGGTGTGTGTGGCTTAGTGATTGAGCATCAACCCACGAATAAAGAGGTCAGGGCACATGCCTGGGTTGCAGGCTCGATTCCCAGCAGGGGATATGCGGGAGGCAGCCACTTGATGATGTGTTTCTCTCATCATGTTTCTCTCTATCCCTCTCCCTCTCTAAAAATCAATAAAAACATATTAAAAAAGAACCTCCCATTTTAAACAAATTATGAGCATCTCCTCTTCTTTCCTGTTTTATAATAAAATTCATTGAAAGTCCACATTGGTACCTCTATCTGTGTTCTCCTATTTCCCCTTCATTCTTCAAACTACTGCAATTTTCCACCTGACCCCATCACTCCACAAAATTGTTTTTACCAGGGTCAAGTATAACTATTTTCAAGGTGTCTCTTCTATATTTTCCCTTGTGTCTCATGACTTCCCATCCACATTAAAATTATAACTTCTTGCCGAAGCCGGTTTGGCTCAGGGGATAGAGCGTCGGCCTGCGGACTGAAAGGTCCCGGGTTCGATTCCGGTCGAGGGCATGTGCCTGGGTTGCGTGCACATCCCCAGTGAGGGATGTTTCTAACAGAGTATAATTTTTACTTACTTTGTTTATGTCTGTTTTCCCTGGTTAACAGACATAAAATTAGAAGGTAAAATTAGAGAGTATAAGAATTTTCTCCGCATTCCTAGAACACAGAATCAAGCTGGAACATCGTAAGAATGCAATTTGTGTTGAATGAATGAACACTGAATTGTGATTATTTTCATGTCTTCTACATTAGACCAAGAGCTACTTAGAAGACTGGAAGTATTGTTCTTATCTCTTTATTTGCCACGTTAGCTCAGAGACTGATCCTTAAGTGAATGTATGAGAAGTGCATGGGGAGGCACTATGGTACCATTTACCCAATTTGGGTAAATGCTTCTTGGTATTCCAAGGCCTGAGAAAGTAGTTTTTAAATTCTACACTGGAACCCTAGATCTCCAATGAATTGATATTAGAATTTTGCAAACAATGGAGATTTAAGTTGCCTAAAGACACTATCAGTGGTCTCCAGAGAAACAGAACTAACCGGAGATTATCTATCTATCGATCTATCTATCTATCTATCTATCTATCTATCATCTATCACCTGTTTATCTGGAGACTTATTATGAGGAATTGGCTCATGCAATTATGGACGCAGAGAAGACCCACAATCCGCTGTCTGCAAGTTGGAGACCCAGGGAAACCAGTGATGTAATTCAATCCAAGTCTGAAGCCCCGAGAACAGGGGAGCTGAAGATGTATTTCCCAGTTCCAGGGCAAAGAAGAGGGGATGAGAAGTCCCAGTTCAAGCAATGAGACAAGAATAAAGGGATAAATTCTTCCTTTCTCAACTTTCGTTCTATTTAGGCCACAAATAGATTGGATGATGCCCGAACACATTAGAGAGGGCAATTTACTGAGTCCATTAATTCAAATGCTGATCTCCTTCAGAAACACACACACACACACACACACACACACACGCACGCACACACACACGCACGCACACTCAGAAATGATGTTTTATTTGGGCACCTTGTGGCCATTCAAGTTGATACATAAAATTAACCAGCACATTGTTTATCCCTCTAATTTGTGTTATTTATTAGGATTTTTTGAAAATACTTCTGCTGCTCAAGTAAATTTAAACCCAAGACAGGAAGGAAAGAAGTTCAGAGACAAGCACAGAAGATAAAGTTCTCAACTTTGAGTGCACATTTGAATCACTAGGGGAGTTTCTGTACTGATACCTGGACCTCACCCCCAGAAGTATTGGTAAGGTCAAGGACTGAGCATAAACATATATTTTTTAAAATTTTTGGATTATTCTGAACCACTGGAATAAGTAGTCCTTGACAAATAGTAGGGAAGATGAAAGCTAGACTGCTGAGAGAGGCAAATGTCTCCAATGGCTGCTTACGGTCCTCTTTAGTAATACTGGGTCATAGACAGTCCCTGTTATTGTTTTGTTGTTGTTTGTAGTCATGACTAGTAATTGGATCCAGACACTTGAGGGGACAAGAGAGCAGACCAAGTGCTTAATTGTTACTTTATGGGACACTAATAACAACTAAAAAAAAAAAAAATCCTTCTTCCTTGAAGCTTCTAAAGGTTAATTATCAACCAGTTCTTTCAACCCTTAAATTACTTTCTGAGAGTGAATTAGAAAGAGGAGCATGAATTCTATTAGGAGATTGTAGTACTAGTGTAGATTAATTCTTCTTATTAAATGGTACCCTGTTGTTCATTTTTCACCACAAAGAGGTTAACTTAATCCTTGTTTCAAGCTTGCATATTGAGCAATTCTTGATAAATGCATGTAGAATGCTAACCTTTATAACAGGCACAATCCAATAAGGAAAAAAATTTGTTTTTGGAATGCAATTTCAAATTCATAAAGTGAAATTTAGTATCTTGGAAAGAGGGCATATGAGTTTCCTGGTGTATTATTAGTATTCCTAAGGGAAATTTCCAATATTCTGGGATTCAATATAGACTCAGAATAAATATATGCTACTGGCACTACATGAGGCATGCTAACGACTTAACCACGCTAGACTTATTAGCAGGTAAGTAAGGTCAAAGGTCACATCATTTTGGTCCGAGCTCCCTATGTTTGGTTATTATTCCCTTTCATGAAAATACATTTTAATAACAGAAAAACTCTCCATGTCAAGAAGGGCATGTTTTAATTCAGTTATTTCTAAAGAGTAAGCTATTTTCATAAGCTATATTGAAAGTTTTTCCCTTCAAATTAAGTGCTTTTTTTGTGAGTAAATTTAATGAAACGGTTCACCACAAGAATTGCCTTTTAAATTCCAAAACAAAAGCATTAAGATGAAAGTTGACTTTAACAGAAATGGATATTGCATTATTTCTTCCACAAGTGCCTGTACTTTTTATTTTGTGGTGATTTGTGTCCCCCGATATGCTTTATCTCATGCCTGACTGATTACAAGTGTGAAGGGGGGTTAAATGTATTTGCTATTGGCAATTTAGAATTAATTGTAATACCCTGTAATCCAAATTCCAATCTGTCATATCCAGTCAAATTGTGAAGCACTGTAATTGTATTTTAGAGATCCACTGCCATTGATTATAGCTACCTCATTTGTGTTTTAATATACCATGACGAATTTGTGAATGGAAATACAATCTTGTAACAAGCCAGGAAACAAGAATTGTTCTTCCTATTATAACAGCAAGAAAATTATTTCTTAACAAATGAAAAGAGAAGGCGATAGTAAGACAGTAAAGAGAATTCACATAAGGATGCAAAAGACTTCAATTTTCTAACAGTGCATAAAGATAAATTAGGCATAGAATTTTAAAAAACATTTTGAAACAAAACATTACAGAAATATTTTTAAGTTAACAGTGTTTTTGAAATCTAGGCATACTAATATAGCTTGCTCTACTTTATTTGTTCAAATTGCATGTAGTATTCCACATCTTATTGGAAATTCTGTGGCGATCATTCAGGTTTTTAATAAGTTTTTACTATTACAAATAATGCTGTAGTAAATATTTTGTACATGACACTTCATACATGTGGAAGATTCACTAGGGAATATGCTTAGAAGTGGGATTTCTAACTTGCAGAATATGCACAGCCTGTATTTTAGCTTTTAAAAATTAAATCTATGTAAGAACACTTTTTAAAAAATATATATATATATTTTATTGATTTTTTACAGAGAGGAAGGGAGAGGGACAGAGAGTTAGAAACATCGATTAGCTGCCTCCTGCACGCCCCCTACTGGGGATGTGCCCGCAACCAAGATACATGCCCTTGACCGGAATCGAACCCGGGACCCTTCAGTCTGCAGGCCGACGCTCTACCCACTGAGCCACACTGGGTAGGGCAGGTAGGGCAAGAACACTTAACATGAGATTTACCCTCTGGACAAATTTTTAAGTATACATTGTTGACTATAACTACAGTGTTGTACAAGCAAATCTCTAGAGCATATTCACCTTGTCTAACTGAAACTTATTAGTAACTTCCCAATTACTGCCCCACCCCAACTCGTGGCAACCAGTTTCACTCTTTGATTCTATGAATTTGATTAGTCTAGATACCTCATATAAGCAGAATCATGCAGTATTTATTTTTCTGTGACTGGCTTATTTCACTTAGCATACTGTTCTCAAGGTCCATCCACTTGTCACATATTTCAAATTTTCTTTTTTTTGAAGGCTGAATAGTATTGTATGTATGACTATCAATGGACATTTAGGTTGTTTCCATGTCTTGGCTATTGTAAATAGTGCTGCAATGAACATATAATTCAAGATCTAATATCTATTCAAGATTCTGACTGAAATTCTTTAGATAAATACCAAGAGTGGGATTTCTGGGTCATGTGATAGTTCTATTTTTAATTTTTCAGTTGTTTTTCCATTGAGTATGATGTTAGCTGTAAGCTTTTCTCTTTTTAAAGAATATACTTTTATTGCAGAAGGGGAAAGAGAGAGAGAGAGAGAGAGAGAGAGAGACATCAATGGTGAGAGAGAATCATTGATTGGCTGCCTCCTACATGCTCCCTACTGGGGATTAAGGCCACAACCTGAGCATGTGCCTTTGACCAGAATCAAACCTGAGACCCTTCAGTCCATAGGCTGACATTTTGTCCACTGAGCCAAACTGGCTAGGGCTCTCAGGGATTCTCGATTCCAATAGTTCCTAGCACATAGTAGGTACTAAGAAAACACAGGATTAGTAAATATCTACATTTTATTTTTATTTTATTTTTAATTTTTTATTACAAAGGGTATTACATATGTGTCCATTCCCCGCCCCCAGCCCTAGACAGTCCCCTAGCCTCCCCTATTCCCCAGTGTCTTATGTCCATTGGTTATGCTTATATGCATGCATACAAGTCCTTTGGTTGATCTCTTACCCCCCTACCTCCCGCCCCCCAACCCTCCCCGGCCTTCCCGCTGCAGTTTGACACTCTGTTTGAGGCCGCTCTGCCTCTGTATCTATTATTGTTTAAAAGTTTATAATGGTCTCAATTATCCATGAGTAAGTGAGATCATGTGGTATTTTTCCTTCATTGACTGGCTTATTTCACTTAGCATAATGCTCTCCAGTTCCATCCACACTGTTGCGAATGGTAGAAGTTCCTTCCTTTTCACAGCAGCATAGGATTCCATTGTGTA
>NW_006287915.1:4452901-4461900 GCF_000327345.1 Myotis davidii | reverse complement strand
GGACGCTGCTGGCTGCCACGCTGTCTCCCTCCGACCGTCTGGGCTCAGAGGTCTGGCAAACTTTCCTGCCCAAATCCCTGTTTTTTTTTTTCCTTTCCAGGGGAGTTCTGCCCTTCCCGGCTGCAAACTGTCTCACCAGCTGAGCAATTTCGCCAATTCGGGGTGGGTGTTATTAGTTTCAGCTGCTCACTCCATTTGCTCCGGGACACGACCTGGGACGCGTCTGCCTATATCGCCGCCATCATCCAAATATCTACATTTTAAAGGGGAGAACTAAATCAATTACTTAGAAATTCTTACTCTGCTATCCTAGTCTTCAAGTAAAATATTCACATTTATTTGAATAGAATAAATGGAGTGAGGATTTGGGGCTTGAATTCCTCAATTCTCCTCATAAGTGAATATACAAACAGAATCACCAGGCATAAAGTCTTTAAAACGCTGTGCTTATTTGATGATTCTGAAAGTAATGCAGCGTCAGTGTCATGGCAAGGGAGATCTTTCTCTGGGTTGCCTGCATCCTCTGATCTTATGAGAGCCTGGAGGGAGTCCCAGAGGAAAAATCAGTAGGAAGGTAGGAACACTGGCCCCACCCCCATCGCTACAGCTTCCAGGAGCTTCACTCTCTGGAGTTGTCCCATGTACGGATTCCAGTAATTCATCCATATTTCTAGTTTGGTCTTCCAACTAGTTTGTGTGGCATATGTGGTGGTCCCATCTCAGTTAAGCTACCAGACTTCTAATTCAAAGAAAAACAAGTTTAGGAGCTCATGTACCATCATACTTGAAGATTAAACTACTGACAAGCTGCGGGAACGAATTTCAGAATGTTAAATCCTCTTACAGTCCTAAGAGTTTGGTGTTTGGTGTAGAATCTACACTGTAGATCCTTAAGGCTCCCTCCCCCCCGCCCCCATTTTATCCTTTATGCCCATAACAAGTGAGGAAATCAAATAGTTCACTTAAATAGTTGGCTCCAACACATTCTTAAATCCCAATAACAAGTTCCATATATACTATACTATCGTATATCTTTTCTTATGGCCTAATATTGATTTGAAGTTGTGGGTATGAAGTAAGGGACAGTATACTGATTATGGGTGTACATGCTGTTATGCAGGGAGTGTTTACATAAAATCCTTAAATAACTGTTGTAGAGAAACATACACCCTCAAACTTTATTTTTTTAAATATATTTTCATTGATTTTAGAGAGGAAAGGAGAGGGAGAGAGAAAGATAGAAACATCAATGACGAGATGCCCCCACTGGGGATCAAGCCTGAAACCTGGGCTCTTGACTAGAATCGAACCCAGGACCCTTCAGTCCACAGGCCAACGTTCTATCCTAACCAGCTAGTCTGCCCCCCTCAAACTTTAGATGGAATGTTTAGACTGCAACAACTGGTATTTTCAAGTGTTTAATTTATGCAACTATTTGAATTTGCTAGTTTTGTTTTCCATTAGTTTCATCAGAGTACGAGAGAGAAATAATGCTGTAGATTTGTGCCAATATAATTTTAAATGATTATTACATTGATATTCCTTTTTCTTACCTAATAGCTTATAAATTTCCTGTTTTCTTTCTTCATTTTATAAACAGTGGGGAAAAAGCATTTAACATAAAGCTTCATGACATATTAGAGGAGAGAAAAATGTGAGTGGATAAGCAATGAAGCTGAGAAGGAAACATTTGATATGAGGTAATATGTGCCTTAATAGAAGAAAACAAGAATACCTCCTCAGGCTCACCAATAACTCCATTTCTCAATAGTTAGCTATGTTATGATTCAGAGATAAATGGAAACATTTCCTGAATAATCAGTAGTTTGGGAAGCTATTTTTTATTATTTGCCCATCAGGTCTTTCATTTCCAAAGCATCGTAGCAATAGAGGAAAAAAACATATGTAAAAGCTGTCTCCGAGATATAAACAATTGACATTCAAAAACTCCCCGCATTTAACCATGCCTCGGGATTGAAGTTTTTATTTGTTTTTCAATAGCTCTTCATTGTTTTTCCAGCTCCTACAATTCTAGTAGTTGAGACTCTTTTGCCTATCACTGCCAGGATGAAGGACTGTGGAGAAGCTTTCCAGGAGAAGGAGTTGATGTCCTGGCTGAGAAGGCATCTCGTAGTTGAAACGGGTAGGTCTGGGAACGGAAAGCAAGGGGATGTCAGGCTGAAGGGACCTAATAAGCAAAGGAAGAAATTGCATGGAGTTCAGAGAACCGTAACAATTTGCAGAGAATGGCAGAAAAGAAGCTGAAGGATTAAGTCAAGAAATGAGCCTGAATGTCATCCTGTCAGTATTGATTAAAAATTAGTGAATAATTTTAGGAGGTTAATGTTATTATAACTGAAAACAGGAAAAAAGATCACTGTGCTTCATTGTTGAGAAAAGTTTAGAAAGCAACAATATTTTAGGCAGGGAGGACAGGGAATTGCTGTCGTCTTGCATGGGGAGATAATAGTAGCCTTAGGAATATTGGATAACTTGAGAGCTCTTCAATTGCATTAAGGGTTAAACAAATTTTTCAATCCTGGTTGCACATATGGTATTACAAACAGATAGGCTGTCTACCCCATAGCCATTTTCTCTTTCTTCTTTGGTAACTAACTGCTCTTTGGTACTGAGAGCCATAAACTTGAGGGTTCTACTATATTCTGAGCCATACTAATTTAGGAATAAGAATGAGATGAATTCTGGCCAATAAGATTTGAAAGACTCCTTATGGCTTTTCATTAGTCCTAAAAGAGGAACACATGGAGAAGATATTCATCAATGATATACCTGATAAAGGGGCAATATCCACAATTTATAAAGAACCCATACAACTTACCACCAAGAAAGCAAACAATCCAATAAAAAATTGGGCAAATGACCTGAATAGACACTTCTCCAAAGAGGACATACAGATGGCCAATAGACATATGAAAAGTTAGAAAACATCACTATTCATGAGAGAAATGTAAATTACAACCACAATGAGATATCTTTTCACACCTGTTAGAATGACTATTATCAATAAATCAACAAACAACAAGTATTGGTGATGATATGGAGAAAAAAGAATCCTTGTGTACTGTTGTTGGGATTGCATATTGGTGCAGCCACTATGGAAAACAATATGGGAGCCCTTGAAAACATTAAAAAAAATAGAACTACCTTATGACCCAGCAATTCCACTTCTGGGTATTTATCCAAATAAACCTAAACATGAATATGAAAACTGATATGCACCTTATGTTCATTGCAGCATTATTTACAATAGACAAGATATGGAAATAATCTGAGTGTTCATTGATAGATGATTGCATAAAGATGTGATAATATGCTTGCATGTGAGCATGCGTGCACATGCACACACATACAGTGAAATATTACTCAGCCATAAAAAAGAATAAAATTGTACCATTTGCGACAACATGAATGAACCTAGTAGGCATTATACTAAGTGAAGTCAGACAGAGAAATACCATGTGATTTCACTTATGTGTGGAACCCAAACAAAATAAATAAAACAGAAACAGACTCATAGATACAGACTAAATTGATGGTTGCCAGATGGAAGGGGAATTGGCATGCGGGAGGGGTGGGGAGGTGAAAAAGGTGAAAGGATTAAGAAATAGAAATTGACAGTTATGAAATAGTCACGGGGATGTCAAGTACAGCACAGGGAACATAGCCAATAATATTGTAGTAACTATGTATGGTGTCAGGTGGCTACTGGACTTATTGGTGGGATCACTTCGTAAGTTTTATGAATGTCTTTGCTGTACACCTGAAACTAATATAAAATAATTTTGACACGAACAACAGGGGGATGAGAGCATGAGTGGGTGGGGGGGGGGAGGTTGGGAGTTAATGGGGTGATGAGGACACATTTGTAATACCTTAACCAATAAAGAAATTAAAGATAAAAATATAATAATAATATTGAATGTCAACTGTAATTGGGAAAAAGGGAACCCATGTAAGTAACTTCTTCTCTTCCAGCCTTTGCACATTTTTGTAGGAGGATGGGATTGATGGGACTGCTGCAGTCATTTTGAGAGCATGAGGACTATTTTAGGACAAAAACATCCCGGAAATGAAAGAACAAAATTATTTCAAGAAGTGGAGTATTCAATGACCATGTTGAGGTGGTGAATTAATTAACCCCAAAACTGCCCTCTCTCTCGAACTTTTGTTGAGACAAATCAAAATCTACTTAATTAATACATTTTTAAAAAAACATATTCCATCGATCTTCTACAGAGAGGAAGGGAGAGGGACAGAGAGTTAGAAACATCGATCAGCTGCCTCCTGCACACCCCCCACTGGGGTTGTGCCTGCAACCAAGGTACATGCCCTTGACTGGAATCAAACCCGGGACCCTTGAGTCCACAGGCCAACGCTCTATCCACCGAGCCAAACTGGCCAGGGCTAATACATTTTTATATCACCTTTTGCTTATCAATTCACTTATTGATGGATTTGGGGGTTTCAACCTTTCCTCTCTTGTGAATAATGCTCCTAGGAATATTGGTGTGCAAATACCTATCTCTGCTTTCAATTCTTTTGGACACATACCTAGAAGTAAAATTGCTGGATCATAAGAAAATTCTGCTTATATATTTAGGAACTGCCATACTGTTTTCCACAGTGGCTGCACCATTTCACATCAGGAATATTCGGAACATTCTCTTTTGTATCATACCCTTTGTCTGTTTCCCATTTTCTAGATTCTGTATGTTGCTCTCTCATAATTAACTGCCTTGTTTTGGTGTCACACAGCTACCAGTTGCTTCCTGAGAAAGGGTGCATAAGAGATACAATTTTTTTTTTAACTTGCGTGTCTGAAAATGCATTGTTTTACTCTCACACTTGGGTATTTCATTCTAGGTAAAAAATATTTTCAAAGGCTTTCCTTCATTGAGTTACAGCTTCCAGTATTCCTACTAGCAAGGTCAAAGAAATCTTTTTTTTTTTTGAGTGTATTTTTTTTTTTATTAAAGTATTACAAAGGGTATTACATATGTGTCAAAGAAATCTTTTTTCTCATCCTTTTCATGTAACCTATTTTCTTTTTGCCCTTCATCAAAGTTTTTACTATCTTTTTTTCATTCTCATTCTTCTGCAATTTCACAATTATGTCCTTTGTTGTTGGTCTTTTTAATCCATTCTGCTGGGCACTTGGTGGGCTGATTGAATTTGAAAATTCATGCCCGACATTTCTGGGGAATTTTTTTCTTTAAAAAAAATGTTTTTATAATTTATTTAAAATTACAGTTGGTGCACAATATTATAGTTTCAGGTGTACAAACCTGTGATTAGACATTTATATAACTTATGAAGTGACCACTTTAATAAATCTAGTACCCATCTGACACTATATATAGTTATTACAATACTAGAGGCCCGTTGCAGGAAGATTTTAGGAAAGTCTGCAGTATGAGCCAACACAGGCCATTTGTATGAAAACACTGGAAACTGGGTAGGCCTACAAGTTAGGTGTGGTGGGATCTCTGGGAATCACCAGGGCCAGGTAAACAGCGTTCACTAGGTTGATGGAGACTCAGATATGGTGCCACCTGCTGGCTCTGTGGAACAATGGCCTCTGCCAGCACTTTTAAAAAAAATTCTTTATTATTTAAAGTATTACATATGTCTCCATCTCCCGCACCCCGCACTGACCTCTCCCCGGTCATTCCCACCACAGCTGCCTCACCTGCCCTCATCCTGAAGCCAGATAATTCAGTTCTTCCCCATATGTCCGTGATGTAACTTTTTGAAATGCTGCCCCAATGCTGGAGCTCAGAGCAAGTGAGTACAAGTTAGTGCATGGGTCCTTTAAGAGGAATGCCTGTGTCTCCAGAATCTGTCCCCGCTGGTTTTTATGCTTGTTTTTTATAGCCAGAAGTCATGGAGACTTGTCTTCCTGGCACTGGAAACCCGGGCTGGGGAGCCAGATGTGGGCTGGGACTCCTCTCTCATTAGGTGGTACCTCTGCAGCCCACATTTCCACCACCCATGTGTGGTATCAGCCCTTTTCAGGCCTCTGCCCCTCCTACAAGTCTCATGTGGCGTTTTCCTTATCTCCTTGGTTATAAGACTTCTGTTCAACTAGTTTTGGGCACTCTGAATGAATGTTGTTCTGTAAGTGAGTTGTAATTTTAATGTGGTTGTGGGAGGTTCTGCATACCATGTTTAGGTATGCCACTATCTTGACTGGTACTCCCCCATTTATGGGAAATTTAAAAAAACATTTGTTTGATCATTTTCTTTTCTCCATATTCTCTGCTCTCTCTCTCATTTGGATATTGTATGACTTGTTGTAATCCACTACTTTTCTTAGCTTTTCTCTCTTCCAGGGCTTTGCCTTTTTGTTTTAATTTTTGGGATATTTCCTCAGCATATTTTCCAATCCATTTGTAGGTTTTTTAATAATTTATCTTATCATTTTTTGACTTCTAATGTTCATTTTGCTTTCCTGAATATTTCTTTACAAGGCCCTTTATTTTTGTTTCATGAATGCAAAATCTTCTCTTATCTCTCAAAAGATATTTATTATAATTAAAAAAATTTTTTTCTGTTCTCTGTTGTCTTGAATTACTTTTTGTTGGTTTGTTCATTTTGGTCTCTGCCTTTCAGCTTAAAGGTTTTCTTTAAATGTGGAATGATCCACGATTATCTGTTTACAGCTTAGGGTCCAGGAACAAAAGCTGACTGGAATTTTTAGGTATATATATAGGGGTTGTTGGTTTTTGTTCTACACTGTAGAAAAAGGTGGTTGGGTCATTTCAATGAAGACCCCCAGCTGCAGTATCTATAAGTCTGATTTCCTCAGCTGGTTAATTTATCCAGAGAGAAATTTATAATCTCTTGGCTATGAGCAAAGTCTGTGCTCTTTCATAGTACTACCTTGTATGGCCGAGCACTAAAAATTTTAGTCTGACTGGTGTAAGAGTTCAGGAACGATAAAGATCAATGAGAAGTGACAAATTTGGGGAAAATCTTATTAGATGATGGTATAAGGTCTCAAAGTCAAATAGGTTAGTCAGCAACTGAGTTGAAAGAGCATCACATTTAATAGGTAATTAGATGTTGCAGTTTACAGAGAGGAGTGATCACTTTAGTGTAGCACAGCTAACTAAGACATGTATCTATAATGATGTCTCTATTCAGTCATAAAAGCAGCTCCTGACTTTGGTAAATCATCGATCTCTAAGAGACTCAATTTTTTCAACTGAAAAGTCTGGGGAGACTACCTCTGAAGTCCTGCCTAGGCCTAAAGTTTCTTTAAGGTACTTATTAAGATTCTTTTATATCATATGACTTTCTGAGTGATGTTGTAATTAGTAAATGACTCTATAGTTCATGGGAGTGAACTTAAGAACTATAAAATTACTCACTCCCATGAAAACAGTAATTATTTTAAGTTATAAGGAACTCAATGACTTTTTTTAACTTTAAACTCATACGCATGCTGCTCTAAAACACCTGTCCACTTGTTACATGTAAGTGTACTATGATTATTTTCCTTCTAATATAGTAAAAAAACTAAAACATGAAACACACTATATTGAAATTCCAACCTTGTTTTTTGCATACAGAGGATATCATTGAAGAAAAAAAATGGTCTCTTTCCTCTTGAAAGTAAAGTCTAACAATGCCATTTCTAAATGGAAATTGATTTAAATTATTTGTTAAATGAATCCATAGTTAGCGTCTGCTATGGGTTAGGCGTTTATGTCAGATATGGTGGTCACGATGTGAAAAGTATACATACTCCCTGCCTTCCAAGGGTTCATAGCCTATTGAGGAAAAAGAAAGCAATTCAGTAAGTAACCAAGTATTTTGTAGTCTGAGACCATGGGAATGTAGAAATGGAACCTCGGTAACTGATGTCTGCTTTGGCTTACACAGCAGCCACCCCCCTTTCTTCTGGAATGGTTTCTAAATTTTTCTTTGGGAATTACCCTTCCTCTCATTTCAGGTACTTTGATGCTATGGGCAAATCAGGCTGAGCAGAACATCATATACTTTGGGCCACAGAGATTGCCTCAGGGATGATCCCATGAGCCAAGCCAAGCCAATCTGCTATAGTCAGAAGCAATCTAGGGACGCAGCATGGTACATTCAGGAAGCATTCAGATATTAGGCTATGGTTGGAGAATTGGATCTGAGTGGGGAAAGTTGGGAGATAAAGCTAAAATGGTGGGCAGAACAATTATGAAGGACCTTGTATGCTATGCTGGAGAATTTGAACTCTTTTCTGAAGAGATGGCACAGCTAATAAGGGATTTTAAGCATGGAGCTCACATGATCACATTTATGTTTTAGAAGAATTAATCTGATAGAGATATGAATTATGGGTTAGGAAGAAGATGAAGTAGAAAGCAAGGGGAGAATTAAGATGCCACAGTAATCATCCAAACCAGGGGTAATGAGAGACCTGAATGTGGGAGTGGGGGCAGGAAAGAGAGACATAGTGGGGGTGTTTCCCAGGACCTCTCCAGAGAAAAACATCAGAAAAGGGAAACATGATTGCAAGACTCTCCTGGAGAAATTGTGTTCTGACTGCATTTCTAATTCAGCAAATGGTAGTAATTTTCACAAAACAAAGGCAAAATATAAGTTAGTTTAACACTGTGTTTCTCAAAGCTTAAAGTGAACACAAATCACCATAGGATCTTGTTAAGATGTAGATTTTGATTCAGGGTGGGACCTGAGATCCTGCATTTCTAACAAGCTGCCAAGTGATACTGGTGCTTGCTGATTGCAGACTATACTTTGAACAGCAAAAACTTAGGACTTTTTTGAGGCGTCAGTGGTTCATTCAAATAAAAAGGTCCAGCAGACTGTTCACATAAAAACATTCAAACCTGTAAAGAATTTTTGTGAGTTTATCTGAGCCAAATTGTTGACAATAGCCGGGAAGCAGAATCTCAACAGACTGAGGTAATCCTCTGGAGAATGGTGTTACATCTCTATATTTATACATTGCTCAAAGGAAG
>NW_006287915.1:4448881-4452857 GCF_000327345.1 Myotis davidii | reverse complement strand
GTGTAGGGAGTCATAATAATACAAACCACATATGATAGGAGATAAAACATAGAAAGTCTTTGTGGATGATTATCTATACCTTCAACTAGCTTTCAATATGATAAGCAAGGTATTTTAAAATCAGATTTTTATTTATAGATGTTGATGATTTCTAGTTAGAAACAGCAATTGTGGAAAGTTCATCAACATCAGGTCCAAGTATTTAACTGGAAAGTTTGACATTTTGTTCTGAAAACTGGAGCCTATTGTTATTTGAGTAGTTGGAGAATTATAAGTGGATTTCCATATAAGTGAATTTCCAGGATTACCTGTGTGAGAATAAACAAGTCATCGTTTCTGTCAAAGAACAGTGTAGACAGCCACCATTTTGGGCTGCGTGACTTGGGGGCTCCCATCTTGAAACAGCAAAGGCCAACCCCTCCCTTTGAATTAGCCAATCACGAAAAACTGTGCGCCTGGGCTCCAATCAAGAGCAAGGGATGGGTCACGTGTGTCAGGGGTTATAAATCCCGAGCAGCCCACCTGCTGGTGTTCTCAGGCTTCCAGACCATGTGTGCGCACCCTTGTACACAGAGGTAAAGATATTTGCCTTGCTGCCTGGCTCCCCAGTATGTTTCGTGTTTTACCAGGACCCCTGACTTGGGGGCTCATCTGGGATACCATCTGTTGCCACAGGGAAATTGGACCCCTCTCCTGAGGAGGTGCAGCCACTGCCAAGTTGCGGCGGCCTTGGTGAGGAGGGACAGCCATTACCCCTTGGACTACGAGCTTTGGACTGAGAGTGAGCCAGCAACGCAGGAAGGGCCCAAGCAAGACCCGTGGCAATCAGGTAACGTCATGCATGAGCCAAGGTGGGAAATTGAAGTGAGTGCTACTTTAGTGATTGGGTATCCTCGGAGGTCGGGCATATATGACTGGGATGTGTCTTGGACATAAAGCAAGTGCAGAGTTCTGTTCTGATCTGTGGTTCCGTTCTCCTGCGAGGGAAGTGGCCAGAGAGGGACGAAGCAGATCTCGGGGAGTATGAGAAACCTCCAACATGGGGAGTTGAGTACACAGTCACAAGCGACCTGCCAAGGATGGGAAACACAAATTCTAGGCCTAGGGAATACATTCCCCCTGGAATAGTCCATTGGGAGAATGCTGAGATTCTGGGGAAGCAAGTTCCCAAACCAGGGACGGAGACATTGCTTTTGGTATAAACTTTTAGTGTTGCTCGCGCCTGTATGAGAGTGTGTGTTGATGTTTTATGTCTGTTTTTGTTTGTTTGTTTGTTTTGTTTACTTTGTTTAAAGATAGGGCAAGTCCCACCTTGGGGGAAGCCCAGTTGTGTGTGGTGGGCCTGAACCCATGACAGAGATTGTAGGAACATCCCAGCAGTTGCCAAGAATCCTTATTCTTCGGGATTCATCCTGCTCTACCTGGCAAGGTGTTGGCCCACCAGAAACTCTGAGCTAGTAAGATTTCTGTCTTTATGTCTATAAAGTAGGGATTTTAATGTGCTCTTCCCTGATTTATGATTTTTTGTGCTGGGTTAAAGATTTTAAGATTCTAAGCTTAATTTAAAAGTGTAACATTTGTAAAGGTTGCAATCCAGGGGAGTTTAAAACAAAGGCCAGCCAGTTCCAAGACTGCTTGTGGTTAACGAACCATTATCTTCCCCACCTGAGGCAAAGCAGGAGGGGAAAGGAAAAAAGAAAAAAAGAAGCCAGAGGTTTCCAAAGCGGCAGAATGGGAGGTGGTACTTGAGTGCCTGCAGAACTCGGCAGGGCAGAGAAATTTGCAAAACTCTGCGCAGCATCACGTCCATTAAACATCAAGTTGTCAGCATTGGTATTAACCAGGATGGGACCGGAACGGACCGGGACAGGAAGCGGGTGGCCCTTGCCTGCTTGCGACGTCACAAACCTGCGCAGGCCAGCCGAGGCAGAACTGAGGCTCACCTTGGGGGCATGGCAGCAAGAGAATGGGCAGTTCTTAAATGAGGATGGACCGCATTCCAAGAGTGGTCCTGGAGGCACTCCCAGCCAGATTAGCGTGTCCTTCCTTTGAACAGAAAGGGCAATCATAGTTAATAGCATAATTAAAATAAAATGGTACTTTCACATTGAGTTATCCATTACAAAAGTAGTCAAGAAAATGCTTTAGGTAATAATTGGCTTTAAAAATCTCAAAGTAATGAAGTTAGAAAATAAGCTTTATTTTGGTCAATTCTTTTCTAGTAAAATAATTATGTTATACTAGAAGCCTGGTGCACAGATTCATGCACTGGTGGGGTCCCTCAGCCTGGCCTGCCCCCTCTTGAAATCTGGGACCCCTCAGAGGATGTTGGACTGCAGGTTTTGGCCCGATCCCTGGGTTTGGGCAGTCCATCAAAGTTGTTAAGATATAATAAATAGATGTAACGAAAATGAAGAATTTAGATAAATCTTTTCAGTAAAAATCTAAAAGGGAACAAGGGCAGACAGGAAGGAGACCCTTGTCCTGCCTTCCCCTCCCTATGCGACCCAGGGACAATCTGAGGGGACAGCCAACATGGAGATTTACAATCCCAGCCTCCCCCCAGCGGGAGGAGAGCTATCTTGATAAGGATCCAACCGCCATGAGGTCACTGAACCATAGGCAGCCGGGGAGGAGCCCGAGCCCAGGCCGGGCACCACGCCACTCCCGCTCATCCTGGCCCAGCTGCACCTGCTGCCACCTCTGCTTGGAAGTGGTGGGAGAGGCTTGTGCAAGAAAAAAAAAAAGTTAAAACCTCTGCTGGAAGACTTAGCTGACTAGCTAGACTAAAAGAAGGGGGGGTGATTTGAAAGTCAGCTATGGCTATCTGGGAAAGGGAGCACCTGGCTGTGCTTCCAGCAGATGTAAGATTTCCAAACCGGGGAGCCCCAGTGGGACCATAACAACAAGGCCCATAGGGGATACACGCCCCCTGGTGGTCAGTGTGTGTCATAGCGATCAATCAACCAGTCATTAGACTGTTCAGTTGTTCGGTCACTTAGGCTTTTATATATATAGATTAATCAGGTATTTAATAAAAGCACCATCTTTTAATCATAGGAACTGAAGTTTTCTGGCCTTTGTTCCTGTCTAATACACTTTAATATATAATCTTTTGGTAAGATCAAGGTTTGAATTTTAAGAAAAGTTTTTGTTTGTTTTTTTACCTAGATTTGGCTGTAAGTGATTCCAAAAGGCCCTGGAATGCCTCACGATCTTCCTACAATGGAAGTGAGGGACCAATTTCTTAAGAACTGTGTACTGAGTATCTCTTCTACTTTAATCTCTCTCAGGTTAGAAGGCCTCCTGACCCAAGGCTGTCTTGAGTTTCTAGTTTATCACCATCGACCAGAAGACTATGTTTGTTCTAATCAAGATTTGGAAGGGAAGCAAGTTGGAACCCTCCTGAGAAGGACCTTACCTGTCTTGCTTACCACAGAGACTGTTTGGACTGCAGAGCGAGGTTGGACCCATCACACACGGGTTAAGGGCGGACATGTCTCAACTTGAACAGCCATACCAGGACATATTGTTCAATCCAGATCATGCTTACCCAGTTAAGTTATTGGTTATAGATAACTTAAAATGACTTGGATATTTCAGCCTTTAGGTCAAAAGATTGGCTAGGACTAGATTTAGGAGTAGATGTCACAGGACAAGATCCCCTAGGCCACTGTCACCACCATGCAAATAGAAGTAGGATATAAGGGAACGAATGTCTGGGTGGAATGGATTAAATATTCTGTACACGCCCTGAATAAAAGCAACTGTTACGCTTGTATGGCAGGAAGGCTAGAGGCCCAAGTGATTACATGTTTTAATTTGTCTGCTCTTAGTTTTTATTACAGAAGGTCTCTTGTACTTTGTTGGAGGTATACTTTCTTGAAAGTAAAAGTGCATTTAAAGTGTGTTCATACATGTCAATCTAAGAAATGCTGGCTGTTTACTTTTTGGTTATCATTGAAAAATTAATGTT
>NW_006287915.1:4446353-4447090 GCF_000327345.1 Myotis davidii | reverse complement strand
ACGCTTGTATGGCAGGAAGGCTAGAGGCCCAAGTGATCCCATTCCCATTCGGATGGACCTCAGACAGTAACGGGATGGAATGTGTGCTTGCCTTATACGAGGAGGAAACCGCCTGGGGAAAGGCTTCCTGTAAGACTCTCGCCCTGTTGTTCCCATTCAACAGAGGTAAAGAGCTAGGGTCCCCCCCCACCACCAAAACAAAACAAAACACATAAAACATAACAACAACAAAAAACGATCCAGCCCATTCTTCAACGTAAACTATATCTCTGCTGTAGAAGACTGCAGAAACTTGAGTGAGTAGAAATACTTAATGGAAGGACTAAGGCATGGTTATGAATTTTGAAGGAAAAGGAAGGTGGTTTCTAAAGGTGGTTATTTCTGGAAATTGTAAAAATGTTTTTGAACGTTGTAAAACTGGCTGTGAAGTTTATGAAGAGAAATAAATGTTAAAAGGAAATTAATTAAATGATACAGGCCAGTAAGCCAGGACAAGCAGAACAGGGAAACTGAGATATTTAAACAGCATTCTGCAACCATCTAGAAAACTCTGTCTTCCCTAAACCAAGGACACTTAAAAGTCAATGATTTGTATTTTGCCTCCTTAAACAGAGGGTAAATAGCTTATACCAAAGTTCTCAGGAAGACTGATGGGAGAAATCCAATTAGTGTGATTTGGTGTCCACACCCAAGGACAAATGAAGTTAGAAAATAAGCTTTATTTTGGTCAATTATTT
>NW_006287915.1:4431603-4442712 GCF_000327345.1 Myotis davidii | reverse complement strand
AAACTTAAGTGATGCTTAGAGAAATGGAGTTACACAGCTTTATTATGCTGGCGATCTCAGCCGAGTCACCTACAAAATCTGAGCAAACCAATATGGTGGAAGCCCCTCTTTTATCCCCTTTTGGTATCTTTGTCCCCCAAATATACTTCCGGACCTTTTGTGGGCTTTGCAAAAAGCCCCATGGGTTGGGATGGGGGTCTTGAGATCATATCTAAGGGCCTGGCCTGGTGCCAGTGCTGATAACCCCCCTCCGATGGCTGTGTCATGATTTATGGCCTCTGTGAAATGGGAGCATTTAGGTAACAGGTCTTGCAAGACCAGTTTCTCGGGAAAGGGGCAATGACTTAATTATAGGTTATCAAGAATGTACATTAGAATGCTGGCACAGATTCAGATCGCTAGCCCCTGCAAATATCAGGGTTACATTAGCCTTCTCACCTACTGCCTCTCACGGGGGGGAACAGTGCTCAGAGTTTATGAGAAATGTATACAGATGCATAAATGGCTGAGTATCCTTAGAAGCCCATCATGCTGCACTGTTGCTACCCTGTGCTGATGTCTGGTGGTGTCATGGGGGACCCTGACTTGTGGCCTTGCCCAGCAAATGGAGTGGACCTTGCAATCTGATACAATTGGCTATCCCTTTCACGCTGACATATCGTAAACCTTTTTCAATGGACAGATTAGGAAGAGGAGAGAGTCTGGGGGGGCTCCTTTGATCCCCATATACACACAGATCCCATTGGGGTTCCAGGAGGAGTGCCAAAGAGTTTAAGGCTAGAAATCAGATTGCCACAAGGTTTGAGTCTGTCCTGTGCTGGTGGTCCACTGTGAACAAGAATGTGGTGGATTAATTATATTTTCTGGAACCATCAAAGGCTCGTTAACTACACTCAAGATGTAGCTAAAGGGATAGTGAACAACTAGATGCCAGCAGGATGACCTAGGAGAGGTTGGCCTTGGATACAATTCTGACAAAAAAGGAGGAAGATGTGTAATGTTGGGGTCAGTGCTGCACATCCATCCCTGACAACACAGCACCCGGACCGTCACTGAGCCTAAGGCATCGGCAGCTTTAGTGGCGAGTGAGCTGGAGCCTCGACCGATGGTCCTTTCTCTGATGCACTTCAACCTGTGGGTTGCGACCCCTGTGGGGGTTGAACAACCCTTTCACAGGGGTCACCTAAGAACATCTTGCATATCAGATATTTACATTACAATTCCTAACAGTAGCAAAATTATAGTTATGAAGTAGCAACGAAAATAATTTTCTGGTTGGGGTCACCACAACATGAGGAACTGTATTAAAGGATCGCGGCATTAGGAAGGTTGAGAACCACTGCACTAGAGCCGTGGTGTCCACTTCACCCCTTTGATTAGGAGCTACAGTGATGGGATGTCACATCATCCCATGTCTTATCCAAGGGTCATTCGAAACCGCATTGACCAAGCAGCAAATTAGTCTTCTCCCTAGACACTGCAGAGCAGGAGAGTCAATGGATGTCAGCCGAGTTTGAAGAAAAGAGTTTAAATAAAGAAAAGGGGGGAATTGTGAGAATAAACAAGTCATCTTTTCGATCAAAGAACAGTGTAGACAGCTGCCATTTTGGGCTGCGTGACTCAGGGGCGCCATCTTGAAACAGCAAAGGCCAACCCCTGCCTTTGAATTAGCCAATTGCAAAAGACTGTGCGCCTGAGCTCCAATCAGGAACAAGGGACAGGTCACGTGTGTCAGGGGTTATAAATCCCGAGCAGACCACCTGCTCGGTGTGTGCCTGCTGCTTCCAGACCATGTGTGCGCACCCTTGTACATAGAGGTAAAGATGTTTGCCTTGCTGCCTGGCTCCCAAGTATGTTTTATATTCTACCAGGACCCCTGACTTGGGGGCTCGCCTTATTTCTAACACCTGCAAGCAATAATAGAGTATTTTTACCCACTACATTTCAAACAATTGTAACGGAAACTATTTAAGTATATAGAAAATCTGACAAAATGAGAATTTTTTTGTTTTCATGAAGTCGGTTACATGAAATCCATTGGTGATAGACTAGAGAGGCAGGAGAAAGCAAAGCAGGGAAACCCCTGGGATTAGATAAAAAGCAAAATGATAGACACATACTTAGGTGGGTGCAGGAACAATGAACATGATGATAATGAAGGAATTTGTGGTATCTGTCCTGGTGCCCAGGCACATTAGGTTGTGCCCCAAGGATTCTTGAAAAAGGGAAGTTACAAGTTACCCAGACATTTCAAGGATATATTATCATAGGTGCAAAAAGACAGACAGGCTCAGTTAATGTAAAGGTGAAGAAACCAGCCTAGGAGGTGACTACTCACCATAACTGCTGTTAGTTAAAGTTTAATTTCAGACCATCCTTTGTGGTTACTTTAGGTCTGAGTTTGCCAAACTGCCATGCAGGCCTTCCCTGAGATTGTCAGGTTTGCATGTGGCCCCTTTCGTCCACAAGGCAGTCAGTGTAGGTTCTAGACTTTAGGAAAGTGACTTGGGCTCCAGGTATTTGGGAGTCATCAGCACATAGGTGGTGGTGATGTGAAGATAATGGCACAATAATAATGTTTGGGAAAAAAGTAAAAGAAATGCAAGGGTAGCTCATGGGTTGCACCAGCATTTAAAGGAAAGTTGTTGGATGACGGTTAAGAATATGAAGAAGTAGCAGATAAA
The DNA here is from genome assembly GCF_000327345.1 of Myotis davidii. Taxonomy (NCBI): domain Eukaryota; kingdom Metazoa; phylum Chordata; class Mammalia; order Chiroptera; family Vespertilionidae; genus Myotis; species Myotis davidii. Next base: position 4,440,028 of record NW_006287915.1, on the reverse strand, counting down.
TCTAGGGTGCCAAATTTTCAATAAGAAGCCTTTAATTCCCAAACTTATCTATATATATAAAAGCCTAAGCAACCGTCGCAACCAAAACAACCAAATGGACGACCGAACAGGCTGCGTGGGGTGACCAGGCCAGCAGGGGGTTAGTGAGGGCTGACCAAATGACTGAGCAGCGGGCTGTGTGGGGTGACCAGGCTGGCGGGGTGGGGGGGAGGCGGGAAGCAGGGGGGCAGTTAGGGGTGATCAGGCAGGCAGGCAGGTGAGCAGTTAGGAGCCAGTGGTCCTGGATTGTGAGAGGGATGTCTGACTGCCTGGGGATTGGGCCTAAACCAGAAATCGAACATCCCCTGAGGGGTCCCAGATTGGAGAGGGTGCAGGCTGGGCTGAGGGATGCCCCCACCCCCACCACGTGCATGGATTTTGTGCACCAGGCCCCTAGTTGTGTAAATAATAGGTACCATGGTAAGTATTCTATTCTTGGCACTCAACTTTTATCCAAAACAAAGGTATAAGAAATGTATTAAAATTTTTCTTGCCCAACTGGAGTGGCTCATGGTTGAACTAGGAGATGGTAACCGGACTATCAATGGATCTGTGCTGCCTGTTACTACTTGAGCCAATTAAATAGAGACAGGGTTGAATAATATATGAGCATTTATTCCAATAATGCTAGCAATATGGGAGAGCAACAGGTCATCCACAAAAATCTGCTCTGCAGCCCTCCATAAGCCAGCTGCTTATATAGGGCAGGACAAAGATTACATAGGGAAGTAGGGATTACAGGCATTGGGAAGTAGGCAATGCAGGCTCCGGTAGATTCCATTGTTTAGACAACAAGGTTGTTAATCTCTCCATGATAATATGCAGTTCTTAAATGAGAATGGACCACATCCTATGGTTGACTCCCAGGTCAGAATGTTCTTTCTTTAACCAACACAAGGAAATCATGGTTAACAGAGCATGATTAATAGTTCCCATAACCATAGCTAGTTCCCAATATTCTATTTTTGCCACTAAGGAGGTCACGGTTTGATTCTGGTTGCACATACCTGGGTTGCAGGCTCAATCCCCAGTGTGGGGCGTGCAGAAGGCAGCCAATCAATGAGTCTCTCTCATCACTGATGTTTCTATCTCTGTATCCCTCTCCCTTTCTCTCTGAAGTCAATAAAAATATATTTAAAAAAATTGTTTTTTCCTCTAATCATACCTCATTACTCTGAGCTGGTGGAAAATTTTATCTGGATCACTATAAGAGGTCTACAAACCACACCCAGGATTGTATGAAGGTCAAGGGGTCTTAGTCCAGTACATTTGGGTAAGGTCCTCAAGTCTTCACTCAATGTTGGTTACTATTAACATGCTCATTTCCCCAGCTCACTTATCCCTTACAGATGAGCTGCTTTGCTGATTCAGTCAGTGCTAAGCTTGGGCCTGGGTGTTGGCCATGAATAGAATCTCTGAGGCCCACTGTGCAGCCTCCCTAACAGTGCTACACATACATTCTCATGTAAGGTCTTGCCACCTCCCTCACCCATTAGGTTTCCCATAGGCACAGAACCTGAAAGCCACCTTTTCTGTTATTCCCATTGGTTGCCACTTACCCAACCAACCTCAAAAAGCCTCTAACCTTTCTCCACTGTGTGAAGAGAAGTATCTCAATGAACACAGGTGTTTTGGTACCAAAGGCCCTTTTACGATGCTCTGGGGCAAGGGAAGTTCCACATTTTGTGCCAGAGCCATCAGGGGAGTTTCCAATCATTCCCTAGCGTTCTTTTATACCACGGAGAAGAAAACTAATATCTTACTATCTTGACAAACCATCTTACCACACATGCATTGTCCCAGGAGAGTCCTACACCCACTCCATGGGTAATTCTCATTTTACATACTGAAGCTTGGTTGAATTCAGAAACTTGTTTCAAGTCACACAGTTATTAAGTAACTATGTAGAATCTATGAGCTATGAACATTGGACTCTAGAACAGTGAGGGTGTGGTATGTCACTGAAGTTCTTTTTTTAAAAAAAATAGATTTTATTGACCTTTTACAGAGAGGAAGGGAGAGGGATAGAGAGCCGAAACATCGATCAGCTGCCTCCTGCATAGTCCCCACTGGGGATGTGCCCGTAACCAAGGTACATGCCCTTGACCGGAATCGAACCTGGAACCCTTCAGCCCGCAGGCCAACGCTCTATCCACTGAGCCAAACCGGTTAGAGCTATTACTGAAGTTCTTAGCAAAACACCTGCTCAATGTCAAGTGTGAGAGGCAGTGACCAAACTGAAAACCGGACACTTCACAGAGGGGAAAGGCACTGTGTGTGCCTCAGATAGAGGGCTAGGATTCCTTTAATCTTCACACAGCCCTATCATCTCAGTGTTACAGGTGACAAACTGAGGCTGAAGCGGAAGGAGGAAGTGACTTGCCTCTAGCCACAAAGCCAGGACTATGTCCGCAGGCTCCCAAAGTGGTGTTCCTTCCGAACTGAATTGGCAGGCGATTGGCGGAGTCTCACTCCTCCGCAAACCCCGAGGCAAAACCACGTCCACCGAGCTTCCCTCTCGGAAAATTCACAGGCACATGCGCAGTGTGCACCAGAGACTCCACCCTAGCTGCCTCCGCGCCCTACTCACTGCGCATGCGTCAGACGGCTCCTCCCGCCCCGCCCCTTCATGCCGCGCAGTTCCGTCTACTTCCCGCCCCTTTCCCTCCCGGAAATCAGCCTAGTTTTGCCGGATGTTGTTGTGAGGCCGAGAGACACGTGGGGCGCTACTACGTCATCACAAGCCCGCGCAGGAAACATGGCGGTGGCGGGCGTAGTGAGCGGGAAGGTAAGTAACGGCCACGGGAAACGCCTTGCCCTTTTCTGTAACGGGGGATGCCTTGGCTGCTTGGAGGCCGGCCGGGGAGGGAGGCGGGGGCGTGTCTGCACCAGGAACAGCCCGTGGCGGGTGTGGGAGAAGAGGACTTGGCGGTGTCAGCTGTTTTCTCGAGAATGCCGGCTCAGTCGGGGAATGAGACGCCTGGTTCCCGCTCCGAGGCCAGCTAGGCCTCGGCGCGGCGGCGGTCTGTTCCGCCCCGGGGCGGGGGGGCTCTTCTTTGTATTACTTTCGCCTAGGGACAGGAGGTTGCCCAGTTCCTTTATTTTTTCTGGCTCCCTTTTTTAGTTCTCCGTGTTTAGTTCTCCTGCGGCTTCCTCTCTTGGAGGCCTTAATCGCGTGCGTTTGCCCCTGCCTTCCTCTGCTTCACTCTCGGCGAAGACCCTTAGAGATGAGCCAGAAACAGGTGCCGCGCAGCCGTCGCGCACAGAAGAAGAGAGTGTAGTAGATCCATTTTACCCGACTGCTGAGCTGGTCGGTGCTTGTGAGCGAAAGGGCGTGCTTCCGTCCCACGCTCGCCTGCGAAGTTGTTCGATAAGGTTTTTGTTCCCTGGACGTATCCTTGCTGCAGTCACTCCGGAAGTATCTTTGGTGCTTTCCTAAGGGGGCGGTCAGTGATCCCCGCCTCGTTCGTTAGGAAGGAGGATTGGGTGCAGAGATTCATTTTGTCGTGCCCATTGACGCTGCGAAAGCACGCCAGGCATTTTCAAGTGAACTTGTTGTTTAGGGCTGTCACGACATAGCCCTGGCGCAACGCTTCCCGTGGCGCGAGTATTTTGTAAGCTGTTGGGTCTGGTGATGACTCATCCCACCCTAAGGACTATTTACTTGTCGACAGCTTCCTCTGTTCTTCGAGTTTCACTCATTTCCCCTATGCTGTGCCCTTCCACCCCATTTTGAATGATTTGGCAGCATGTGTGGTTTGGTGTAGGGATTACTAGACTACGTGGCGGAATAATAATCTGTGGTCGTGGTTTTACTGATAATCGGAAATGTGACCTTGCCGAATTGTGCAAGCATGACTTCTCTGTCCTTCATATTGTTTCTCTCTAAAGTGGAGGTGATGCCAATCATTATTTTTTGTGTTGGAGTCGTTAGGATTACATGAAATAACAAAAGCATCAAAAATGACATACTCTGCATACTGGCTTTTTAAACGATAGGTTGGTCATCAATTTGGGATTATTCACGCTCTTTGGTTGTCTTGTCATTGTCAGTTTTTGTCTTCAGAGTGGGTGCTGATCTACTTGACTCACTACATACAGAATGGGGCAAAAGTAGTTTGATAGTTGTTCATTTGGAAAATAATACAATTAATAAGTAAAAATACAAGAATAAGCTGTTTCACTTATTCTTCACAACTGTAAAGCCCTGTATATGAAGGTTATCCCATTTGATTTTCTCTCTGGACTGATTCAATCTAAGACTTTTCAAGAGGGAGAATTTCCTCTTTCAGGTGTGGATTGATTTTGAACCCTTGAGATGATGAAACAGCTGTGAAATGTAAGACCTTTTTCACCCTGCCTCCCAGGCTATTCACAAATATAAAAGTAATATAGTTATGTAAAATAAACTAGAGGGAAAATGGTAAAAGGAAAGTAAATAAAGGTTGGGAAGGTAGATGAAACTGAAGTACGACAATTAATCGAACTGCCTCCCTAGCCACTCACCTTTCCTAATCTGACTTCTTAAAATTAGTCTTCTATTTCATAACTCTATCACCTCATTTGTTCTCATTGCATATTCACACCCATTCCCATCACTTCTATAAACTATATTTTCATGCCAAAAGCTGCCCCTCTTCCAAATAATACTATCATGATCCACAAAATTCACTTATTCTCTCAGTTTAGATTTAGTTTCATGGCAGCATCATTCACCTGGGTGCATGTAAAACAAACTTGGAGATGTCCATTTCTATAACAATGTTTAATCAATAACCAAGTCCTAGCCACTTAACTGTAATGATGTTTCTTAAAGTTGCTGCATCCTCTTCATTCTCAGTGTTTATTTCATTCAGGCCTTTCGTTTGCCTGTAGTAATGAGTTCTTAGCTAATTTTTTTTTCTCCTTGTCCGCAGTCTCTTTGCCCACAGTCACCTCTCCATACCACTACGAGTTATTTTTAATGCACAAATCTAATCCAATCTTGCTTTAAGAAACAAAATATCTTTGTTTTGTTACTGTCACCATTAAAATAGTACTCAAGGCATAAAAACCCACATTACCTTTCTGGAAAGGGGCGTTGGGGGGGAAATATCCTATATAATAAAAGTCTAATATGCAAATTGTCCCCTCCACCAGGAGTTCAACCAAAAGTTAGACCAGGAGGCGGGGCCGGCCAGCCTGCCGGCCAACCACCTGCAGCACCTACCCCCAACCGGTCCCTCTCCCAATTGCCCTGATTGGGACAGGTCAGCCAGACCCCACCCATGCAGGAATTTATGCACCAGGCCTCTAGTATATACATATACATGACAGAGAGTGTGTGTGTCTCTATTTACCTCCTCCAACCATCCCTCCCTATAAAAATGTTCAGCTAAGCCCTGTCTGTTTTAGAAACCTAGGGCAGGGGATGTTAACCAGTGTTCACAAGAATCACATGTGGTACCTTTAAAAAATACAGATGCTGCCCAGCTGGTGTGGCTCAGTGGTTGAGTATCAATCAACCTTGAACCAAGAGGTCACTGGTTTGATTCCTGTTCAGGGCACAAGCCCCCAGGTTGTGGGCTTGATCTCCAGTAGGGGGCATGCAGGAGGCAGCCTACTGATGTTTCTCTCTTCCTAAAATCAATAAAAACATATTTAAAAAAGTACAGATACTGGGCCACAACCCCACTCTACTGAAATAGAATCTCTCAATGTTGAGCTCTGGGATGTAGAGTAACTTTTCTAATGAGTATAGTACTTTGCTTGCTTTGAACTTTGAATGTAGGAAGTGATGGATGCAGGAAATTAATCTGTGTTAAATGGAGAAGCAGTGTAAGATAACAGGTAAGAGCTTGACTTTAGAGCCAAGCTAGTTTCAAAAACTGTTTTCACACTTACTAGTGACTTCAGTCAAATTACTTAACATCTGTGCTTCAGTCTCCTCACCTGTAATATGGGGATGACAATAGTACCTACTTTATGGGATTATTAGCATTAATAAGAAGATATACTAGACAGCCTGGCACATAGTAAATGCTGTGCAGTTGTTATTTATCATCTTAATTTCCCTGCAAGTCATTGGTTAGATATGGTGAAATTTTAAAGATTAAAAATATGGTTTTAGTATGTCTGAATTTCATTCTTTTTCTAATATATTTTTATTGATTTCAGAGAGGAAGGGAGAGAGAGAGAGAGGAAAAAAAAATCAATGATGAGAGAGAATCATTGATTGGCTGCTTCCTGCATGCCCTCCACTGGGGACTGAGCCCATAACCCAGGCAAATGCCCTTGATCAGAATTGAACCGGACACTTCAGTCCCTGTATTGCCCCTTAGTATGCTGTTGGTTTTTGTTGATGGGTAGTTCAGTAGCTTAGTGAATACAGGGTACTAGTTTGATGTTTTCAATTCTCGGATGATTTGACTAAATTCAAGGGTAGGTTTTTTTTTTTTTTTGGCATCATGAGTGTATGGATTGTTTTATATATTGTTTTTCTTAGCTGAGCTTTTGAAAGTGGGTTTGAGTTTGATAATAAACCCTGATTTTTGGAGTTCAGCTATTCTTTGTTGCTGTGTATGTGCAGAGCCATATATTTTCTATTAACCAAATGGAAGGAGTGACATCCTGTTAATAATGAGGGAAGATATGGGGAAAAGTCTGTAAAGGCCATTCTGCTTCTGTTCTTACAGGCGAACAGAGTTGAATTTGTGGAATGAGTTGAATTTACAGAGAAGGTAGGAGAAAGGAGATAGCTTAAAATAGATTTTGTCCTTAAGCCCAATGCCTTTGATGGTTACAGTTTGCTTTCATTTTTAAACAGATTTATTAAGCTCCTAATTTGTTCCAGTCACTATATTAGGCATTGGGGGTACATCAAATAGCCCCTTACCTTGGAGCTTATACACTTCAGTTCTTCAGAAGTAACACATTAATAACCACCCCTTTACCATGTCTAAATAAGAAATGTAATATGATTTTAAAGTCCTTGAAATTGCTGTGTTTTTAGTGAATATTTGTATTCTGAAGGCCTGTAGACTAAATATTTGTATTGTGAGTTTTTGTAATCTGAAGACCTGTAGACATGTTGAGGGCAGGGCCTGCAGTATTTCACTTGCATCTAGCATGGATTCTGGCACATAGGTAGTCAGTGAAGAGGAACCTACAAGAAGGTAGAGAAAATGAGGGAGAACTAGAGTGAGAGATGGGCTCACTAATGATAGCACTCTTGTCTTGAAGTTAAACAGTCCTACATTTTTATACCCTCACATTTCACTCTAGTCTGTGTTTTTTACTGTGGTTGTATTAGAATTTGTTTCTATTGAAAATAACTTGAAACAAATGGGAAATCAATAGTTATTTTTTCTTAGAATTTGTTTTGGTGGCATTCTGAGTAAGAATTTATTTTGTAGCTTAAATTTGGCCCCTTCCAGTTTCTTTTAGATATGGTTATAGTGTGTGAAACCCTTGTGCTTAAAAAAGATAAAGGATATTCTTGGTACTTAGTAGATTTTCTCAGAGACTATTTCTTTTCCTAGAATAGATCTTGTAACATGTAGTACCTTGCTGGTATAGGATACAATATGAGTATGACTTTTTGGGGGGAAGAGGGACATTCTTTAGTTTAACAAACATTTGAGTACCTCTGTGTGTTGAGTTCTTTGGATACAAGAATGGCTGAACACAGATTCTCATTCTTGACACAGTACAGTGGTTTGCAATTTTAACAAGTTACTTCAATATATGAATTAATAAAAATATATGAATTAATAAAAAACATGGCTTTTTGACAAAGACTTCAAATGTCAAGGCTTTCCTTTGAATGGACATAGCTGCTGGGACTAAATGCAAAATTATAACGTAACCTTTTCATTTTCACTTTTTTGTGGAAGGAAATTCTTATGAACTCTATTAACAAATCTCGTATTGTGCAATACTATCCTATCGAATAAAAGAGAAACATGGTAATTGGCATACAACCGCTACCCTTCCCATTGGCTAATCAGGGCGATATGCAGATTAACTGCCAGCCAAGATGGCGGCCAGCGGCCAGGCAGTTTAAACTGAACATGAGGCTTGCTTGCTTTAGTGACGGAGGAAACCAACGTTCCCCGCCTGCCGCTGCAGGCCTCTGAGCCTGCAGTTTCAAACATTGTAACAAATACCGCCGGACTTCAGCCAGCAGGATCGCAACATTGTATGGAAAGGCCAGAAACCTACTTTTAGCAGCGGAGGCCTAAGAGCTGGAGCCAAGCCTCAAACTAAAGCTGGCCCAGAATAAAAAAAAAAAGAAAGAAGAAAGGAGCGGTTGGGAGCTTCAGTCATCCCAGCCTGAAAACAGCCCTCAGCAACTCACCCAGACTGGCCAGGCGCCCCAGTGGGGACCCCCACCCTGAAGGGTGGT
>NW_006287915.1:4427768-4430759 GCF_000327345.1 Myotis davidii | reverse complement strand
GTCTATATATATAAAACCCTAATATGCAAATAGACCGAACAGCAGAACAACTGAACAACCGGTCGCTATGACGTGCACTGACCACCAGGGGGCGCACGTTGGACCATGGCGTGCGTTCGCAGCAGGTGGCAGAGTGTAGAACATGGTGGGTGTCGGCTGCAGCAGGATGGTGGAGCAGGTGAGCAGGGCGCCAGACCAAGGCGGGCACCAGTCACTGTCATTGGGGCAAGCCTCTGGTGTTTACTGAAAATTCTTTGCTCCCGTGTGCCGCGGTCCTGCCAGGTGCTCGCACCTGCTGCTGGCCCACTTGCACCTACTACTGGCTCCAGAGCTGCCACTTGCACCCGCTGCTGGTCCTGGTTGCTTGGCGCCATCAGCGGGTGTGAATGAGGTCGGAGCCATCAGTACGTGGAGCAGTGGTGGTTATGGGAGCGGGGCTGCGGTGGGAAGGGCCAGTTGCAGGTGCGGAGGATGGGCTGAGACCCACTCCTGTGCTCACCACAGCCTTGTGGCCCACAGTTCATTTCAAGGTGCATGAATTCGTGCACTGGGCCCCTAGTAATGTATGTAGAGTTGTTGGTATAAGTTATTCGCTTAGTGCTTGTTATAGCTCTCCAGACTGCAAAATTATTTCTGCCCAATATCTGTTTGATATTGTTTGGCACACTAATGTCCTTAAAAAGCAATACTAGTTCTGCACCCTGCCCTTCATTGAGAATTGTACTATCCTCAATATCTCAGTACCTTTTTATCTTCACTCAGAATTTCTGTGGTTTGTTACCTTTAAAATCATCCTATGTTCTACATTTCTTCAGTTCCACAATCATTACTGATTAACATGTCCTAAAGAACACTCATCATTTACTTCTGTATACCCTACTTATCTCAGTGAGTAACCTCATCTACTCAGTTTTGTCCTTGACTCTTCTTCACCTCCCACATCTGATCAGTCATGTAGTCCTAATATTTTACCTTTTTAAATAACTTTCTAGGTCATCTGCCTTTCCTCATCCCCACTGCTGCTGCCTTAGTTCAAGCCACCATGATTCTCTCCCACCTGGATTACTGCAGCTGTTTATTTTTGGTTTTGCAGCCAGAGTATTAGAAAAAGGCAAGTCTGACTGACTATGGCAGGGGTGGGCAAACTTTTTGACTCGAGGGCCACAATGGGTTCTTAAACTGGACCGGAGGGCTGGAACAAAAGCATGGATGGAGTGTTTGTGTGAACTAATATAAATTCAAAGTAAACATCATTACATAAAAGGGTACGGTCTTTTTTTTTTTTAGTTTTACTCATTTCAAACGGGCCGGATCCGGCCTGTGGGCCGTAGTTTGCCCACGGCTGGACTATGGCATTCCCAAGAGTCTAATGACTCTTTAGTGGCAAAGATTATCTCTGGGTAAATTACAAACTCCCTAATTCTTGAGAATGGCTTATAAAACCCTTTATGATCTGATCTCTACTCTTGTCTCTCAACACCAGCTTCTACTATCTGATCTGGGTTATAGCCATGCTCTGAATTTCTGCTCTTTGTATAGACTATATATCTTCTAGTTAAAGTTGCCATTCTTCAGGTCTCAGCTTATGTCACTCTGGTTAAGTCTTTCTTATTTCTCATCCTGCCTGAGCCTCCTAAGTCTAGGTTATTTGTCATTTATTTATTAGCTTATTTATACTTCTCTTATATGCTGTGATTACTGGTTTTCTTGTCCTAATCTCTAATTAGATTGTAAGTGCTATGAAGGCAATGACTGAATCTTATTTATACTTTCGAAGCTTACTTTATGCCGGGCATATTGTAGGTATACGCTAAATATCAAAGAAATAACTGAAATTGACATTCTGCTATGACCATAGAGTTACTGGTTTATATGACATTACCAGTTTAGTCAGACACTTTTTTCGGTGTGTGTGTGTGTTTTCCACCAACACCTTTTATTTCCTAGCAATTAGTTGGATCTCAGTAAATTTAAGTGTAGGAATGAAGAAACTTGTAAGTCAGATGAGGTGGAATGGGGGTTGTTGGAAGAGTTTGGAGAGGCTATTGCTTGTGCTCTTTTGCAGGATTTAGTAAAAGTTATTTGCAGAAACAAATTGTAAAAGGGTGTTCTAGGTACACTGAACACAGTGCACACCAAAAAGGCACAAGGCTTTGAGGGAAGAGGTGAGTTCAGAGTGGGCCCAGGCAGGAAGTTTGTATATATTGGGTGGGGAATGTCAGGTAAGACGCATAGGGTTTCAATTTGCATTTCCCTAATAACTAATGATGTTTAGCATCTTTTCATGTGATTTCTATGTGCCGTTCCTGTATCTTGGGTAGAGTATCTGATCTATTGCCCATTTTATTTTAAACTGTTGTTCATTTGCTCATTAATGATTTTTGAGAGTTGTTTTTATGTTTTGGATACAAGCCCTTTATTAGGTACTAGTGGCCCGGTGCACACATTCATGCACATTGAAAGGAAATTAATTAGAAGAAATATATTTTTTGATTAATATTAAATCTTTATTGTTCAGATTATTACATTTGTTCCTCTTTTTCCCCCCAAAAAATTCCCCTCCTCCCAGTTCCCACCCCACCCCTGCCCTCACTCCCCACCCACTGTCCTCATCCATAGGTGCACGATTTTTGTCCAGTATCTTCCCGCATCTCCCACACCCCTTTCCCCCACAAGAATAGTCAGTCCATTCCCTTTCTATGTCCCTGATTCTATTATAATCACCAGTACATTCTGTTCATCAGATTATTTATTCACTTGATTCTTAGATTCACTTGTTGATAGATGCGTATTTGTTGTTCATAATTTGTATCTTTACCTTTTTCTTCCTCTTCCTCTTCTTATAGGATACCTTTCAGCATTTCATATAATCCTGGTTTGGTGGTGATGAACTCCTTTAGCTTTTCCTTATCTGTGAAGCTCTTTATCTGACCTTCACTTCTGAATGATAGCTTTGCTGGATAAAGTAATCTTGGTTGTAGGTTCTTGGCA
>NW_006287915.1:4420721-4426497 GCF_000327345.1 Myotis davidii | reverse complement strand
TTTAGCGGTAGTTTCTAGCAAATTATTGAAAGACCTTAAAAGTGTGTTTTTTAGCTCTATATCCACCATTTCTGTCATGTTTCTTTGTCTCCGCATTATTTATGCTTTCTTGGTGCACCCCCTTGTGGTCTTTGTGCACAGTCTTGCTGTAGTTTGAGTCTGCCCCTTGAGTGTGTTGCTGTGGATGTGTAGAGGTGTAATATGCCATGGTCTGAAGCTCTCCACTAGGTGCACTGGCTCTGGGGCCTCTGGGGAGGTGCAAAGTCAACCACTGCCTGGGGCCACCTGGCATGAACTACAGTGAGATACACAGATGACTTGTATTGGGCTAGGAAGTGCCCAGGTGAGGCCACCCTGTAGAAGCAATGCAGACTGGTGCTAGTGTAGGGTCTTGGGCCTTTTATTGATAGGTGTGATGCCAGCTGCTGCTTGTTTGAGAGATTTTAGGAAATCTGAAGCCTGGGCCAGGACAGGCCATTCATATGAAAAAGCCAGGGGTGGGTTCTCAGGGAATCACCAGGGTGGAACAAACAATATAGGCCATGCTTATATAAACTCACATATGGCTGCCAGTCAGCTCTGTGATGGGGGAGGTTCCAGCACAGGAACAATGACCCCAGCCAGCATCCCTGTAGAAAGCTGCCCATGAGTTTCTGCCCCAATGCCAGACAGTCCAGTTCCTCCCTGTATGTCCCTGGATTCCCCTAAACCTGCTGCCTGGTGCTAGAGCTCAGAGGAAGCAGGACCTTTTAAGTTCGTGGAACATCTGGGACTTCAGCAGCTTCCATGTCACTCAGCCACAATCCTTGCTGGTTTTTACAGCGTGAAGTTACAGGGACTTTTTTTCCAAGCTCTGGAACCCTGGGCTGGGAGTCTCGTGTGGGGCTGCGACCCCCTGCTTCTCAGGGGAGGTATTTGAGACATCCCTCCTGATTAAAAAAATGTCACACTTGGTTGTCAGACCAGTCCATCTTATGCCTCTGCTCTTCCTACTAGTCTCAGTGTGCTTTCTTCTTTATTTCTGTGGTGGTAGAACTTCCTTTCAGCCAGTTTTCAGTCAGTTCTGAATGATGGTGGGTTCTGTATTTTGTTGTAATTTTTTAAAAAAATATATTTTGTTGATTTTTTACAGAGAGGAAGGGAGAGGGACAGAGAGTCAGAAACATGGATGAAAGAGAAACACTGATCAGCTGCCCCCTGCACACTCCCCACAGGGGATGTGCCCGCAACCAAGGTACATGCCCCTGACCGGAATCGAACCTGGGACCCTTGAGTCCGCAGGCCGACGCTCTATCCACTGAGCCAAACCGGTTAGGGCTTGTAATTTTGATGTGGTTGTAGAAAGCAACAAGTACTGGTGTTTACCTACACCTCCATCTTGGTTCTCTCATCATAGTCTGTTCCTGATAATACATTTATGTATGAAATAACCAGAAACTTGGTTTAGACATTATAGGAAAACATCTCTTTAATTTTTTTAAACTGATGTTGAAATAGTATTGAATAAAAATAGTGTGATTAATCTTACTTTTGCTATTCTAGGTTATATATGAACAGGAAGGTGTCTATATTCACTCATCTAGTGGAAAGAGCAATGACCAAGACAGCTTGATTTCAGGAATATTACGTGTTTTGGAGAAGGTATGTTTCCAATAAATGATTTTATTTAATAATCGTTCATGGTAGTGGCTAATCTTTGGGGCATTATCAGCAAGTTTGGATTCCATGTGTAAGATAAAGTTATGTAATCAAACAATAGGTGTAAATTTAACATTAAGTGTTATTAGAAATAAAATACTTTAGAAGGTCAGTAAAATGGCATGGAATACTTAAAAACATTATGTAGAAGTTGCAGTAATACATTTCTTATAATAAAATGTGAGCAGAGTTTTAAAGTCTACATTATATTGGTTGTCCGATAGTAGTTTATATATGATATTGCATATTTAAAGTGCTAATATTTAAGAGGTTAAAATTTTATTTTGGGTTCATGGAATTAAAAATAATGTAAGAATGTAATAATGACTAAGAATGTAAGATATTGCTGAATAGTAAATGTAGTTCATAATTTTCTTCTCTAGGATGCTGAAGTTATAGTGGATTGGAGACCATTGGATGATGCTTTAGATTCTTCGAGTATTCTCTATGCTGGAAAGGTATTTAAGAAAAAAACAAATGGCTCATTTAAAAAAAACATAACAGCTTTATTGAGATATAATTCATATACCATAAAACTCACTCTTTCAAAGTGTAAAATTCAGTGGTTTTTGTAAATTTACAGTTTTGTGCAACCATTGCCAATATTTAATTTTAGAACATTTCATCACTCCCTAAAAAGAAACAACCTTTTATTGGTCACTCCTTAATCCCTCTTCTTCCAGTCCCGGCAACCACTAATCTACTTTGTCTCTGAATTTGCCTGTTGTGGACATTTCCATATAACGTGCGGTCTTTTGTGACTGGCTTCTTTCGTGTAGCATAATGTTTCAAGGTTTATGCATAATATAGTATTTATTGATAATTTTCTTTTCCCCTCTGAATAATACTGCATTTATGGATATACCACATTTTGTTTTTTCATTATTTGATGGACATTTTTCTTTTTAACTTTTAGACTAATATAAATAATGCTGCTATGAACATTCATGTACAAGTTTTTGTGTGAGCATATATTTTCTCTTGGAAACCTAAGTGTAGAATCATTGGGTTTATATGATAATTTGTCTTTAACATTTGTATCATGGTAGGTAGAGATTTACCTCTGTTTTACCTCTATTTCACCTTCACCTTGAAACTCTCGCCCAGCTGTCCACATTTCTTCTCAAAGTATTTAATCATATACATGATCTTCTAATTTCATCTTCATAAAGACATTTCTTCCAGAGTCTCACATGCTTCATTTTGTACTGGTTGCTCTCTGGGTTTTCTTTGCAGCAGTTATCTTGGGGATTCTTTTAGGCTCTTTCCCATATTTTATTCCCTCCCCCCTTTTAAAGAAATCCTATGCTGTTATCTACCTATTTTGGTTTACTGCCTTGTTTTGGGTTTATTCCCAAGTTCCAGTGCTTCCTTAGGGGGAAAAGAAGGTGCATGGGAACAACAAAAACTTTTTTTTTATTCTTATTCTGGATTGGATAGCTTGGCTGGCATAGAAATTTTCCCACATGTTTTTGAAAGTTATCCCAGGTTTGTCTAGTTTTCTTTATTGATGTTTGGTTGAATGCATTCTAATCCCCTATCTTTTGTATGTATTTTTCCTCTTCAGAATCTTTTTTAGGATGTCCTGGTAATGAGCCTTGGTAGTCGTTTTTATTCTTTGTGCTTAGTACTTGTTGGGCTTATTTAATATGGAAACTTGTGTCTTTTATTTCATAGGAAATATTTTTGAGTTATTCCCTCTCCATTTTTCCTTTTCTTTCCTTAGGAAAAACTCTTTAGACCTTCTGGACTGGTCCTGTAATTATTTTTAATACTTTCCTATTTTCTAATTCTTTGTGTATATATGTATACTATATTCTGGCAAATTTCTTCAATTTCATCTTTTAGTTATTGCCATTTTCATTTTTGTTATATTTTTAAAAAATACTTTAAAAAATACGTTTTTATTGATTTCAGAGAGGAAGGGAGGAGAAGAGAGATAGAAACATCAGTGATGAGAGAGAATCATTGAATGGCACCTCCTGCACGTCCTCTACTGGGGATCAAGCCCACAACCCAGGCATGTGCCCTGAACAGAAATTGAACTGTGACATCCTGGTTCATAGGTTGATGCTCAACTACTGAGTCACACAGGCCATGCTATTATAGTTTTAATTTCTAGGAAATTGTGCTGTTTTTTCCTTCCCACTGTTACCAGACAGGGGACCTGGCCCTGAGTGGGTTTGCCTAGGACCAGCCAGTAGTGTGTGGGTTCTTAACTTTTTGCCGGAAAAATTTCACAACACGAGTCCAGATGACTATGCGGGAATGTTTATTAAAGCTGGCACAGTAAAGCAAGCAAGGGATTAGCATAGAAGCAGCAACAGGAAAGCCTAGGCTGGGCTGTCCTAGCCCTCTGGGAAGTAAGCTAAAGGGGACCTTGGAAACAGGTTCAGGGGTTAGCTTAGGATGAGTTTCCGCTGCGCATTGCTCCTCTGGTTGTAAATCTTGTGGTGTCCCTTGGAGTTTAGGAGATGCCTTCCCGTGGTGGAGGAAGAGGGGAAAGGAAATGGTGGGGGCTGCTCCCCAGAGGGAAAGCTGAATCCTTTTCTTACTGCCAGGAATCTTAAGGGAGGTCTTGGGGGGATCTTGTTTTTAGCAGAATAATCATCAGCTTTCTAGATGTGCTCCTTCAGGGTCATGGTCTTCACTGATTGGTCAGTGTCAGGGCAGGGGACATTAGTCATTGCAACTAATCCTGGTGTTGCCCACTTGGTTTTGCTACTTTTCTGGGACTGGAGCTGAAATACGACTGGGGCTTAGATGTTATTTCTAGGGAGGTGACCTTCTGTATCTGCTAAAAATTGCTCTGCCAGGTTATTCAGCTGTCTGTCTCAGTTTCCCTGTTCCACTTATCCTGGCTCACTGGCTTGCCTCACCCTGTTTTTAAACCCAGCATCCTGTTCTTAGTGGATGTAATATCCTTCCTTATTTCTAAGGTGTTTGAGGATAGTTTTTTTTAGATGGTTTCATTTCTATATATAGTCTACTTCCTCTAATTGACTTTTTTTCTTGTTTCATTTGGACTTTGTCTTCTGTATAGACATTTGCCTGAAGTTTGGTGATCTTTGTAGTGCTCATATTTAACAGCACACACAGAAAAGTGACTATACTCTCTCTAGGTGTGAGTAGGTTTGGTAATAGTTGGGACTCAGGATGATCTGGCTATTCCGCTTATGTGAGAATCCTTGGTGTTGAAATTTAGGTCTTTCTCTTGGGTTACTCATTCTTCAGAGAACAGTCTGCAGATTCCTGGCTGGAAAGGGTAAGCCTGGATTTCAGTGTTATGGGAACTGAGAGGAAGAGAGCTAGGAACCTTGCCAACTCTTTGTAGAGATGGACTTTTAGGTAATTCTCCTGTTTTTAGTGTATTATCCCTTTGCTGACTGTGCTTGGTTTCTCCTAATCTAGAGATAAACTTAGCTTTTTTAATGAGTAAACCTCTAGCCTCTGGACTTTTGTTAGTAGTCCTTTTTTTAGCTTGACCTTTGTACTGATTTCCAAAAGTACTTGATGTACCTATTTCAAGCCTTTGTGTGAGGTGAGGGTTCTGTAGATGCTTCTTAGCTTTCTCCACTAGAGATGGTAGAGTTGGTAATGATGGTGGTAAGGACTGCATTCCCCCCCGCCTCCCACACTGCTTTTATTATTTTATTTACTTCTCGTTTTTGTTGTTAATGCTATCCCAAGGATATTTTTCCATTAATATTTAGAAATACAGTGGGGCCTTGACTTACGAGTGTCCCAACTAACGAGTTTTTCGAGATACGAGCCGTCTCTTGGCCGATTTTTTGCTTTGAGTTGCGAGCTAAAATTCGGGTTACGAGCCAGCTTCAGATACCCCACCGCTAGTTGGAGCAGCGAACGTCACAGTGATGCCACAACAGAGTAATTTGAGTTATGAGCTCCGTCACGGAACGAATTAAACTCGTAAGACAAGGCCCCACTGTATTTATTTAACAATTCTGCTCCTTTATTTCTCAGTGTTTTCCTTGAAATGCTCTCCTGGGAGATATGCTGACAGGAACAGTTTCCAAAGCCAAATAAATTTGGGAACTTCTGCACATATTTTTGGAGG
>NW_006287915.1:4412454-4414187 GCF_000327345.1 Myotis davidii | reverse complement strand
AGCAAGCAAGGGATTAGCATAGAAGCAGCAACAGGAAAGCCTAGGCTGGGCTGTCCTAGCCCTCTGGGAAGTAAGCTAAAGGGGACCTTGGAAACAGGTTCAGGGGTTAGCTTAGGATGAGTTTCCGCTGCGCATTGCTCCTCTGGTTGTAAATCTTGTGGTGTCCCTTGGAGTTTAGGAGATGCCTTCCCGTGGTGGAGGAAGAGGGGAAAGGAAATGGTGGGGGCTGCTCCCCAGAGGGAAAGCTGAATCCTTTTCTTACTGCCAGGAATCTTAAGGGAGGTCTTGGGGGGATCTTGTTTTTAGCAGAATAATCATCAGCTTTCTAGATGTGCTCCTTCAGGGTCATGGTCTTCACTGATTGGTCAGTGTCAGGGCAGGGGACATTAGTCATTGCAACTAATCCTGGTGTTGCCCACTTGGTTTTGCTACTTTTCTGGGACTGGAGCTGAAATACGACTGGGGCTTAGATGTTATTTCTAGGGAGGTGACCTTCTGTATCTGCTAAAAATTGCTCTGCCAGGTTATTCAGCTGTCTGTCTCAGTTTCCCTGTTCCACTTATCCTGGCTCACTGGCTTGCCTCACCCTGTTTTTAAACCCAGCATCCTGTTCTTAGTGGTAATATCCTTCTTCCTTATTTCTAAGGTGTTTGAGGATAGTTTTTTTTAGATGGTTTCATTTCTATATATAGTCTACTTCCTCTAATTGACTTTTTTTCTTGTTTCATTTGGACTTTGTCTTCTGTATAGACATTTGCCTGAAGTTTGGTGATCTTTGTAGTGCTCATATTTAACAGCACACACAGAAAAGTGACTATACTCTCTCTAGGTGTGAGTAGGTTTGGTAATAGTTGGGACTCAGGATGATCTGGCTATTCCGCTTATGTGAGAATCCTTGGTGTTGAAATTTAGGTCTTTCTCTTGGGTTACTCATTCTTCAGAGAACAGTCTGCAGATTCCTGGCATTTTTCCATTAATATTTAGAAATACAGTGGGGCCTTGACTTACGAGTGTCCCAACTAACGAGTTTTTCGAGATACGAGCCGTCTCTTGGCCGATTTTTTGCTTTGAGTTGCGAGCTAAAATTCGGGTTACGAGCCAGCTTCAGATACCCCACCGCTAGTTGGAGCAGCGAACGTCACAGTGAATGCCACAACATCAGCCCAGCATCACGTGTCTCATTCGTTCACTTTTTGATTTGACATACTTATTAACATTACATTTTAGACTTTTGGTTTTAGTCTCTTTTTAAATAGCAGGTTCTATTAGAACTATACGTGTAGATATGTTATTTGTAATGTTTAGCTAATTTTAAGTTAAAGAGAATATGCAACTGATGGTGGCTTAAGTAAGTAGGCACCATTGGCTATTTTCTTCAACCAGAAATCTGAAGATTTGGAGCTATTTGTAGTAATCTTGTTTTGTCTCTTATAGTTATGAGGTGGCTGCCATATTTTTAGGCAACACAGCTTCATTGGAAGCAGGAGAAGGGAAAAGGGTTGAAGCTTTATTAGGAAAGCAAAATCAGTTCCAGAAGCCCTGCAGTTGACTTCTGTTTGTATTTCACTAGAGGCCTGGTGCATGAAAATTCATGCACTGGAGAGGGGTTCCTTAGCCTGGCCTGCCCCCCCTCCCAGTCCGGGAGTCCTCAGAGGCAGGAGGCGACCTGGTGATCAGGGGAAGGTGATGCCCCATCATACCTCTGCTGCTGCCACTGCTGGCAGCGCAAGCCT
>NW_006287915.1:4402263-4412381 GCF_000327345.1 Myotis davidii | reverse complement strand
TGCCATCCAAGGCTTGCCTGTGCCTCGGGCGTCGGCTGGGTAGCTGCCATCCAAGGCTTGCCAGTGCCTCGGGCTGGCCCTGGGCAGCTGGGCAGCGGCCATCCGAGGCTTGCCTGCCCCTTGGGCCGGCTCTGGGTGTGTGGGGGGCTGAGAGGTCTGGGGGACTCTGGAGGCGCTATGTGCCTGCCACCCTGGTGGGGCTGAGGGGATTGGGTGCCGCCATCTTTGAGGGTGTGGCACGTGATTAGCATATTCCCTCCTTATTGGCTGTGGGTGCCACCATCTTTGTGGCAGTGTGAGGGTCAATTAGCATATTCTCTCTTTATTAGATAGGATTGGCAACCCTAACTTCAAGGCATCTGGGTAAGCTTATCTTCTCCCTTTTCCTTCCCTTCCCTTTTCTTTTTTTTCTAATTGTAAGAGAACGTTTATTTAGAAAGTTATAAAGATAGAAGAAGTGAGCTAGTTGGGCTGTGTAGGCTCAGGAAACAAGCAACAGAAGCAAAATAAGGGCCCTTGGGGCTTAGGAGAGGGAAAGGCAAAGGTGTAACAGGACTGGGGGGGAAGCGAAGGGGGATGGGAAAGGTGCGGGTGTACTCCCGATGGTAAAGATTGGGCAAGGGAGGAAATGACAGGAAATAGTGTTCCTATTTTCTCACCAGTGATGACTGCCATAATGTATAAATTTAATTTATGTAGATGCTGAGACGACATTATTGATTGAAGTTAAATTCTACTTCTAGTCTCTAAATATTTTATATGTTATAATCATTTTAGGATTCCAGTTCTGTTGTAGAATGGACTCAGGCCCCAAAAGAAAGAGCTCATCGAGGACCAGAACATGTGAACAGTTACGAAGCAGAGTGGGACATGGTTAATACAGTTTCATTTAAAAAGAAGCCACATACCAATGGAGGTATGAATTAAATCGTTGAAATCTTAAACTGATTTGCTGCAATATTATTTAAACAAAAGTGCAAAGAAAGTTCTTTATGTTCCTCAGAGAAGAAGGATGCTTTGGTGCTTTGATACAGATAACTCTTACATTTTAGTTATATTCTCTTTTCATCACTTTTTTGCTTTGTTTGGTTTTGTTGGTTGTGACTTCATAAAAAAGGCTTTAAAAATCCTTTTTCTGTTTTGTAGTTATTAATGGCAAAAAATAGAAACATGTTGGAAAATTGCTTTGGTTGTCTCTCATGCATATTTTTCTTAATCTAGTAGAATTTTTAAAAAAGAAAGTTATTTCATCCCAAAGCACCAGGGGGAGATGAAGTATACTGCTAACCATCCTATTCTAATTTCAGTGTTTACTGGGAATTTAACAGCTCATTGCAGTCTCCCCTTTATATATGTTCAGTGATTATTCTGTTTTATATATATTTATTTAAATCTGTTTGCCATATGTAATTATCTACATGTAGATAACAAAAAAGAGTCAAGCTAACAGCCTGATAGAACACATATATTATTCCAAATATGGTATAGCATATCTGTGATATGGCCAGGTTATTTGTGGTTGATTGCTTTTAAAAATATTAAACACTTGTATATGTTTTTTTCCTATTGATTCCCCTATGTTTTATAACTAAAAGTATATTTTATGTCTTAATGATTTTGGTTTGAATATAGGAATTTATCCATGTTTATCAAAATTTATTAGAGTATCTGTTGCTACATTTATATAGCATTGTTACTAAGTAAAATTGATTTTCATATATGGCCTGGGGAATTATTCTCATATACTAGAGGCCTGATGCATGAAATTCATGCAAGAGTAGGCCTTCCTTCTCCAAGTTGCTGGCACTGGCTTCCCTCTGGCACCCAGGACCCAGGCTTCCCTGGCAGCCCTGGCTTTATCGAAGGACATCTGGTCTAATTAGCATATTACGCTATTATTATTATAAATAGTAGTTACATTTTGAACTGTATCATTTCTTGGAAACAGTGGCAATTAAGATAAATATTAATTCACAAGATATTGACAATCAGTTTATGCATGTGTGTTCCTCTATTTATTTATTTATTTATTTACTTACTTACTTACTTACTAACTAACTAACTTATTGGAATTCTCTTTCTATTGAAAGAGAATCAGAGCAATGCAAAGTGTTAAGGAAAAATAAAACCACAGGATTTTAGTATATTTGGCAGGTGAGGGATTTTTAACTTCTCTAGACTAGATCTTTAGGATTGGTTATGTGAATTGCTATTTTTTGTTCGTTGTTGCCTAATACTGTTAAATCCTTGAAAATGAAAAAGTCAGACTGCAGGAATGAGCAAAATTAGTTTTCAGAATTCCATAGAAGAAAGAAGCATTATGTGGATGAGAAAAGTATAATGTGACAATAAAGATATTTTTATTTTATTTATTTGTTTTTTTAGAGAGAGAGGAAACGGGGAGAGAGAAACATGATGTGAGACAGAAACATCGATCAGTTGCCTCCCCTACTTGCCCCAACCTGGGATCGAACCCACAACCTAGGTATGTGCCAGGACTGGGAATTGAATCCACAACCTTTTGGTATAAAACAGGATGACGCTCCAACCAATTGAGCCACTGGCCAGGGCTAAAGATCTTTTTCAGAATAATGGTTTTCAACTTTGCACATTGAAATTATTTGGGAAGATTAGACTTTTAAAAAAAATACTAATGCCTGGCTTTTATTCAGCAAATTAAATCATTCTCTGGAGATAGAAACTGGACATCTGTACTTTTCAAAATCTCCTAGTGCAGTGGTCAGCAAACTGCGGCTCACGAGCCACATGCGGCTCTTTGGCCCCTTGAGTGTGGCTCTTCCACAAAATACCACGTGCGGGCACGCACATACAGTGCGATTGAAACTTCGTGGCCCATGCGCAGAAGTTGGTATTTTGTGGAAGAGTCACACTCAAGGGGCCAAAGAGCCGCATGTGGCTCGCAAGCCGCAGTTTGCCGACCACTGTCCTAGTGATTTAAATGTGTGAAGTTGAGAACCTCTGTATAGCTTAGCAAAAAAACACAGATGTAAATATTGCTTACATGGCTTGGCCATGCATTGTGACTTACTAAGTAAAGAGCATAATTTTATTTCGTAGTTATTAAAAGTTAAGATTTTCTTCTTTTTTCCCCAGTATTTAAAAAAAATTATGGTTGTGCATAGCAGTAAGAAATACATTGAACATTATGGCCCAATATGCATACATATATTCAGCTGAACAAGGAGTTATGAAGTGCAATGCACTCTGTCCCATCCTATCCTGTCCTAGACTATCTTATCTGATTATACTTTATCAAAGCTCCTTCCTAAAGGAGGCATTTTCTAGGCTTGATGTTTCAGAATTCAAAATTGTGCCATTATGAAACTACATATATATTTACATTTTTAATCCTCACCCAAGGATATTTTTTACATTCATCTTTTAGAGAGAGTGAAAGAGAGGAGGGGGGGGTGAGAGAGAGAGAGAGAGAGAGAGAAGAGAGAGAGAGAGAGAGAGAGAGAGAGAGAAACATTGATATAAGAGAGACATTAATTGGTTGCCTCCTGCACGTGCCCTGACTGGGGCCGGGTTTTGAACCTGCAACGGAGGTACATGTCTTGACCAGGAATTGAATCCGAGACCCTTCCATCTGAGGGCCGGTGCTCTAACCACTGAGAAACTGGCCAGGGTCATTTTTATATTTTTAAAAAGCATTTTTTTTCAAATATTTTTACCCTTGTTGGTGATTCACAAAGGAAACTTGGGACAAACCTTTAAAAAATTGACTATTGAAGATTTATTTAATTTTATATTTCTTAAGAGTTTCTACTGCTAAATATTTGCTTTTATGTACTAGATAAATGTCTTGAAAATATATATTCCCAGAACAACAGACTGACATGATGTTCTACAAACCCATCTAAAATGTCATGTCCTTGATGTTAATTCTATTTAAGACATGGATAGATACTTACTGAGCTCTTTGTTTTACTCTTCTGCGTTATGGCCAGTTTTCTCATGTCAGTGTTTTGGAGATGTTTTTATACGTATTTGGTAACATAGTAAGTTCATCAGTACCAATTAGTTTTATTACCTTCTGTAAGGAAAACGAAGGAAATTTTGA
Organism: Myotis davidii; assembly: GCF_000327345.1. Classification (NCBI taxonomy): domain Eukaryota; kingdom Metazoa; phylum Chordata; class Mammalia; order Chiroptera; family Vespertilionidae; genus Myotis; species Myotis davidii. Next base: position 4,408,297 of record NW_006287915.1, on the reverse strand, counting down.
GCTAACTCTTGGGTTCTGTTTCTTTGTAACCAACTTTCTGGTTAGTTATTGATGATAGATTAAATTGTTGACTTGTCTTAGTTATTCATTTATCAACACATCTTTGAGTACCTATTACATGGTAGTCACTCTTCTAGGAGCTGGGGATATAGCTGTGACAAAATAAAATTCCTGTTCTCATGAAGCTATATTCTAGTAAAAGGGACTTCTAGAATTGACTTGCAATGTTTATCTCATCATTTGTCAGCATTTCAACTGAGGAAATGTGTGAGGTGTATTCTGTTTTACTTAATATGTAATGTGTGTCTCTTCCTTTAATGAAAAAATCTGTAAAATTTTTAGTTTTGGATATGCACAAACTCCTGATGATTCATATAACCTGCATATATTATTTAATGTTCTCCACGTGATTTTCTTACATTAATTTGTGTTCAGTACTTTTTTGTGTAACTTAAGAATTTCATTTAAATAATTGTTTATATCTAGTTTTCCATTGCTCTTTTGCTGTGAAAATATTTTTGTTCTTTGCAGATAATATAGTAATAGGTAGTGTATATTCACACTTAAATGATTCATGAAGATATTGAAATTGTACTAGTATTGTTCTCACTTTGATATCAGTTTGTAGTAATGTTATAAGCTCTATAATATAAATTCCAGTAAAACATGTTATATAGCAGCCAAGTGGGCACATGTCACTTAATCTAGTGCCAGCCTTAGATATGAGTTCACCATTCCAGCTGGTATGTTACTTAAGCCTTTTTGGGCTTCCTTTGAAATGATACTTGCTAAAGTGTCCATGAACTAGGAATGGTACCTGCATTCCTTGAAGGTAGCAATTTCTGTAAGCTGTAGATTTCTTTGTGTCAGTGTAGGAGGTCTTTTTGGAGTTGATGGAGTTGTTGTGTTCCTGACTGTATTAAAGGGTGATATACATGCAGGTCAACACCAATAGATCTACCCTTTGATCAAGTTCTATAAGCATATATCATCTATGCAGTTTATCCTTGTAGAATTGATGGTGTGGGACAGAATTAAAGAAGAGCTTGAATAACAGTATGACACTTCTTAGGAAACAACATTAGGTACAATGTTTTTTAAAATTTTAGGAACATGATATGCTTATGTCTGAGTTAAAATGTTAAAATAAAATGATTTGAAATGATAACTAGATTAGAAACTAATTTTGTACATTAATGAGAAGAAACATTTTTTTGTTTTTTAAATTTTTATTTAAATGGATGATCTTTAAGTTCCTTGTTATCAATTATGATATTGTTCACAAATCTAGGATTTAAAGCTTCTATAAACAGCCCACAAACTCAGAAAATGCTTTATTTTACATATCTATAGTTTGATTTGAAATGAGGTTTTAATTTAGTATATGATTGATTTAGCAGGAAGGTTAAATGCATTCAGTCTCTTTGAAGCATTTATAACTTAGCTATATTTCACCCTTAATTCCCCACTGTTCTTTGGGTGTTTGCCAAAAAAAAAGTCTGGCTATTCACCCCAATATTTTTTTTTTTATACTGGTATACTTATCTTCACTCAGTGTAGTCCAGTAAAAATAATTGCAATGGAAGTGACGGAAATAAAAGTTTTTGTTTTAAATGATTTTCCAAGAGCATCATCATTCATATTTGGGGGAGTGGACAGTATTAACATTATATTGAGTATTCACTACATACTTTGCACTGTACCTAGTTAGTTGACAAGTATATCTTTTAATTCTTAGAATAACATTGTGAGGTAAGTATAATTCTCTTCATTTTACAGATGATGAAACTGAGACTCAGAAAGATTCAGTTATTTGCTCCAAATCATTCGCTTAAGTAAGATTGTGGGATTGTAATTTGAATTCAGCCAGCCTGCTTCCAGAGTCATGTTCATTTTGGGCAAAGCTTATATTTAAATGGGGATAACCTTTTTAGTTTGTGTGCAATAGGATAATTATTTTAAAAATTATTTTTTAAAGAAAATAAGTATAAACAATGGACACGACACTGGGAGGGGGGTGAGGGAATGTGCTGGGGAGTAGGAAAGGCTGGGGGAAGGTCAATTGGAAAAAAAAAGGAGACATATGTACTACTATTTGTAATACTTTATTTAAACAATAAAAAATAACGTAAAAAAAATATATGTTGCCATTTTTAATACAGGTGGGAGCCATAGTGATATGAATGGCATAGTCATTCCCTAGGGTCAACAAAGTTCTGTTAGGCCATCATGAAGAGCACTGTCAGTACCTTTTAAAAAGGTGAACAAAAATATTTTGCCCCACTTTCTTGTTTTCAAGATACTCCAAGTCAAAGAAATGGGAAAAGCAAATGGTCATTCCTGTTCAGTTTGACAGACCTGAAATCAATCAAGCAAAACAAAGAGGGTATGGGCTGGTCGTATTTGGTATTCTGTCTAAAGGATGATGTCGTTCTCCCTGCTCTGCACTTTCATCAAGGCGATAGCAAACTACTGATTGAGTCTCTTGAAAAATATGTGGTATTGTGTGAGTAAGTATCAAATTATTTTCTACTTATTGAAATTGGATTGTTGTATTGGACTCCAGGCACTCTTTTTACTTGTCAGTGGGTATCAGTGACCTATGTGCTTACCAGGGCACAAGCAACTTTTTATTTTTCTGGATATCAACTGCTTTGAATAACATCTTGCCATTGTAATATTTTGGATCTGCAACCTGTTATCATAGCACTGTTTTAAAGAAAAGTGGTCTGATATTTTTATACACATTTAAATGAAGATGCATCAGTAACTTATGGATTATATATTTACCAAATTAACCTTTTATTATGTAGTTTTTATTAGGTATATAGAGTTTTATTTGTAATATTGCAAATTTAAGTTAGGCAAGTCTAAGTCCTTTATAAAGTTACTAAAGGCCCCATTCATGAAATTCATGCACTGGGCGGGAGGGTGTGGTGGTGTTCTCCCTCAGCCCAGACTGCGCCCTCTCACAGTCCAGGATTCCTCGGAGGATGTCCGCCTGCGGGCTTAGGCTTGCTCCCTGCTGGCAGATGGACATCCCCCTGAGGGGTCCTTAGTGCTGCCATAGAAGTGGGAGAGGCTCCCGCCACCGCCTCTGTTCTTGCCAGCCATGAGCCCTGCGTTTGGCTGTGCAGCGCTCTTCCAGTGGGAGCGCACTGACCACCAGGGGGAATCTCCTGCATTGAGCGGGATCAGGCCGAAACCAGCTCTCTGACATCCCCTGAGGGGTCCTGGATTGCTAGAGGGCGCAGGCTAGACCAAGGGACACCACTTGTGTACAATCGGGGTTGGGGAGGTACATGAAAGGTTGGCCAGCTGGGGAGGGACTGTGGAAGGGCTCCAAGGTGTGTCCGGCCCATCTCGCTCAGTCCTGATTGGCTGGACCCCCGCAGCAAGCTAACCTACCGGTCCGAACATCTGCCCCCTGGTGGTCAGTGCACGTCATAGCGATGGGTCGACCGGTCAACTGTCTGCCTCCTGGTGGTCAGTGCATGTCATAGCAAGTGGTTGAGCGGCCTTAGGATATCATTAGCATATTACACTTTGATTGGTTGATTGGACGACCAGACTCAGCATATTAGGCTTTTATTATATAGGATTTTTAAAAATCTTGTGTCTTATATTTATTCACCTATGTGCCTTTGATACACATATTCTTTCTTGCTGTTACTCTCATCAAATATATTTTGAATATCAATTATGTTCTGAACACTATGCTAGTTGCTTGATATTTAGTAGTGAATAAAACAGGCACATTTCTTGATATCTGAGAGTTTATGGTCTTGTGAAGGATGCTGACCAATAAGTGGCAATAAAATCAAGAACTAAGATGAAGGATGTACAAGGTGCTTTGGGAGCTCCCAGGAAGAGAGGAAAGGGTACCTCATCCAACTGCAGGTTGGGTAGGACTCAGGAATACTTTCTGAGGAAGCGACATCTAAGTTGAAACCTGACAAATGAGTGAACATTAGCATGAAGGGGAAGGAGATATTTAAAAAGAGATGTTTTAGATAGAGAAAGGATGTAAAACATGATGTAAACACAAAACAGAGTAATTCAATATCACAGTTCTGGATAGTGAGAGAAGGGAGGTTACTAAATATAAAGATGAGGCCAAAGAGCTGGGTAAAGGCCAAAGCATGAAGGATCTTGTAAATCATGTTAGCAGGTTGTTCTAGTCATCTAGATGAAATTATAGTGCCATGAAATGGGAGAGTGACAGGGAAGATACAAGCATTAGAGTGTGTGATTGATTGGATATATGGAGGTGAGAGGTAGAAGTTGAGATTTTCAGCTTGGGGAACTGTAGGGATGATTGTTAACTTCATGAATAATGTCCTCACTTTATAATAGAAAATAGAAAAATGTCCTTATTTTATCATGTCTAAATTTAGATTATATAAAGCTAAGAGTGATTCAGTAGTTGGAAGATACTATGTGTTTTCTGGAATGACATTTTCTCCCCTACCATGTTGATCATTCCTGGCTGACATTAGATATGCTGATCAGTACCAGTAACCATAAGAAAGTCAGGCCTGGTTGGTAGTATTTGGGTCTGGATCTTCAAGTGAAAAGCTGTGACTAGGCTACCATACAGGAGATTACTAGTAAGTAGATTTCAGGTGAGGCATTGTCATGATTGGGGCAGAAGGTTTGGACCTCTGAATAGCAGGTGTTAAAGACTTGGGTTTTACTTTTGAGCAAGCAAGCTCATTAATCAGCGTTGTGATGTAACACTCACAAAATAGCTCATTCGATCTGGGACTTGATTAAAGCATAGTACTAAGGATGAAGTGGTAGAACCTCTCTACTCTACTGGTGGGTTCACACTTTGGAGAACTGGGCTTAATTTTAAATGTGTTAGACCAGTGGACGGCAAACTCATTAGTCAACAGAGCCAAATATCAACAGTACAATGATTGAAATTTCTTTTGAGAGTGAAATTTTTTAAACTTAAACTATATAGGTAGGTACATTGTTATTAACTTAATTAGGGTACTCCTAAGGCTTAGGAAGAGCCACACTCAAGGGGCCAAAGAGCCAAATGTGGCTCGCGAGCCGCAGTTTGCCGACCACTGTGTTAGACTAACTATTCTACATGAAAAAGATGACGTGGAATAAAAGAGATAAGAATGGTATCATGAAAAACTTTAACTTGAAGAAGAGGAATTTTGGTGTAACATTAAATAAAATCCAGACTTCTTATGGTCAACAAGGACCTGCCCCATCTTAGCTGTTTATCTCATAAACCTTTTCTCACACTATTTTCTTCTGTAGTCTAGCCACATGATTTTCTTTCAGTTCCTGAAACACCCTAAGTGCTTTCTTGTCTTAGGGTCTCCTTATGTATGCTATTTCTTTTGCGTGGGATATATTTTTTCCTTTTTGATCCTCAAGGTATTAGTTTAATGGCACTTTCTCAGAAGAGCTTCTCTGGATGCCCCTGTCTCCCATATAATGTAGGTTCCCACGTCCATTCCTTTTCACTGTCTCATTCTCTTATTTGCTTCCTTCATGGCCCTTAACAGAATAAAATCATTTTGTCTATTTTTTAAATGTTCTGCTCTAGAATGTAAGCCCATACAAGCAGGGATTGCTTTTATCTTGTTTGCATTGTCTCCTGAGTTCCTAGCCACAGTGCATAGCACATATTTGTACAATCAATCTTAGTTGAATGAATAAATGGTATGGTACTTTTAATTCTATAAGTAATATTGAAAGGGATGTTAAAAGAAATAAATTGTACATTTGTTTTGTATGACTCCAAAGAGAAAATGAAAGGAAACAGATTTTAGCTTAAGATGTAGAGTTTTCTATCCTGGATGGGAAACCGATATACTCAGCAACCTATAATAATAAAAACGTAATATGCTAATTAGACTGAACAGCCGAACGACCTTCTGGATGTCATTCCGGACAAAGCCATGGTGGCGAGGGCTGAGGCAGAGGCAGTTAAAGGTGATCAGGCAGGCAGGTGAGTGGTTAGGGGCGATCAGGCAGACACGCAAGTGGTTAGGGGTTATGAGGCAGT
>NW_006287915.1:4385537-4402080 GCF_000327345.1 Myotis davidii | reverse complement strand
GCCCCCCCCCCCCCCCACATAAATTTTGTGCACGGAGCCTCTAGTCACATTATAAGGGCATGTGTAGCTTGAACTTGTGCTGGTCATATTTTAATGAGGGCTGTAAGTGAACTGTTGTTTTCTTTCCTGTATTTGTAAATTACTGAGTAGTAAATATAAGAATCAGACAGTTGCTGATAAAAATATCACCATTATCGGTGAAGCTTAGATATGTAGCATCATAATAATTCACCCTAAATTAGTTTTGAAGGCACCCAGTGTTTGTCATTTTCAGACAACTGCAGGTCTCCCTCAAGAGGACAGATCACTTATGATGTGAATGAGAGCAGACTAGAAACTGCTTTCTCTGTTCGCAGGCAGATCCAGGAACAGGAGAGAGCCGGGATGGGATTTTGCCAAACATGCACCTTGTTTTTTCCTGATTTCAGCAATCAAATGTGTCCCTGTGAAGGAGAATTTCTTTAGAACAAGTGCATATTTCCATTAGGAAACACGAAACCGGGGGAATGGTGTTGTTCTTTCTCCCTCTATTTTTTTATTTAACAACTAATTTTTTAAATTTGTTTTTGAGGAACTGGGTCAAGAGCTGAAAAGAGCAATAATCAAAAAAGATATGACCCCTGCCTTCATGGAGTTTGTATTATTGTGGAAATGTAGCAATATTCTGGAGTGCCAATACTCTGTAATTGTCTAACCATATACTACTTGTCTTTTGGCTGATGCACTTTAAAAATGTTTTGTTGATTTTTTTTTAGGGGCAACTAAGTCTTAAATTTCTTATATCTCTCCTCCTAGAGCTCTCCCCAGCCCCTCATCACAGAATATTGGCTATAAAGAATGAAATCCTTCCTTTTTACAAAGTATCTGTGGTTGCTTGTTCATTGGGCAATCATTTCTTCTTCCCATCTACAGTTTACTGACTACAGTTTTAGATCTGTAGCTGTAATGCTCTGAGTCCAGATAGTTGAAGGTTGTATTTTTGTTCCCCTTCTATATGCATAGCCAGAGTTTTGATTTTAATGACCAATTTTTATTTGGATTTTAAAGAAATAATTTGACTTAGTTATTGTTAGAAACAAAATGATAACCTATGCAACAGCAGCACTGTGGTAGAAAAAAGTATGTTTCTATATTAGTTTCTTGTTCTGGTGCTACATTTAAAAGTTGATCTTTTATTTAAAAATACTATGCGAGAACCTCTACTCTAGGTCTTCATATTAAACATGACCCCAAAAGGTGCTCAGAAAGAAGGTATTTAATGGAAATTGAACATTAAAAAAATTATTTTTCTACTGCAAATGAGTCAACCTCAGCTACTTTAAAAAGCCAATGGGCTTATTAAGCTCCTATTGTCTCTGAAGATTGAGTGCCGTTTCTGAATATGTAAGAATAAGATCCTGTTTTGGATTTCATATTCCCCTTAGCATTGCTGTTGCATTCTTTTATGTTAGAATGGAGAAGAGATAACTGTTATTAAAGTTCTTATCTCAAACATTTATGATAAACTAGAAATAGATAGTAGCAAAATAACACATTTAATTTTTAAACATAAAAGTTGTGGATTCATTACAGTTGACTTACTGAGTTATCAAACTTATTTGAATAGAAAAAAGTGGGTAATTCATCTGATTACCTGAAATTAGACAGATGTCTACTTGGAATGTATTTTTTTTGTTCTGTAGCTCTGAAGAAATATAAAGAAAAACTTGTGTCCAGAGCTTAATAAGCAAGAACTAAAAAATATTATTACCTGAACTGTACATTATATAACCTTGTTAAATATGTTTTTGTGTGCTAATAATTACGGTTAGCATAATTAATGATCTTTAACTGATAATTCATCTATCATTTATATTTTTTAATAGGTTTTACTGATTTCAGAGAGAGGAAAGGAGAGGGAGAGAGAGATAGAAACATCAGTGATGGGAATCATTGATCGGCCCCTACTGGGGATCGAGCCTGCAAGTCAGGCATGTGCCCTGACTGGGAATTGAACCTGGTTCATTGGTCGATGCTCAACTACTTAGCCACACCAGCTGGGCTGTATCTTATATTTTTAACATCTTATATGCAATACTACCAAGCTGTGGAATGAAATTGGAAACCATTTCATAGTGGGACATTTTCCTAGAGCAGTGATTCCCAAAGTGGGCGCTACCGCCTCCTGGTGGGCACTGCAGCGATCCAGGGGGGGCGGTGATGGCCACAGGTGCATTTGTTTTAACTTTTTTTGTATTACCTTTCTATTCTGAGTTCAATAAATAGTTTCATAATTTCAAACTTCAATGTTTCTAATTTACACCTTTCTTTACTATATTTTACGAAAAAGGTAGAAACATTAATACATATATCTTCCTGTTTAATTGCTACTAAAATTTAAAAAAAATTAATTTCCAGGGGGCGCTGAGTAATATTTTTTCTGGAAAGGGGGCGGTAGGCCAAATAAGTTTGGGAACCACTGCCCTAGAGTGTATATAGTATATATACTGATGAATCCTAGAGTGTGTTTTGTCTTACTTTAGTTTTGATGATATAAAGAAAGATATATTTTTAAGGTTTTCTGCTATAATTCTAAACAGGAATTTGGGTTCATTACAATGTAGTCCTCTGGGTTTTACTTAGAAGAAAAATATACTTCAACCCTTTTATATTCGTAAATTTAATATTTCATGTAGTTTTGGAACTCAAGGTAGTTCTAAGTACTTGTTAATATTATATTAATGGGAAACAATTCAAAAACTAGACATTTAAGTTTTTCGTTGTTGTTAAGGAAAAGTAACTGCACTAGAGTTATTCAGGTAGTAATTGATGCATTATGCTAGCATTTTCAATACATCCCTTCTTTTTATTACAGAGCTCCACAGGATAAAAGAATACTTCTTGTGAATTGTCCGAATAAGAGTCTTTCACAGTCTTTTGAAAATCTTCTTGATGAACCAGCATATGGTTTAATACAAGTATGTTTCTTAAATCTGTATTATTGATCTGTTAATCTGTCTCCATTATTTTATATACCCCCTACCTCTCAACTTTCTTAGTTACACAGAATGAGGCAAATGTCTCTTTGTAAACTTTATAAAATTGTTCGCTGTAATTTTATAGAAATAATAGTATGTTTTATATTGTTAGAAGCTTCTTTGGTTCTTAGTTACTCTCAAAGTATTTTTTTCCCTTTATATTTTTTCTCTGAAATTGCTTTCATTGATTAGGTGAAATATCATTGTGTAAGCTATTTTGAATTCATTAATGAGAAAATTAGGCAAAGATCTGGTTTGAATTTTTATTTTCTATTTATGTAGGTTCTAATTCCTCTTAAAATATTTGATTATATTCTTGCATTTGGCTAAAAATGTGCACTTGATACAATAAAGTTAGTTTATTTTTCACTCAGATTTGTATGTAATCTAATGAAATGGTTGTTTGTTCATTCATTTACTCACTCACTCAACAAATGTTTGAGTGCGTACTCTGTCCCGGATATTCTCTTGGTTCTTTTTTTTTTTTAATTTAATTTAATTTTTTATTGATTTTAGAGAGAGAGGAAAGGAGAAAGAGAGAGCATGCAACATCAATTAGTTGTTACACTTATTTATGCATTTATCGGTTGATTTTTGTATGTGCCCTTTTTTTTCCAACTAAGCTATCCGGTCAAAGCTCTTCTTGGTTCTGAAGTTAAGATAAGGAAGACAAGAGAGCTAACCACTGATTAAAATAAACCGTGAGGGCCCTGGCTGGGTGGCTTAGTTGATTGGAGCATCATCCCATACACCAAAAGGTTGCAGGTTTGATTTTCAGGGCATATACCTAGGTTGTGGGTTTGACCTCTGGTTGGGGTGGGTATGGGGAGTCAACCAACCAATGTTTCTCACATCAATGTTTCTCTTTTTCTCTCCCCTACCCTCTCTAAAAATCAATTAAAACGTATCCTCATGTGAGGATTAAAAAAGAAAAGTGAGGGAACAGATTTTCTTACTGTGATTAAATAATCAATAAAGATTGACTTTAAAGAAGTAACAATTTTTGCTAACTGAATAATCAGGCATTTTGGGATTTAGAAGTAACCCTAGCAGTAGAAAAACCTTTTGCTGTTTTTAGGCACAGCACTCCCCAGAACGAATTGTTTTTCTTGGCATGATTTACTAATCATATAATTAGATTAAAATATCAGCTAATATTTAAGAATTGTGAGCTTTTAAACTTAGCTACCAAATATTTTGTGTTAGGCTAGTGTGGTACTGCACGCTTCAGAAATAATGTTCTTTTGTGAAGGCAGGACTGCTAGACAGAAGAAAGCTGTTGTGGGCCACTCACCAATGGAAAGTAAGCACTGCATAAGTTTCTGATGTGCAGATTGAATGAAGCCTGCAAATCATTTTTTACCTGTAATTCAATCAGTAGCATTAATTTCCCATTTAATATACTATTTTAACCAAATGAAAAGATTGGCTTAGAAAATTAAATTTTTTCTCCTCCGAAAAAAATAATATTTTAAGATAATCTTAGACTACTGTTTTAGTGCTGATTTCCCGTCATGAGGTATTTTTATTTTTCATTTGAATTAATGCTAATATTTTTCTTTCTACTACATAGAAAATTAAAAAGGATCCTTATACAGCAACTATGGTAGGATTTTCCAAAGTCACAAACTACATTTTTGATAGTTTGAGAGGCAGCGATCCCTCTACACATCAGCGACCACCTTCAGAAATGGCAGATTTTCTTAGTGATGCTATTCCAGGTTTAAAAATAAATCAACAAGAAGAACCGGGATTTGAAGTCATCACAAGAGTGAGTGGAGATTTATATTAATATAGCTCTTATATTTTAACCAGAGGAATGTTTTTAAACATGTATGAATGCTATATAAATAGAAACTCAAATTTAGTTTTATCTGCCTCTTTCTCATAATCCTTTCTTGTAACTTTCTGCTAACATATTTAACAACTAACACTTGTCTTGCCACCAAATTGTTCTTCACCAATTACTACATATTCTTTCTGTTCATTAATGTTGGATCTCTTTTTTTTTTGTTACCTTTCTTTGCTGTTATAATTGTGTTATTAGTTATTGTTGTTAATCTCTTAACTGCACCTAATTTATAAATTGAACTTTATCATTGGTATGTAAGTAGAGGGAGAAACAGTATATATAGAGCTCAGTACTATCCACGATTTCAGGCATCCACTGGGATCATGGAAACTATCCCCTACAGAAAAGGGAAGGGATATTATATACTGAAAACTATGCCAGTGAGTTTAGGTATTCAAAATATTTTTAAAAACAAACCCAAATACTAGTAGTACCCTGCAAAGTAATTCTGACATTCATGTTTAATATCATTTAACTTTTCTACATATGAGTCATTAGAGTTGTAACTATTTACAAAATTTTCCTTTCCTAGCAATAGCCTCTAAATTTATGGGTCCACCCCAAAGTGTTCCTAAAAGATCTCTTTCGGTCTATAATGCCTCCTGGAAATAAAACTTTTTTGCCTAAAGAAGCAGATTTTTTTCAAAGCTCTAATTACTTCTGGTGACCCTTTCATAAACTGCTTTAGCCACTTGTGCCCCTTTTGTATATTCAGTTTCATCTGAACACTGCAAGACCTCTTTGACCATTCCTAAGTTGAAAGCTTGTTTTGAATCCAGTTTGAGGGCCCCACTTAACACTTTGAGAGCTTATCTACTGTGGATAATTTCAGCCAGCTGGACAGCTCTGCCTCAATTTAGTATTTATTGTACCCATCACCTTGTGAACAAATCTGCTCTAACTCTTTCTAGTCATTAATCTGAACTCACATGCTGTAATAAATACTGCTCCTCCAACCAAAGCCCAACGTTCATACAGTGGGATACTTTTTAAAGAAAGTTTCTTAAATCTTATTACTAAGGTGCTTTCCATGAACACACATAAGGCCATTCCATCCTCTGGGGTTCATAGTACTTTTATTGCTTTCAGATCAAATCCTGAGGAGAAAGTTAACACCCAAGAAGTCATTCCTTGTACTTGGATTGTTCATAGGAAGAAAAGCCAATGCCATTGTCTTCCTTCTGAAGGTCACTGGATTCCTCCAGGAAACAGTGGAAGTTTTCTTTTTATTTCTTCCACATGGAAGCCACAAGATGTACTATAAAGTGACAAACCCATTTGGTGTAGCAATTTTGTCCTTAGAGAATGGATGATGTTTTCAAAAGACTTCTTGCCATTTCCTGTTTGGACTCCATTCCTCTTTGCAAGCTGCTTTCTCTTACTGGAATGATCTGATTACCTTTTAATAATAATGAAAAGATTGCTTGTTTCATTGAGTGGACAGCAGTGAATAGTGACCTGATTACCTTTTAATAAAACTGCGGCTCGGCAAACTGTGGCTCGTGAGCCACATGCGGCTTTTTGGCCCCTTGAGTGTGACTCTTCCACAAAATACTGACTTCTGTGCATGGGCCACGAAGTTTCAATCGCACTGTACATGCGCGCCCACACGTGGTATTTTGTGGTATTTTGTGGTATTTTGTGAAAGAGCCACACTCAAGGGGCCAAAGAGCTGCATGTGGCTCGCGAGCTGCAGTTTGCCGACCACGGCCCTAGAGTATTGCTTCTAATTCTGTTCCAGAGGCACCAGTCAAGACACTACTACTCTAAGGTTTTTATTCTCATGGGAATCTTTTCTTTTTAAAATAATATGGACTTTGGACCTGAATTATGGCCAATCTTTACATATCTGCGCAACAACACTTTTGAATTTGCTACAGTGCTAGGCTGCACATAGTTAGAGCATTATAAATATCTAAATTGTGGTACTTAATTAAAGGGCTTATATTGTAAATGGCATTTTTAAATTACCAACATCCGTTAATTGAATTAAAAACTGTAGAAAATACCAAGTGGAGCTAATGAATCAGTTCTGAGAGCTACAAATTTTAGTTTGGAAGAAAAACTAATTTTAGAATATGATTAATGGAATAATACGGTTTTTTTAATAATATAGCATACCATTTAGTGTGAAGGGTCTCTTATAGGAATTTACATGTTAACTGTTCTGCACTTACGTAATTGAAACCCAAAATAGCAAATGTTTTTCCATCCTGAATTTATAACCCAATTATTTGTATGTTTAGTAGGAGGAAAAATGTATGGAATATTAACTATTTAGTTCATAAACTAAATATTGGAAAACAAGGGAAGATATTAAAAATGTTAGAACATTTCTGAGTAATCATATTTTAGTTTAAGTTTCTATTACCATGATTTCATTTCACTGGTTAAAGGTATACTTTTTATTGATTATCTTATTTTAGATTGATTTGGGAGAAAGACCTGTTGTTCAAAGGAGAGAGCCAGTATCACTGGAAGAATGGACTAAGAACATTGATTCCGAAGGAAGAATTTTAAATGTAGATAATATGAAGCAGATGATATTTCGAGGGGTAAATACTTTAATATGGATTGTATTTTAAACTGCTGGTGTTCAAGATTTTTTTCTTTTTTGGGGGAGGGGAAGGGAATGAATTCCTTTTTGATGAATGATGCTTTAAAAGTGCTGAAGGACAGAGTTAGATGCTTGTGATGTCCCTGATGTCAGGTGGTATACCAGTAAGCCTAGGGAACGATATTTTTCCTTATTTCAGATGTGATGGGTTATGTGAAGAAGACATGTATATGCCCCAGTGGTAGTTGTGTTATCCAGTAATGATTTGGTTTTGAAAGACTCACCAGCCCCACTGTCTGCTATGCAGTCTGTTGTATATTCTCTGCATTATTAAGCTTTCTGGCAGCTGTTTATATCATGAGAATCCAAAAGTCAAAAACAAGATAGTATTTACTGAATTAAGCTGTTTTTATGTATAAAACTCAAATATTAGTCTTACTGTTTATTTAAATGCAAGCTTTGTGAACTTAAAGTACTGCATTCTTTTTTTACGAATGCGTTTAATATGCATGTTTTCTTCAGGGACTCAGTCATGCATTGAGGAAGCAAGTATGGAAATTTCTTCTGGGTTACTTTCCTTGGGACAGTACCAAGGAGGAAAGAACTCAATTACAAAAACAAAAAACGTAAGTAATTGTCTTTTGTATGTTCATCAAAGAAATTTAGGTAACCCACCCATAGAAATTAATAAAGGGTTTTTATTTATTATTATTTTAAAATGTTTTTATTCATTTCAGAGAAGGACAGGGAGAGAGAGATAGAAACATCAATTATGAGAATCATTGATCAGCTGCCTCCTGCATGCCCCCTACTGGGAATCTAGCCTGCGACTCGGGCATGTGCCTGACTGATCTGTGACCTGGTTCATAGGTTGATGCTCAACCACTGAGCCACTCTGGCTGGGCAGTAAAGGGTTTTTAGATGACTATTTAGGATATGTAGACTAGGATATGAGAAAGTCATTTTATTTTTATCCTTTTAATTTAAAAATTATGCCCACCAGTGCAGGAGCATGAGGGAGTCCACAGATTGTGTTTGGAGGTATCGTTGAGCTCACTGAGTAGACACCATGAGCAAAATTTACTCTCTTGAGTAAAAAAAAACAACTATGGACACGAAATTATCATTGAAATTAAATGAAGGCAGATAGCCGAAACCGGTTTGGCTCAGTGGATGGAGCGTCAGCCTGCGGACTGAAGGGTCTCAGGTTCGATTCCGGTCAAGGGCATGTACCTGGGTTGCGGGCACATCCCCAGTGGGAGATGTGCAGGAGGCAGCTGATCGATGTTTCTCTCTCATCGATGTTTCTGGCTCTCTATCTCTCTCCCTTCCTCTCTGTAAAAAATCAATAAAATATATTTTAAAAAAATAAAAATAAAAAATAAATGAAGGCAGATATATCCAAGGAATATTGCAGGGATTTGATCCCTTTATGAATCTTGTGATAGGTGAATGTGTGAAGATGGCAACTAGTGGGCAACAGAACAATATTGGAACATGGTAATATGAGGAAATAGTATCATCATGTTAAAAGCCTTGGAGCATATAAAGAATGGCTGTGTTCACCAGAGAAATCAGTTGCTTCTACATGTCCCCTCTCCACAGCACCTGTTTTACTATAACATAAAAATTGGGTTGTATGCATTTTCATAGTGAACTTTTATTATAAACTTTGTGGTAGTAAAAAATATACTATGAATACCACAGTTACTTCAAACCAGAAACATTTATTAGACAGACCTCGTTGTAGTTATGTACAAATATTTTGAATACTTGAAAAATAACTAATTAGGTTTGGATTTTAAAATACCTCATTTATCTAGATTTATTTTTGTTATTTATTATGAGATTATAAAATAGCTTATAAAAAAGTGTATTTGCTATTTAGGTTAATTACTTTTCATTAATTTTTCTGTGCTCTTGTAACATAAACTGATCTTTCATTTTTTTTTGGAAGAGTGTTTCTATTTTTAAATAATCTCTCAGATTTGAAAAGAAACACAGAACAACTTTCCAGGTATACTCTTATTATTAGTTCATCAGTCTAGCCTTTAGTTTAAAGCTCACTCCTAATCATTATGTGCATATTCAAACTCTCAAACAATTCTTTTCAACTTTTTTTGCCAGTTTTTCTAAGACATTTTTACATTAACAAGTTTATGTGGTAAACTTGTCACATTTTAAAAAGTCTGTAGATTTGTATTTGTAATTACTCAGAAACTTTCATGGTTAAATACTTAATGACTGGAATAATTTTAGGTATGATATTAGGGATTAAGGTAAATGTTTCCTTACAGTCATACCTAAATTATTCTAGTAGTTTAAGCAAAATTTATGACATGTATAAGGTTGTTTTATTTTTCCTTTGTTTTCATAACTTTAAACATTTCAGTATCATTTATAAACTTGCATCTCACTAGCATTATAAATGCTTTGATAAAATGTTTGTAGAAAAGCTCAATTAAAATTTTTAAATAAAATGTTCAAAGTAAGCTGTTTTTGGTGTAAAATTGTTTTCTATAGTGATGAATACTTCAGGATGAAACTACAGTGGAAATCTGTCAGCGAGGAACAAGAGAAGAGAAATTCGAGGTTAAGAGATTATAGAAGTCTTATTGGTAATTTTTTCTTAATTTTGGAAGTGCACGAGAAAGGTTTACATTAAAATCTTGATAAGATTTAAGAAATGAATATTTATGTTATAGAATTGGGACTCAAAAGAGAAATCAGAATTCAAGAGTACATTAGAATGTGTTTACTGTTCTTTAAATCAATTAAAAAATATATATTTTGATTTCAGGGAGGAAGGGAGAGAGCTATAGAAACGTCAGTGATGAGAGAGAATCATTGATCGGCTGCCTCATGCACCCCCCCCACTGGGGATTGAGTTGGCAGACCAGGAATCAAACCGCGACCTCCTGGTTCATAGATCGACGCTCAACTACTGAGCCAAGCCAGCCCGGCAGTGTTTACTATTGGTTTTTCCTCTTCAAATAGCTATATGAAGTTAGTATATTTATAAATACTGATATATTTTATATTTTAATTTCAAAATGTGAATTAGTAAAAACAGTATTTAACTTTACTTGCTTGTTGAATTAAAATTATTGTCTTATTTTAAAAAGTTTATTATGAAAAATTAGTAACTGTAGATGAACAAAGAAAAAATTAAAATTGGTTTGTTTCAGTCATCCAGAGATAACTGTGTTTAAATAGGCTTTGGTTTATATTCCTCCAGATATCCTCTAAATATGAGTATATTTAATTTTTTCATTAAATGACTCCAGATAGATCAAAAATTTTGGTCAATTTTTGCAAATTGAGTATTAACCTAAAAAGGAGATGAATGATAGAATTTTACATTAAGAGAATTAGATTTATTTTTAAATAGTGAATACTGGGTTGTGCGACTCTCATGATAAAGGCCAGGTTGGAAAAGTTATTGAAGGAATGCATAGCTATAGCTGTACAAGAATTTTTTTGATAATCACGATATTTTAAACATTCCCATATTCATTCAGTATTTACTTAGTGCCTATTATGTAGTAGGTTCTCCTAGGCATGGGGATAAATCAGGGAACAAAATAAAATTCTTTAAGTAGCTTTTGTTCCTGTGGGGAAGAACAGACAGTAAATAAGATAAGAAGCAACATATGTGGTATGTTAGTGATAAGTGCTAAAATAGAAAAATAAGGCAGGAAAGATGTTTAGGAATTTTATGTGTTGTGTTATTTTAACTTGGGTGATCAGAGGCGGCTCTTCTTGAAAAGGTGATATTTGAGTGGAAACTTGAAAAAGGGATTGGTGAACTATGTAGATACCCAGGTGAAGGGCAATCCAAGCAGAAAGAAACATGTGTTAGACTTGTTTCCATCCCAGGGTCTTGATGTTCGAAGTACAGTGGAGAGGTTAGGGTTGCTGGAGTGAGGTGGGTGGAGTATAGAAACTGATGAGGTCAGAGAAGAAATGATGGATGTGGTAGAAGATAACGTGTTGGATGCTTGAGAAGAGAGAAGAAGTTGTACAGTAGTTCTTCAGTCTTAAATTTTTAGCTACATCAAGTTGGACGGAGAGTTGGATTTATTTTTAACTTAAGTACTCATTGTCTTTCTAGAAATAGTTTCTAGAAATACTTTCCTTAGGAAATATTTTTTTAATTTTTTTTTTTTTTGTATTCTGCTTGGCAGAAATATACAAGAGGAAAAAGTACAAATGACTTTACTGTGTTTGAAACACCTATTAAGTCAGATAATCTGTATTGGCATTATGGCTGTGTAAATTGTGCTTAAGTTAATACTCATTATGTACCGCTTTATCAACTGTAATGTGAGACTGAAATATTTTGACATTTTAAATGAAATTTTACATTTATAGCATTTTTGTATTGCTATTTCTTATTTCACAATTCTATAGATATATGCTTTCTTCATTAAATCTCATGTAGTATAACAGAAAGCTAGAATATTGATCTAATACATTCTAAAAATGTTCTTTCAGAACCTAAACTGGTCATCTTCTATTGTTAGATTCTACTCTGTTATATAATACGCTCCCATTTCTCCACAGCTTTTAAACCGAATTGGTTATAAAGTACATTTATCATTTTGAGTTTTAAAAAATTTCCAATTTACTGAGGGATTTAGGTTAGAGAAATGCTCTTTTTAGTTGTAAAGTCTTTCCCAAGATGCATTTAATAGGTTCGTGAATTGAATTGTCAGTATAACTTGGGATACTCTTGTGATGTTTCCAAATCTGTTTTTGAATGTTATGAAGTTATTTCCAGTAAAATGTGGATTTTCATTTTTTCAAAATTAAAATAAATTGCTTACACTAACATATAGTCTGAATAATGTACATATGAGAATAAGGAAATAATTTGTCCTGAAGATGATTATGGAACATGATAAAGAAACTGATACTACTTCTCATAATTAATGAAGCAGATATGAATTAAACAAATCTCTTTGATTACGCTTGATAGCATAGTAGCTTTTTTCATTACTGTTTTCAAATAATACTGCCTAATTACAAGCATCATGACTGGCATTTTTATTGCTAACTAATGTGAATTACTACCTAGTGTTGCTTTTAATTAATGGGAAATATTGTCTATTATTCAATTAAAAGATTTCTGTGTTTAGATAAAAATATTTAAAAACATACTCATGGATAGGTAGACTGATTTTTGAAAATGATTCCAAAATGCTACTTTATTGCATACCTGAAATGGAATTTGATTAATTATTTTCATTTAGTAAAGGCTTGGTGAGAGAGTAAAGTTAATAGCAAGAAAAATAATCCTGTACTTATAAGATGTGAGCTTTATAAAAATCTGTTTTTTGAAATGTTTCATATATGTGATTTTCCTCCTCAGAAAAAGATGTTAACAGAACAGATCGAACAAACAAGTTTTATGAAGGCCAAGATAATCCAGGGTTGATTTTACTTCATGACATTTTGATGACCTACTGTATGTATGATTTTGATTTGCATAAGTTCTACTCTAATATTCTAATTTAAAAAGATTTAGAATATTGATCTAATACATTTAAAAAATGTTCTTACAGAACCTAAATTGGTCATCTTCTATTGTTAGATTCTACCCTATTGTATAATAACTTCCCTATTTCTTCACAAGTATTGATTTGAGCATTTTTAATACTGGCATAGCTCAGTGGTTTAGCATCAGCCTATGAACCAGGAGATGAGGGTTTCATTCCTGGTCAGGCCATGTGCCTGGGTTGCAGGCTCGATCTACAGTATGGGGCATGCGGGGGGTGGTTGATCAGTGACACTCTCTCATCATTGTTGTTTCTAACTATCTCCTCCCTTCCTTTCTGAAATCAATAAGAAAATATTTAAAGAAAATAGAATTTCAATTTATTAACCTGTTAGACATATGTATGTAATAGTCCTGTGACCTAATTTTTATAGGGATTGTTCTACACGGCACTGGAAACTTACAAGGCTATGGCTCCCAAATGGGGCACTGAGGAGCACTGTATTGTCTTAGCAAACTCATGGGGACAACATGGGATATTTTAAACTTTTCAGGGAAATACTGTGACATATATAGGACACAGCTCTAACTACCATCTGAAATAGGATTTCAAATTAGATCACCACATTACTTCTGGTGAGTTACACATATATATAAGATTTTTTAAAATTGATTTTTAGAGAGAAGAAGAGAGAGGGAGAGAAACATCATTGTGAGAGGGAAACATCAATTGGCTGCCTCCTGCATGTCCCCTACAGGGGATGGAGCCTGCAACCCAGGCATGTACTCTTGACTGGGAATTGAACCAGCAGCCTTTCCGTGCATATGACGATGCCCAACTGAGCCACACCAGCCAGGGCTGAAGTTATATCTTTGTTAAGCCATGTTTTGGCTGTGATAAGCAGTACTGGTGAAAATAGATTAGGAACAGGAATGAGGATGGCGGTATCTAATTGGATTTCAAGGTTTGAGAAGTAGTGTAATGCCCAATAGATGCTAATGTCATAGGGCATAAATACTTAGGTTGTTTGGGTCTAACTACTTAATAAATGGAAATGTTAGTTGTTTCTTTGAGCCATGGGATACCTTGGAAAAATTTACTGAGATATTAAGGGTTCTGTGAAGTGAGAAAGTTTTGGAACCTTTGTTTGATATGCTTTCTCCCTTATTAAAGAATGTATTGATTTGATAGACAAGCAGTGCTGATAACTCTGTAGGGGCATGTAGAACTTTACTTTCTTTTCATGGTAAGGGACTACATGCCCTATAGAGTTATCAGCACTGCTTGTCTAATATAGTTTCAAAAATGGGTTGAAAACACTAGTACTGTAGGTCAGAGTTGGGGATTGCATGGGGAAGAGATGCTAAGGAATATATAACCTAAGAAACCAATATATTAAAGGGGAAGTGAACTTGAGCTATTTCTTTAAAGGACCAACAAATTTCCTAAGCATCAAGCTTTAAGTAAGTTTAAGCAATGGGACATTTCTGAGTATACCTACCATGAGAGGGATTCCAAGTAGAGGATAGTAGAAATAGATATTTTCCAGATTACTTTAATATAGCTAGAAACATCTTTTGGAGAAGGTAATTGGATATTTGGTATGTTAAACCCAAACGAACCTTGAATTATGGGTACATTTTATTCACCATTTGTATCTATGTGAATTCCTCCTGGCTTCTTATATGTATACTAGAGGCCCGGTGCACAAAATTTGTGCACTCGGTGGGGAGGGGGAGCTCCCTCAGCCCGGCCTGTGCCCTCTCGCAGTCTGTGACCCCTTGGGAGATAATGACCTGCTGGCTTAGGCCTGCTCCCGGGTGGCAGAGGGCAGGCCCAATCCTTAGGTGCAGCCCCTGGTTGGGCTCAGAGCAGGGCCGACTGGGGAGTTGGGGCGCCGCCCCCTGTCATGCACAGAGCAGGGCAGATTGGGAGGTTGTGATGCCACCCTCAGTCACGCTCAGGGTAGGGCCGATTGGGGGTTGGGGCACCGCCCCCTGTCACACTCAAGGCAGAGTTGATGGGGAGGTTGTGGTGCCACCCCCTGTCACACACAGAGCAGGGCCAATCAGGAGGGTGGGGCGCTGCCCCCTGTCACGCACAGAGCAGGTCCCATCAGGGGGTTGGGGAGCTCCCCGCTGTCACGCACAGAGCAGGGCCCATCAGGGGGTTGAGGAGTTCCCCCCGTCACTCACAGAGTAGGGCCGATATGGGAGTTGGCGCACCGCCCCCTGTCACGCACAGAGCAGGGCTGATCAGGGGGTTAGGGCGCCACCACTGTCACACTCAGGGCAGGGCCGATGGGGAGGTTATGGCTCTACCCCGTCACACACAGAGCAGGGCCCGTGGGGTGAGGGGGTTGGGGCGCCGCACCCTGTCACACACACAGCCGCGGGGCGATCAGGGGGTTTGGGCGCTGCCCCCTGTCACGCTGATCCCGGTGCCAGGAGGCCTCTCAGCTCCGCTGATCCCAGTGCTGGGAGGCATATTACCCTTTTACTATATAGAATAGAGGCCTGGTGCATGGATGGGGGCCGGCTGGTTTGCCCTGAAGGGTGTCCTGGATCAGGGTGGGGGTCCCCACTGGGGTGCCTGGCCAGCCTGGATGAGGGGATGATGGCTGTTTGCAGCTGGTCACACACCCTTCAGGGTGGGGGGTCACCACTGGGGTGTCTGGCCAGTCTGGGTGAGGGGCTGAGGGCTGTTTTCAGGCTGGGGCTGAAGCTACCCACTGCTTTTTTTTTTCTTTTTCTTTTTATTCTGGGCCAGCTTTAGCTCTGAGGCTCCAGCTCTTATGCCTTCACTCCTGCAAGACGGTATCTGGTTTGTTTCGGTTCTAATCGAAACTCTGTATCAACTCCAGCTCTGAGATTCCAGCTCCCTGAAAGCTGGTTTCTGGGGTTTTGTTTAGCTCTATGTTTGTTACAATGTTCAAACTGCAGGCTCAGAGGCCGCCAAGGTAGGCGGACCCGACCCCTTGGCGGATGTCCAACTGACGGTTTAGGCCCGATCCTGGACTGCTGGCTCATAATTGCTCACTGCCTGCCTGCCTGGTCGCTCCTAACTGCCCCCAACCCCCGCTGGCCTGATTTGCCCCTCACTGCCTCTGTGTGCTGGCCTGATTGACCCTAACTGCCCTCCCTTCTGCCCTGGTCACCCCTTACTGCCCCCCGCCCCCAGCCGGCCTGGTTGCCTCTTACTGCCCCCCCTGCCAGCTTGGTCACCCCCAGCTGCCCCCCCTGCTGACCTGGTTGCCCCCAACTGCTTCAACCCCCTGCCCTCCGTTGTCCTGGTCACTTCTCAAGGCAGGGGGTGTCCCCTCAGCCCAGCCTGCACCCTCTAATCTGGGACCCGACCCCTTGGCGGATGTCCAACTGACGGTTTAGGCCCGATCCTGGACTGCTGGCTCATAATTGCTCACTGCCTGCCTGCCTGGTCGCTCCTAACTGCCCCCAACCCCCGCTGGCCTGATTTGCCCCTCACTGCCTCTGTGTGCTGGCCTGATTGACCCTAACTGCCCTCCCTTCTGCCCTGGTCACCCCTTACTGCCCCCCGCCCCCAGCCGGCCTGGTTGCCTCTTACTGCCCCCCCTGCCAGCTTGGTCACCCCCAGCTGC
>NW_006287915.1:4383210-4385418 GCF_000327345.1 Myotis davidii | reverse complement strand
GGTCCGGGGTAGAACAGTCGGTTTGGGGTCATTGTTGGTATCTTTTTTTTTAAAATATATTTTATTGATTTTTTTACAGAGAGGAATGGAGAGAGATAGAGAGTTAGAAACATCGATCAGCGGCCTCCTGCACACCCCCTACTGGGGATGTGCCTGCAACCAAGGTACATGCCCTTGACTGGAATCGAACCCGGGACCTTTCAGTCCACAGGCCAACGCTCTATCCACTGAGCCAAACTGGTTACGGCAAGATGTAAACTCTTTATGGATCTTTGAGGCATTGGCTCATTTGGTGACAATAAGTTGAAAATCGCAGATTTCTCTTTAAATTTTCACCAATCTGTCACACCTATAATGAGTCTCAGCTTGGATTATTGAAGACATATCAGTAGAGTGCTTTTCAGGTTATAGAGTGCTTTCATACTTGATTTAGATATAGATTTGGATTCTAATAGCAGCCTTTTGAAGAAGTGGGAAAATAATGCCTACTTTATGCAAGGTTATAGTGGTTTGGAAAGTGATTCAAGTTTGCACAAGTAGTTAATATTGGACTGGTGGGGGTGGAAACCCAGGTCTTTCAGGCTGGATTTCTTGCCAGTATACATTCAGCACCCTGGCCCTTTGCCAGTTTGGTTTCTGTAGGAAAGGGAATAGGACCATATTCCTAGGGAGTAAGAGGCATTGCCTTGAACTCTCCAGTAGGAATTTTGAGGTAGGAATTTATTCATATTCTCAGAAGGAATTCCTGAATGCTCAGATTTTTTTCAGGGCATAGGCCCAGACCAGCTAACTGCATAAATTGCTCTTTTAGTTTGTTTGTATTAACCCCACATTCTTTCTAGTCAAATACTTAAGTTATCTGAAACATAAGCAAGCTTTCCATAAAGAACTCTGGCCTTGTGAGAAACCAAGGTAGTTTTCATAAAGCAGTGGACCAAATTTCTTGCCTTTTACTCATAGCAAAGGAACTTGGGCTGCATATAAACTCTGATAGGTGATTCTGTCATATTTAGTTAATTTGACTTCTTAGCCCATAGACTAGGTAGGTATAAAGTTTACTTGTGTTGAATGTAATCTTACTAGAGGCACTGGGGGCTGGGGAGAGTTGCCTCAGCCCAGCCTGCACCCTCTCCAATCTGGGACTGCTGGCTGCCAACTGCTCACCTGCCTGCCTGATTGCCCTTAACTGCTTCTACCTGTCAGCCTGATCACCCCCTAATCACCCTCCTGCCAGCCTGATTGATACCTAACTGCTCCCTGCCTGCCTGATTGCCCACAACTGCCCTCCCCTGCTGGCCATCTTGTGGCTTTGGGTGCCGCCATCTTTGAGGGTGTGAAAGTCAATTAGCATATTCCTTCTTTATTAGATAGGATTAATAGTGAGGAAGGAGACAGAAATGATCAAAAGCAGACAGAAGACAAACATTACAAAAGCAGTTAGAAAAACTCAAGGAGGACTGAATTTTAGTTCAAGGACCCCACACCTAGGGCATATCAGGTATCTGTTTTATAGGGCATGTTCATAATGATGATCCTGAATAACCTAATAAGTGAAATTATCCTACCTAATAATAGACAAACGTGGTAATTGACTGTACCTTCACTACGCCTCCCATGGGCTAATCAGCACGATATGCAAATTAACCCAACCAAGATGGCAGGAGGCTTGCTTGCTCCAGTGATGGAGGAAGCTAAGGTTCCCCGCCTGCCCGGCCCGGCTCTGAGCTCCGAAAGCAACAAAGTTTCAATTATAGAAGCTAAACAAACCCCAGATACCTGCTTTCAGCAGGCCGTGGCCTCAGAGCTGGACGAAGTAGGAGCCGGCTCTCAGCTCCAGTGACAGCAACAAAGTTTCAATTATAGAAGGTTAGTCCCAGAATACAAAAAAAAAAAGAAAAAGGAAAAAAGGAGAGGCGGGGAGCTTCAGTCACCGGCCAGCCTGAAAACGGCCCTCAGCCCCTCACCCAGACTGGCCAGGCACCCCAGTGGGGACCCCCACCCTAAAGGGGGTGTGGCCAGCCTGTAAACAGCCATCAGCCCCTCATCCAGACATGTACCTAAGCGGGACCCCCACCCTGATCCAGGACATCCTTCAGGGCAAACCAGCCGGCCCCCACCCGTGCACCAGGCCTCTTATTCTATATAGTAAAAGGGTAATGTGCAAACTTACCCTAACAGCAGAAAGACTGGGAATGACTGGTCACTATG
>NW_006287915.1:4381390-4383185 GCF_000327345.1 Myotis davidii | reverse complement strand
AGCCGAAGGCCAGGCTGATGGCTGCCAGTACAGAGGTGGTCATGGGAGCCTCTCCTGCCTCCTCAGCAGTGCTAAGGATGTCCGACTGCAGCTTAGGTCTGCTGGCAAGTGGACATTCACCGAGGGCTGCCGGGCTGCCAGAGGGATGTCTGATTGCCAGCTTAGGCCCAATCCCCTGGGGAGCAGGCCTAAGCCAGTAGGTGGTCATCCTCCGAGGGGTCCCAGACTGCCAGAGGGCACAGGCTGAGCTGAAGGGACTCCTCTCCCCCACCCCCTGAGTACACAAGTTTTTGTGCACCGGGCCTCTAGTGCTGTATATAAGAAATCAGGGAGTGTCTAATTTTAAAAAATGATTTCCAACTCCTAAGATTATTTAAAATTCGATACTCAAAGGCAGCGGTTCTCAACCCTCCTAATGCCACAACCCTTTAATACAGTTCCTCATGTTGTGGTGACCCCAACCATAAAATTATTTTCATCGCTACTTCATAACTGTAATTTTGCTACTGTTATGAATCGTAATGTAAATATCTGATATGCAGGATGTATTTTCATTGTTACAAATTGAACATAATTAAAGCATAGTGATTAATCACAAAAACAATATGTAATTATACATGTGTTTTTCCAATGGTCTTAGGCGACCCCTGTGAAAGGGTCGTTCGACTCCCAAAGGGGTCGCAACCCACAATTTGAGAACCACTGCTCTAATGGTTAAAGTTCAGTTGACCTGGAAAATTAAGGTAGATGTAGATGAAATATTATCAGTGTGAGAGTATACACTAGGGTAGTAAGGATATCATTTCTCACACCTCTCCACTGAAACAGTTGCTATGTAAATAATTTCAGGGAACTACTTCAGAAATTGTAGTAGTGCTGATTAAGATGTGCATCAGTCATCACTAGTGTAGGCTCTGAGTGTTTCTGAATGCTAATTTAAACAGCCTTAGTCTTTCTTTAATTAAAAGGAATTTGTACATTAATTTCACCCCCGCAACTCATGGCATATCCCAACTAACATCATGTATAAAATGAAATAGAGTACAAGCAACTAGAACACAAAGATTAATTTAACTACTTGCTTCAGCTAAAACTTACAGAAGAAATATGGTAGTGATGCCTTATGAAAGCTGAAGACTTAAAGGATTAAATTGGCTTTTAAAAATTTTTTATTATACCTTTATAATAAAGGATTACCTCCCTCCCTCCAGTGGAAAGGTGCTTTGTAAATCTTTTGAATAATACACTTAGAAATATTTTATTATAGACCACATGCAGTCAGTAAGACCCAGTAAACTAAGTACTCTTTTGCACTTTGTTGAATTCAGATCAAATTTCTTTCATGCTTTAATTCATTTAACCTTTATATTTGACATTGCTTTCACTATGTCAGTGCCATGTAGGAAAATTTTGGTGATAACAATTTAATCTTCCTTTCAACCTACTTATTCTTTTTTTAAAAAAAACGTGTTGTATTCGTCAGGGTTTGTCAGAAAAACAATAATTAAGATTAGATGTGTTTGCCCCGCTCCCCCCCTACCCCCCCAACACACACACACACACACACCAGAAAAAGTGAAAAAGAAATCCCACAATTTGCTGTCTGCAAGCTAGAGACCAAGTTTGAAGGGCTGAGAGCTGTGGAGCAGTGGTGTAGATGCCTGAAGTTATGAGACCTAGGAACACATGGCAGGATAAGATTGGATGTCCCAGCTCAAGCAACCAGGCAGAGCAAATTCAACCTTCCTTTATCTTTTTACTAGAGGGCCTTTGCATGAAATTCATGCACGGGGGT
>NW_006287915.1:4375810-4380370 GCF_000327345.1 Myotis davidii | reverse complement strand
CCTGCAGCAGGCAGGGAACCTTGGCTTCCTCCATCAGTGGAGCAAGCAAGCCTCATGTTTGCTTCAGCTGTGTGGCTGCTGGCAGCTATCTTTGTTGGCAGTTAATTTGCATATCCTGCTTATTAGCCAATGGGAAGCATAGCGGAGGTATGGTCAATTACCATGTTTGTCTATTATTAGATAGGATTCTATTCAGGCTCTCTCAATGGATTTGATTACGCTCACCCACATTGGGGAGGGCCATCTGCTTTAATCATTTCTCCAATTCAAACGCTAATCTCTTCTAGAAACATCTTCACAGACATTCCCAGAAATAATGTTTAACCAGACATCTGGGCATCCTGTGGCCCACTCAGGTTGATATAAAATTAATCATTGCAAGTGTTTGTTACTTTAAAAAAGCATCTGCAATAAATATGTAGAAATGTTTACATTTCGATATCATGTCACATGCCTTTTTTCTGGGACTTCTGTGTATGCCTTGGTAACTCAATTGGATGCCCGCCATGGGAACCCATGTGTTCTTTTATGCTAAAGTGAGTAGAGTCATATTTTCCTACAGGGCGTAGTGTACACATAGGTTGATAAAGACTAGCTACAGTAGTAGATGATAGGACAGAGGCTCCAAGCAGATGGAGCTAAATGTTTATTTGTAAGGAGATCCTGAAGTGACCTGCATGCCTCTTTGTTACACATTTAATCTGAGGGTGTTTTTTTCGTTTTTGTTTTTGTTTTTTTTAGAGTGGCTTATATGCTTCCTGGGTCATTTTAAAAAACATTTTCTTAAAAATAAGAGTGATGCAGAGTTGTATAGCATTTCTAGCAGAAATACTGCCTTTCCTTTTAAAATATATACTCTTCAGATGGCTTTAGTACACATAGATTTTTATGAATGTTAAAAATTTAATCTTTGGATCTGTTTCCACAGATTTCCCAAGCTGCCATTGGGAAAAAAATTTCTTTGTAACTTTTACAAATGTATGAATTTAACCAAAGTTAAATGATAATATGTATGGGAAAAGGCTTAGAATGCGTTCTTGTCCCTTTGTTGGTTTAAGTATCTATGTCTTACCTGAAATTTAATTGTAAAACACTTAAGAAAATTGAGGGTTTTATAAGTTGGAACTAAAAAATAAGAAGCCTGACATATTTAAGTGAAAAGTAGAACTAAGACTTTCTGTTCATTTTTAAATAGGGAGCCTGATTCTTTAACTTTGCAATTTTTCTTTTAAGCAAGGGCTGTAATTAATGTCATAACTGAAAAATTTTAACAGCATAAAGAGAAAGGTATTTAAAGTGGCAGTTTCAGGCACAACATATTGATTGGATTAAACCCAATTGCTAGCATTACTTAGGAATAGAGTAACAGGAATAGAAAGAAGACATAGATTTGTCTATTTAAAAAAGGTAGATAATTTTGTTGTGACTACTTTTATTTAGATTACCAATGATCTGGTTGGTAAAGCAGTTGGATCCTGGTTAGTGTGTATTTTACTTGGCTTATTCAGGGCAGCTTGGTACTGTTGACTACTATTCTGGCCTGGCAACTTTCTTTCCCTTGACTTACAAAAATCTTCTCCCTTGATATTTTTTTCCTTTGACTATTTAATTTCTTTTGAGTATGTACTCTTTTTTTTTAATATATTGATTTTTTACAGAGAGGAGGGGAGAGGGATAGAGAGTTAGAAACATCAATGAGAGAGAAACATCCATGATGAGAGAGAACTACTGATTGGCTGCCTCCTGCAAGTCCCCCACTGGGGATGGAGCCCACAAACTGGGCACATGCCCTTGACCGGAATCAAACCTGGGACCTTTCAGTTCGCAGGCTGAAGCTCTATCCACTGAGCCACTCTGGCTAGGGCTGCACATTTTTTATATTTTCATTTTTTATCCTAACCTGAGGATATGTTTATTGATTTTTAGAGCGTGAGAAAGAACGAGACATAGACATCAGTTGGTTGCCTCTTGTACGCATCCCAACTGGGAATCAAACCTGCAACTTTTTTAGTGTATGGGACGATGGTCCAACCAACTGAACTACCAGGCCAGGGCGGAGTTTTCATTCCTTCTATTCTTCTCCTGTTGCTTACCAATTCTTTTCCCTGCAATTTTTCTCACTTTTGTCTATTTACTCAAGTGTCATCCATGAATTCAACTCATCCTCACTTCTCCTGCTCCTTTTCCACATGCATAATTAAATTTGATGATTTTAAAACATCTTTTGCTTTTAAATTGATAAATATACAAATTATGTAGGTCTTTACACTAATGTTTTTGGATTATTTGGAAAGATTATTAATTGCAGTAATGTAGTAATATCATAGTTTGTCTTCCTTACCTTATTGATTGATTGATTTTACCTACCTTCTTAGTTCCAATTATTCCTAAGTGCTCTAGAAACCTGAGGCATTTGTTACAAAGGTCTGTACAACTGATACTAATTGTATAAAAACTCTTGTCTGCCTTCCTTGTGTTTCTGTTTATCCCCTTTTCACTAGAGCTAGTATGTTCCTTGATAAAGGGTTCATGTCTTTGCTTAACTAGTTTAGTTCTCTGATATGCTTCGAGAATTTTCCCAATGCCTGATATGAGATTGTTGTTCAACAGATTTTTGTAGAATAAACACATGAATATTTCCCCAGTGCTTAGTTTAGACGTCAATTTATAGTAGGTACTCCAAGAGTTAACATGAACATACTGCATTTAGTTTATTACAATAATGGTTTTCATAAAACTGAGGAAATATTGACATGTTCCAATATAATGGCTTATGATACCAAATGCACTTGTATATGTGCATGTATTTAGGTCTCAAATGTAAAGATTACTTTCTGACCACCTGTAATCTATTATTTTTTGTATATGAAGGTTCAAGTTCTGTCTTTTCACAGTAAATGCTCTCTGTGTTTGCCTTTTTCATTGAGGATAGTCTGGGGGACTTTTCTAGTCTTTATTCTAAAAAGATCTCTTAATATATTGTCTACTAACATCCCATAATATTTGAATGAAAGGTCAATATGTTGCAATTTAAAAAATCGACACAATTATTTTTCACTGTATTGCTATTGTTTTGGTGCCCTTAAATCAGTGCTGCAGTTGTTTGATTCCGTTTTGTGTTACAGGTTTATTTCATATAACCTGTTATTTCTTATGTGATGGCTGACATAATATCTGTAGATTTACTTTTGTTGATATTTACTCACATCTAATGTAGGTCTAGGCATAGACTTTGTTATGGAAATATTATGGAAACATTTGCAAAACGATCTAATGAACTTTCTTATACCCACCATTCATTTTGCCATAAAGTTTAGTCCCTCCCTTCTCCTCACCTCACACCCCCATAAAATGTATATGCATGTGTATATGTATGCATACATTATATGTGTGCACACATTTATTTATAGGTATAGATACAGATGAAGCCTTTTGTATATCCATATGGATCTTATTTCTTCTCCAGGAATAACTTCTTTTTCAAAGTTGGCTTCTGTCATTTTGGGAGTGCTTCTTTTTATAGCTGAATGGGTAGCAGTGGGGATGCCATGTTGGTACTCCCAAACCGTGTTATAACAAAAATGATGCTGTTTACCAGAGAGTTAATTCTGCCTTTGCCCTACATGTCCAGGTGGTAAATGTGAAGGAACTATATCTTTTTTTTTTTTTTTAACGTATCTTTGTTGATTTCAGAGAGCAAGGGAGAGGGGCAAGAGAGATAGAAATATCAGTGATGAGAGAGAATCATTGATTGGCTGCCTCCTGCACACCCCCTATTGGGGATCGAGCCGGCAACCCAGGCATGTGCCCTTGATCGAAATTGAACCCGGGACCCTTCAGTCTGCAGGCTGATGCTCTATCCACTGAGCCAAACCAGCTAGGGCGAAACTGTATCTTTTTGAAAGATGTATATATATTTTTGATTTCAGAGAGGAAAGGAAAGAGAAACAATGATGAGAGAGAATCATCTTAAACCTTTATGTTAGTCTGTTAAACTGTTCTTTAAATCATTAAAGAGAAACCAGTTTATTGAGAATCAGTAGCTTTTTTTTTTCCTTCTACCAAGGATGGGTGATTTCAAGTGTGAGGAAGGGGATGTTCTTAGGCTTTTCACAAGGGGTAGGGTAGTAGGTCACCAGAGAGAGGTTGGCGCACATATTATAGGGATCAGAATAATCTAAGAAGCCTTTTATTTATTTTGGTTCCCCTTCTCCATCTTTGATGTGTTGGTAGGGAATTTACTTAGAAGATTTTTGGAAGCATGTAAACCACAGCAGTTCTCAAACTTTGTGATCTTAGGACCCTGTTACACTCTTAAATCTTATTGAGTACCCCAAGAGCATTTGTTTATGTGGGTTATATCTGCTGATGTTTATTCAATGAAAATTAGTACTGAGAAATTTATACTTACTCATTTTAAAGTAACAGTAAACATACTACACTTTAACATGTATAACATTTTAAAATGGAAATTTAGTTTTCCAAAACAAAAACAGATTTGCTGAGAAGAGGGATTGTTCTACATTTCCATTTTCTTTAATGTCTAGTTTAGTCCTACCT
>NW_006287915.1:4338194-4374433 GCF_000327345.1 Myotis davidii | reverse complement strand
GCTCCGCGCACTCCGCACCTCAGAATTTGCCTTCAGCACTGCGCCTCCTCTGAGTGTCCGAATGCGTTACTCTTTCCTCCTAGTTGTAGGACTTCCACTCAGCCACCGTTCCTGTGGTTCTGGATGATGTCCCTTCCGTCTTTTAGTTTCACTTTTGAAATGGTTGTTCGAGGCGGCAAACTCCGGCGTTAACCTATGCCGCCATCTTGGTTCTTCCCATTCTGTTTTTTGTATACTTACTCATTTTAAAGTAACAGTAAACATACTACACTTTAACATGTATAACATTTTAAAATGGAAATTTAGTTTTCCAAAACAAAAACAGATTTGCTGAGAAGAGGGATTGTTCTACATTTCCATTTTCTTTAATGTCTAGTTTAGTCCTACCTGCTTCTGGATTGAGTCTTTTGCATTATCACACATTATGCAACCTTTATACTTTGGGAGATTTAAAAAAAAATTGTTGACATTATTACAGATGTTTCCCATCTTGTGAGAGATTTTAAAGTGCAAGATGCATATAATCTTCTAGTATTGTCATGAAGATGGTTTTGACATCGCAGATTTCCTTAATGTCATCAAACCTAAGAAATAGTTAATTCTTTAAAATGAAACATGTTAAAACTAAAATAGATTTTTCTTATGATAATTTGAAGAAGTATTTTAAAATGGAAGTGATTTGATGAAAGTTTATTTCCCAGATGTGTTTCCTTTTACTAAATCTCTTATTCCATGTCAGAAATTAGTATGTCAATCAGTCTACAGTTAATTGTTTCCACATTCTTTTTTATCTAAATCAAAGGAATAGAGGGGAAAATAATCCCTAGTTTGAGACCAAGGATTCTCTTTCCGTCTTTTTTAATGTTGCTCTAGCTTTTTAATTTGTTGTGATTTAACCGTTTGGCTGCTGACATATTTTTTCGGACATATGCCAAAACTGCGGCACTAATTGCGCGTGTATGGGAAAAAATGTAAAACACTTTTTATACAAATTCTAGTGTTTTGGAGCAGCATTATTATGCTCTCCGCAGTCTTGGCATAAAAAAAAAACAGGAGCGCTATCACGCTCTTCGCATTTTTGGAGTAACATAAGAAGAGCGCGATAGCAGTGAAACGGTTAAAAAAATATAATCAGTACTAGAGGCCTGGTACATGAAAATTTGTGCACTGGGAGGGAGGGTCCCTCAATCTGGCCTGCCCCCTCTCACAGTTTGGGAACCCTCAGGAGATGTCCTACTGACGACTTAGGCCCGCTCCCCATGGGGAGCCACAGTTTGGCCTCCCTCTGTGGGAGGCGACTGGCTGATCATGGGAAGGCATTGCACCCATCACCCTTTCGCTGCTGCTGCCTCTGGCCTCCCTCTGCGGGAGGCAGCCGGGGCCAATCATGAGAAGGTGACTCCCCCATCACACTGCTGCTGCTGCCACTGCCAGCTGCCGCGGCTGCCTGAGCCTCTGCCCAGCTCTTGCAGCAGCAGCCACTGCGGCTTTGTCCGGAAGACGTCCTGTCTAATTCGCATATTACCCCTTTATTAGTATAGATGGTATGAGTCTAACATTTGTTTTTAGACTCATGATTTAGTCATTAGTTAGTTATGTACTATAAAATATTTACTAAATATTACTTATATGGTAACATGTATTTTCTTCTATAAAGCACCAGAATTTTGAAGAACAAATGCAAGGCATGAAGACCCAGCTAATTCAACTAAGTACCTTACTTCGATTGTTGGACAGTGGATTTTGCAGTTACTTAGGTAAGGTAGTGAATCAGAACTATACCCAACAAATTGTAGGGTAATTCATAGGGAGAAAAAAATGTAAATGACTCTTTTAAAGACATATATGTTCTATTGCTGTTGCCAGGGTTACTCTGAGGAATAAAAGTGTAGGACCAAACTGTCTTGGCATGCTTATGTCTTAAAAATATTTTTCATTTTATTTTATTTTTTAATATATTTTATTGATTTTTTACAGAGAGGAAGGGAGAGTGATAGAGAGTTAGAAACATTGATGAGAGAGAAACATCGATCAGCTGCCTCCTGCACACTCCCCACTGGGGATGTGCCTGCAACCAAGGTACATGCCCTTGACCGGAATCGAACCTGGGACCCTTGAGTCTGCAGGCTGATGCTCTATCCACTGAGCCAAACTGATTAGGGCTTAAAAATATTTTTTAAAAAAGTTATTGTTCTTTTTTATATTTTTTTATTAATATGTTTTTATTGATTTCAGAGAGAGGAAAAGAGAGGGAGAGAGATAGAAACATTGATGGGCTGCCTCCTGCATGTCCCTTATGGGGATCAAGCCCACAACCCGGGCCGTGTGCCCTAACCAGGAATTCAACTGGTGACCTCTTGGTGCATGAGACAATGCTCAACCAACTGAGCCACATTGGCTGGTCTGTGTACTTATGTCTTAAAACAATTTATTTTTAAAATGAGTTATTTGTTGTTATTTGGTTGTTTTCTTTTAAAGAAGTTAGCCTGCAAACTTTGAATTGTTTCCTTTAATTAGTAGAAGACAAATTTATAGGACTTTCAATAGCCTAAAATGCATAGAGAAATTTGAGTTTGAAATAGGTCACTGTGTTCTGAGATAAATAGCATGAGAGTAAGCCATATATTTTTTTTTCCCTTCTGTATAGAATCTCAGGACTCTGGATACCTTTACTTTTGCTTCAGATGGCTTTTAATCAGATTCAAAAGGGAATTTAGTTTTCTAGATATTCTTCGATTATGGGAGGTAAGTTCTTAAATTATACAAATGTATTATTTCTTATGGAAAGCAACAATTTATTCTATAGAATATAAATGGATTATACCAGTCTACCTGAAATTTCTAAAGCAAGTATGTTTCACAATTCTGATAGTTTGTTGTCTCTCCTTAAAATTAATGATCTTGAGCTGAATACCTGATCTTTCGAGCCTTTTTCTATAAATTATAATCCTTATGAGATTTGGGGCTAGTTGATTTTCCAGATCCAGTTCTCTAGATCATTTGTGTCTGTGTTCTCTGCTGGGGCGACTTGACTGTGTGAGGCTCTGCCATATTCTGGTATAGGTTGTAGAGTTCAAGGACTTTTTAGCAGGCCAATCAGTTTAGATGGCACTGTATTTATAGTTTGAGATATTGGGAGGGAGCAGACTTGTATTTTGCTTTGTAAGAGAAACTTAAGTTAGAGCAAAGTATGAATAATAACATAACACATTCTATTATCTGTATTTAACAGATGAGGAAACCAGAGTTTCAAGAAAAACTCACATATTCTTTTCTTTTTCTAAAATATGTTTTTATTGAATTTTTAGAGAGGAAGGGAGAGGGATAGAGAGATGTAAACATCAATGAGAGAGAAACATTGATCAGCTGCCTCCTGCATGCCCCATACTGGGGATTGAATCTGCAACCTGGGCATGTGTCCTGACTGGGAAACAAACTGGTGACCTCTTGGTTCATAGGTTGATGCCCAACCACTGGATTACACTTGCCAGGCAAAACTCGTATGTTCTTGACCTGGAATCATATTTTTAAAGGTTGTCAATTTTGTTATTTAGTACTCAACTTTTTTAAAAGGATGGATTGAGAATATTATTACCACATAGTTAGAATAACTTCCTAATCTGTGTTTACCAAATATATTGGGATGTTAAGTGGAAACCCTTGGAGGTTAATTGAATTTCATTTAAACTTTAAAAAGTTGGATTAGTCTGGAAATTATTCAACTTGATTTACACCTGGTAAAAGAAATGAAAACATGTTAAGTATGCTTTAATAGTATGGTTATATGGGTCTTTTTATGTTTCCAGGTAAGATATTATTAGGGCCGAAACCGGTTTGGCTCAGTGGATAGAGCGTCAGCCTGCGGACTGAAGGGTCCCGGGTTCGATTCCGGTCAAGGGCATGTACCTGGGTTGTGAGCGCTTCCCCAGTGGGGGATGTGCAGGAGGCGGCTGATCGATGTTTCTCTCTCATCAATGTTTCTAGCTCTCTCTCTCTCTTCCTCTCTATAAAAAATCAATAAAATATATTAAAAAAAAAGATATTATTAGGTACATTAAACAGGGGGAGATTAAGGCCTTAAATTTGAGGACATAAGTAAATATTTAGGAAGAAGTGCAGCTATTGATTAAATATTT
This sequence comes from Myotis davidii, assembly GCF_000327345.1. Classification (NCBI taxonomy): domain Eukaryota; kingdom Metazoa; phylum Chordata; class Mammalia; order Chiroptera; family Vespertilionidae; genus Myotis; species Myotis davidii. Next base: position 4,370,297 of record NW_006287915.1, on the reverse strand, counting down.
TATGCATTTGGGTATAAATTTGGGGTATTTGATTGAGTTTTTGTCACAATATGTGACATATAATATGATGTTTAAAATGTAGAGTTGTCTGTGGGTGTTTTTGGTTCCATGCATTGTGTAACTGAATCTTTTTTATTTACAGGATTTAGTTTTCTAGAGACAGAAGGTGATTTAAAAGTGAGAAACAGCATGTAATTGAAAGTTCAGGAAAATATTGAAAATGCCTCTAACCCTTATACCTTAAACTTAACCTCATAGCTGTGGCTCCTTAATTAATACCATTCATCATATTGGTTAGACTCGATGATTTGCTTATTGTAGTTACCTAAAGAGCCACATTTGGAATTCATTGTGTTCACAAAATGTTAATTACTTTGTAGGTAAAGGTAAGACTTTCCTTCTCTACCCCTCATTTCCTAACTAGAAAACTGGTGGACTACCTCATCTAAGCACCTTCTGCTTTGCATAGAAGGCATTTAGAGTTCAGCATTGTATATATGAGAAAAATGTTTTAGAATTATTATAGTTTAGTAAATAGTTGTTTTGTTTTATAGGTAATGTGGACTGAACTACCATGTAAAAATTTCCATCTTCTTCTCTGTTGTGCTATTTTGGAATCAGAAAAGCAGCAAATAATGGAAAAGCATTATGGTTTTAATGAAATACTTAAGGTAGTTATTTCTTTAATTTAGATTTTAATATTTTGTTTTTATTCCCTGTTTTGATACACAAAACATTTTCTTGAAGATTTATTGAATCCCTCGAGTAATTTAAACTGTCAGTGACTCTGGGAATGACAGTTCATCAATTACATATTGGCCAGTAGTTAGGAGAGAAGGAAAATTCAATGTACACTTTTTTAATAGTTAATTTTCTAAAAGAATATTGTTATTTTGCTTATAACTTTAAGATAGTAGACTTGAGACAGCTGTTAGATTTAATGTTCCATAAGCTTATTAGTTATTTTTCAGCTTTAAAACAGGAAATGATCTAAGAAAAGATGTATTAAATGTTCTGATTGTTTGTAGTGTGTGGATATTTTTATTTTAAGGATTTTATCTGTAGTAAAATGTAAGTGGTAATTATTTATATAGTAGAACATACAGTGCTTCCAATTTTGATTGTCATTTTATTTTATTGATTCACTTTAGCATATTAATGAATTGTCCATGAAAATTGATGTAGAAGATGTACTGTGCAAGGCAGAAGCAATTTCTCTACAGATGGTAAAATGCAAGGTATACAGTATATATATATATATAATTTTTTTTTAATCCTCATCCAAGGATATGTTTATTGAGAGGGAGGAGGAGAGGGAGAGAGAGAGAGAGAGAGGAGAGACATTGATATGAGAGGGAAACATTGATGTGAGAGAGAAACATTGATCGGTTGCCTCCAGTGCACACACTAACCAGAGGTTGAACCCACAACCTTTTGGTGTACGGGATGATGCTCTAATCATTTGAGCTATCTAGCCAGGGCTCAAGGTATACAGAATTTTAAATAATTACAAGATTTTTTGTTAATGTTTTTGGTGGGTTGAGCTCAAGAACAAATTTTTCTTCTTAGAAATAATATAAATGGCTGTTTCAGCAAGTTGAAGGCAGCCACAAAGCATTGGCTAGCATTTTGTTTACCATTATAGATTTACAACATGTAATTGAAAACAGTTGGTTAACCATGCTAGATGAAAATCATATAATAGGGCAAAATGGCAAAAGTAATGAAAACATTTCTGTGACAACCATCGAGGCTGTAGAATTTTTTAAAAATATATTTTGATTGACTTCAGAGAGGAAGGGAGAGAGAGAGAGAGAGAGAGATAGAAACATCAATGATAAGAGAGAATCATTGGCTGCCTCCTGTATGCCTCCTCATGGGAATCGAGCTAGCACCCCAGACATGTGCCTGACCGGGAATCAAACCATGACCTCCTGGTTCATAGGTCGACACTCGACCAAGGAGCCACGCCGGCCAGGCGATGCTGTAGAATTTAAGCATTGGTATGTATTCCCTAGTCGAATTAGTGAATACAGAATAGGACCGCATATTAAATATGAAATGTCTCCAAATAAAGACAGTTGCTAATCAGAAACGATTAGTCCATGCCATTACATTTGTGTATCATGCTCTTAATTTGTTTGATAACAAGGCAAATTTGATTATCTGAATTCAAATCATAGATGTATTTTGACTTTTGCATTTTTATGAGAATTATTATTTGGTCTTTGTGTCATTCGTTCATGGTTCCAAATGCTTATTTTGGTTCAGTTTAAACACTTATTTGGTAGGTATTCTGTTCAAAAAATATCAGTGGTACCTTCTTACATTTAAAGGAACCTTTGTATATTGAGGGGGAAAGTATGAATAAGATAGTAGAAAAACAAGGAGAATGAAACAAATGCTAAATATTAGTAACTTTCAATAATAAAGATAAATAAAATATTAGTAACTATGTTTGTGGGTGTGATAGAGTGGGGTGAAGAGGGTTGATTCAGAATAGATCAGGGAACCAGTTAATGAAAAAAGTGGTTAGGATTTCATTTTGGAGTGAAGAAGGAAGGTTTGAGAGGGAACATAACAATTACAATCTTAGAACAAATGTTCAAATTCTGGAATCAGTGTAGTCTTAATTAGAAGTGTTTCTTTGTGGTTAATTTCCCTCTATGGCGAATGATGGTTTTGTTTTTCATATTCAGGAATTGCCACAAGCAGTTTGTGAGATTTTGGGGCTTCAGGACAGTGAAGTCACAACACCAGATTCAGACACGGGTGAAGATGAACATGTTGGCTTGACTGCTTGTTCTACACCTGCGTTTCAGAGTAACTCCTTGCCTGTACTTACTGCCAGTGGAGCCAGAGATGACAGCTCCACACAGATATCAGTGTCCCCAGATGTTAGCAGATTAACACCTGCATGATCCTTCTTGTTGCTTACTTTTTGAAGAGACACTTTGTTGCAACTTCTTTTCAAGTTTTTGAAAGGTGGAAATTTTAAATCTTGGTAATGATCATGCTTTAAGATTAATGGAAAGAAAGTGTACTGATGTTCTTGCATTAAAGCTTTACAAAGATTTACACTAATTATTTTTGTAGTTACTTCTACCAAATAGCCTTTCTTTTTCAATAACATTCCCTAGTATTTTTATAGCTAAGTACATTTTATTTTCTTGTGGATGTGGATGAACTGGAATCGAATAAATATTACAAGTGGATGAGTTGGAAATTATGCACTTTGAAGCCATTCACTTTGTTTACTCTAAATTTAATGGCTTTGGATTTTATGAAATTAAATGTTGAGCCTTTCTATAGCATTCTAAACTGAGAAGTAGATTGCTACCCAGTGACAAAATAAAAGAATTTGTTTTTCTCTGTTGTTTACAATAATATTCAGCTTAAATATTTATGCTGGTCGAATGTGATTTAAATTGGACATTTTCATCAATGCAATTTAATATGTAGATAAAGAGCTACTTCAAGCATAAGAGGATTGGCAGTATATTTTTTACAATGGACTTTTGTTCACTTGTATATAAAGACTATATAAGTACTTATTTATGAGTATAAGAAAGGGATAGCATATTTTCTTTAACTGAATAAACTTGACTATTGATTTATATACCCTGATTTGACAAAATTAATACATAGCATCAATATGAGATCTTTTTCAAAACTATTTTCTTAACCAAGCATTTATTTCATGAGGCTACATTCAACCCTATACCTGGTATAATTTTGAAATTAATTACTCGTAACCTCACTTTCCTAATGTTTTATTATCGTTCCTAATAATGTATTAACTACTAATTAATCTGGTCTTTAAATTTTTATAAAATACTCTTTGCAAAAAGCTTATGTAAAAAATTTCAGTATACTATTATAAGTCTCAAAATAGTACTCTTTTGTATATGAACAAAGCTGTTGTTTTTACCATGCAGTGTTGCATGATTTTAAGTTATGTGGAATTAACATAACTGGTTCCGTTTTCATTGTAATTTGTTAACGCCTGTACATATCATTAAAATACATTTGAAGTTGAAGTAGTGTTTTCAATTAAATCACACCTAGAAAAAAATCTGCTGGTTCTTCATTAGGAGAAAATAAATCCAAGGTGGACCCAGTAAATTTCATATTTTTATGTGATCGAAACAGTCAGTTGGATGAGTTGTGGAAATAAATAAGACTTCTCTCATAACAAAAAAGTTTTCACCAGCATGAAATTGGGCATAGTGTTGCCATGGAGGATATAATTATGTGACGCAGTAAAGCAGCTTTCTACAGTTGATGCTAACAATGTAAAATGTGACGCAGTTCAAAATGATCCAATAGATAGGTTCTGACCCCCCCCCCATAAAAATAGAGAAGCAAATGAAATTTTTTCCTACTTGAGCATTAACTGACAATCATGACAGAACCATTAGATGTTAGTTTTTAATATCATATGTGTTATCTTTCATCAGTTAATAATGAGTAAGCCTATTCAGAAAAAAAAAAAAAAGTAAACTGATCAAAAACTCAGCATCTCCAGCCTTTCATTTCCTGCTGTTCAGGAAATTGCTTAGAACATCTTGATGTCCTTCTTGTCCTTCCTGGACAGGGGGCTTTGGGGACATTTGTTCCCACTACGTAATGTGATATCTACTTCAGAGTTTTAAAAAAATCTTAACACATTTAGTAAGTTGAACTTTTGTCAAGTTTTAAATAAAACTACTTGCTAAAACACTTGATTAAATAGTCTAGCACATTTTTTATACGGAAAAGTAATGTAGTGCTAGATAGAGTTTTTATTAAAGTATAGTTGACGTACAATATTATTTTAGATTCAGGAGTACAAAGTGATTCAACATTTATATACCTTACAAAGTGATCTCACTAAGTCTAGTAACCGTCTGTCACTGTACAAAATTACGATTTTATAGACTATATTTTCCATGCTATACACTACATCCCTGTGACTTACTTTATAACTGGAAGTTTGTGCCTCTTATTCCCCTCCACCCTTTTAGTCTTTCCCTCCACCTCCTTCCCTTCTGGCAAACATAAGTTTGTTATATCTATGAGTTTATTTCTTTTGTTTTTTTATATTCCACATGTAAGTGAAATCACACCGTATTTGTTCTTCATTGTCTGACATTTCATTTAGCATAATACCCCCTTGGTTCATCCATGTTGTCACAATGGAAAGATTTCATTATTTTTTATGGCTAATACTCCATTGTGTGTGTAGACATGTATATGTGTGTATGTATATATATATAAATACACATCTTGATTCGTTTGAGAGTGACAGTTTGGTTCCATATCGTAGTTACTGCAAATAATGCTGAAGTGAACATAGGGGTGCATATATCTTTTTTGAATTAGTGTTACAGTTTTCAGATAGCTACCCAGAAGTGGAGTTGTTGAGTCATATGATAGATCTATTTTTAATTTTTTGATGAACCTCTATACTGGTTTTCACAATGGCCATACCAACTTGCAATCCCACCAACAGTGCATGAGGGTTCCCTTTTCTCCACATTCTTGCCATCATTAATTATTTGTTGTGTTTTAGATAATAGTCAATATGACAAATGTTATGTGATACCTTATTTTGGTTTTGATTTGTGTTTCCCTGATGATTAGTAATGTCCAGCATCTTTTTATGTGTCCATTGGCCATCTATATGTCTTCTTTGGAAAAGTATCTATTCAGATCCTCTGTCCATTTTTTTAATCCCTGTTCGTTGTATTTTTTATTTTTAAATCATCACCCAAGGATATTTTTCCATTAATTTTTAGAGAGAGGGAAAAAGAAATATTGATGTGAGAGAAACACATCGATTGGTTGTCTCCTGCACGAGCCCCAACCAGGGCCTAGTCCAGGGAGGAGCCTGCAACTGAGGTATGTGCCCTTGACTGGAATTGAACGCAGGACCTTTTGGTGCACAGGCCGATGCTCTATCCACTGAGACAAAGTGGCTAGAGCTGTTTGTATTTATTTTTTGATGTTGAGTAGTATGAGTTTTCTATATACAGGGTGTTCCCCAAAAATGTATATACACTTTGAATAATTATTAATTTCAGTGGGTTAAATCTGAAAAGAAAAAGTGAAATTAATAATTATTTGAAGTGTGTACATATTTTTGGGGAACACCTTTTTTTGGATATTAACCCCTTATCTCATGTCATTTGCAAATATCTTCTCCCAGTTGGTGGGTTTCCTTTTTCTTTTGTTGATGGTTTCTTTCACTGTGCAAAGCTTTTTAGTTTGATGTAGTCTCATTTGTTTCTTGTGGCTTTTATTGTCCTCTGCTGAGGAGATTGCTTGATAAAATCTTAATCAGAGTTCACAAAATCAGAGTTAGCAAATATTTTGTAAACTTCAGCTATTGAGATTGCTGAAATAGTTCAGATAAATTTGTTAGTCTCACTTTTTAAAGATTTGTTTTTTAGTTTTAACAAGATTTTCTGTTCATACCTTGATAACATATAAAAGATATGCTGTGTTATGTGATATTTAAAGTTGTTAAAGTTCAGGTAATGTCTAATTTTAAAAAGTTTTTCTTCTGATATAAGTCTATGAGAAACCTTTTTGCATTTAAGAACATCCCTAGTTTGATTGATTTATGTGTCTAGGATTCTTCATCTCTGTACCTTAGGAACTTCAGCCTTGGTGATGACTGAAGTTGTTTTTTGAGTAAGGAAAACATTCTTTTGGGATAGATAGTGGTTTTTGCTGAACCTGATTTTTCCAAGGGTTTTAATGGATGCCAACTAATTCTTATGGGAAATTCATGTAATTATGACCATTATTAAAGGTAGTTTATACAAGTAACCCAAAATGTTTATTGAAGAACCTAGAACTTCACCTGATCCGCTTGCAACTATGTTCAAGGTAATGCTATTCTAGCTTGGATTCCTGTACTTGGGGTTTCCAGAAGATGTGTGAACTTCTTACCAGATAGGAAGTCTTGTGTGTATGCATGCATATTTTGGGGGAAAGGTCACATAATTTCTTAAAAGGTTCTCCGGTTTTCTCAAAAGTTGAGAACCAGTGTTACAAATATTTAATGTGAGAATAATATGGCTGGTCCTAATAATTTTATATGCTAAACCTCCATTAATTAAAATACCTTCAGAGTGCTCATTTCCAAACCCTTGGTTTATATTAACAAAATTCATGCCCAGGCTCTACTTCAGATCTATGGAATCAGAATTTTTGGCAGGTCAAGGAACCTGCATTTTAACAAGCATTCAAGTGGTTCCTGAGCCTCCCCAATGAGAACTACCATTATGTATTGTATTTTATAGGTTAGTGTTTGGCTATGGTCAGGTAGTTAAGTCCCTAACTTTTAAAAGTAGTTCCTTGGTTTTCTAAGGTGAATTTGCCTTAGTTCTGGTTTTTAGCAAAAAGTGATGTCAGTCATCTTAACCTGTTGTTTTATGTAGATTTCCCCTTTTCACATTGTGAACATGAATTTTCAATGTCTCTTCTAAACATCAAACGATAAAATTTGAAATGATTCTGAAAGGTTTTCATCAGTACCTAATGTCATTACGTGGTACTTAATATCTGTGATTTTAATGTGAATACACTGTCATTTGAATGATGCAGTGTATTTGGCCTGTTCTCTCCTTGGGTCCTTATAACATGGGGATTTTCAGTTGTAGTTTTTTGAAGATTGTTGATTTCAAATATTTTTCATGCTGTCTTGTTATTAAACTTTTATTTTTTAGGCTATCCATCTTGTCATGGAGAAAAACTGTGTTGCCCTTAGATGCAAAGGTAGGGTCGGGTAGGGCAGTTAGACTGGACTGACTTCTATAACTCTTTTTGGCTATCCAAAGCACTCTCACAGCCCATGGAAAATTACACTATTTATGAACGCACTGTAAAAAAAAAGTAAAATCTTTTGCTAAGAACTGCCAGAAATCAGAAATACCATATTTGCATAATGTAATTCAATGCCTAAAGTTAGAATGTAATAGTTCAGCTATTACATACACTCCTCTTCCTCAAATATCTATGTAGTATACTGCTTCTCACACATCTCTCTCTGTGTAAAAAGAGACAGAATGAAAAGAACAAATTCCAGTAAGCTTAGCTATGATCAATGAGCAGTCCAGTTCTGGTTCAGCTTTTTTAATTAAAAAGACTTATTAACCTCAGGGATGGGCTTTTACTGTGACAGTAATAGATGTTTTCCAACACCACACTGGTCTTACTGGAGGTATGCTAAACGACCCAGTGGGTTTGTGGACCGCTATAAAAACACAAATAGGGCCGTGTTTACATTGCTTTAGATGTCTGGCCTGGTTGTACAAGGCACTGGAATGTCTTCATGGTGAGTTGTAGGCTCACTTTGCAAAGCAATTTGCTCTAGAAACCACTGACGTCATCCTGAGTGCTTAGCAGTTACACTGCAAGCAGTTAATGGTGGACACAGTATGCAGGATGCACCCAAAGAAAACGGGCCACATGCTTCTTGTTAGCTGAGTCAATTGCTAAGTGTGCCAGAAGGAGTATTTGTACACTAGAAAGTCATCAGTAGTTAATAGTATCTAACCCATTGATGATAAATAGATGATATATATCAAGACTTAAGTCGTTCAGTTTTCTGAGTGAAATTGTACTTTTTGTACTCTTAATAGAAGTAATGCTATTAAAATACATAGATGGTCCTATAGCCTCACCACCTTTCTCTCCCCAAATGACAAAATTCAAGATAATGTTCTTGTGCACATGTCAAAGTGTAAAGAAAGCAAGTTAGAAAACATTTTTGTTAAATTGCTCAGTTTAAATTCAATTTCTGGATAACTTTGGGACAGATATTCTTTTGATTTACAGAGCTTTTAAGGATTCTATCTACAAGCTACTGGACTTTCCAAATTGAGGAGAAACTCAGCCTTGTGGTTCTCACTAGCTTCTTTCACATCCTATTAGCTAATAGTGTATTTTAAATTAGCCTTTAACCATTTCAGTGTAGTATGAGGTGCTGAAGTTTCAGTTGGCGAAGGTAGGGAAGAAACCCTTTCATTGACATTTTATACCTAAGAGGGGTAACAAAAGAAACCCTAGCTTCATAAACTATAACTCATGGAATGAATGGGTTAGTCCTGCCAGAGGCACATTTTAGGGAGGAAATTTAAGGAATAAGAATGCATCAACTGCCCAGCTGGCGTGGCTCAATGGTTGAGCTTCAATCTATGAAACAGGAGGTCATGGTTCAATTCCTAGTCAGGGTATATGCCTGGGTCTGAGATCAATAGAAAAAAAAAACACCTTAAAAAAATGCATCAACTGAGGTTCAGAGGTTTGAATTAGATGGCAGAATCCTGGAGCCATTACTCAGCTTGAGCAGAATCCTTTTTCCTAATTTATTCATGTGATCCTAACAGGACTACAACTGAATCATTCCATATATGAGAACCTATCTACCCTCTCCTTTTACAAAAAAAAGATTCTTTACCACAGGAATTTCTTTTGATTACTCTCTAAACTTGATTTTGTAATATTTTTCACATGTCTGGATTGCTGAGTTTTTCATCTCTCTCTTCAACTCAGTAGTTCGGAATTAGAGTAAAAAGGAAAACTTACAAGAACGGAAGTTTATTCTGTGAGAAGGTTCAAATGTGAGTATTTATGTCCCAAATCTAATTTTTTGGGGTTGATTTTTGTGTATTGTGTAAGATAGTGGCTCCCAGTTTCATTCTTTTGCATGTGGGTATTTCATTTGAGAGTTTCACTGTGGAATGAGTCCATGAAAGGCCATGGTGTAGGCCAGTGATGGCGAACCTTTGGAGCTCGGTGTGTCAGCATTTTGAAAAACCCTAACAAAATACCGGCTCTTCCACGAAATACCGACTTCCGCGCACGGGACACAAAGTTTCAATCACACTACGTGCATGCCCACACGTGGTGTTTTGTGGAAGAGCCACACTGAAGGGGCCAAAGAGCCGCATGTGGCTCGCGAGCCGCGGTTTGCCGACCATGGATCTTGGGGGATCCCTCTTAGTCTCTTTTCTAAATTTATATTAAGGACTCTCACATCATCTGAGAGCATCACCATAGATTTAAAAATATATATCCTTTGTTAAACTTTTTAAAATCTTAGAAGCTTTGCATACTTTTTCTCCTCATTTACCTGCCGTCACTGCCTCAAAGTTTCTTGGTAACAATTCAGAGCTCCATACCTAGGTAAACATACATAATATGAGTTATACTAATAGTGTAGCAGAGTGAAGTGCTTTATTCAAGCCTGCTTTGTTCCCACTGCCTTCAGGCTAATAGCTTCTGCTTTAGACATGCTAGTCACTAGAGGAATTCTACTTGGGGCTTGAGGTTTTAAAAGATAGCTCCTCCCATTTCCCCTCTTCTTGACATAAAAGAAGCCTAAACTCTGTACTTTCTCTCCCCCCCACCCTCACCCCCGGCCAATATATTTTTAATGATTTTAGAGAGGAAGGGACAAGGGGAGAGAGAGAGAAACATCAATGATGACAGAAACATGGATCGGCTGCCTCCTGCACACCCCGTACTGGGAATTGAGCCCACAACCCAGGCATGTGCCCTTGACCAGAATCGAACCCGAGACCCTTCAGTCCATAAGCAGATGCTCTATCCACTGAGCCAAACCGGCTAGGACCCTGTACTTTCTTAAGATGTATTTTAGGAACTACTAGGGCTCCCAGCTTTGTGGTTGGTGCCTTCTTGATCAATAAACCTTGCCTTGTTCCAAATTCTGAGGTTCCTTTGAAGCCTCAGGCACACAGACTTGGGACTGGTAACAAGATGTGGTACTTATGGATAAATAGTAATGGTAACTGGTATTAATAGTAACCAGTAACAAGTGGTATTTCTGAACTAAAAAACAGTTTCTTTTACATTGTTTCCTCAAGGAGTTTGAGGTGGCTTAAGGTGAAGTGTGGATGCTTGGGCCACTTTATATTTTATGTTCTTGGAATAGAGGGAGAGTTTATTCTATGAGTTCCAGGAGTCAGATGTCGGGGGTGGGGACGGGGGGAATTCAGTCAAATTGATGGAATTATTCATTACAGAAAATGCCCACTGTACTTATGAACGTGAAACAGAAGGGTTAAGCTATTTGGGTTTTGACACAGGATATGGAGTCAGCTAGTCATGGATTTGACCAAGTTGCTCCTTAGTTTTGTGATCATAACCATTCTCTGAGCCCCTGGTTTCTCATTTGTAGGTGGGAAAAATACTACCCTAGTTGTGAGGACTAAGTGGAGTACATATAAAATGTTTAATACGGGGTGCCGGGCATGATTAAACCTTAATAAATGCTATCATTATTATCTGATGGCAACCAAATAGATACTGCCACAGGCCATCTTTTTTAATCTAAAGCTCTGTGGTTTGTTTTTCTTCCCCAAACATTCTATCCTACAGAAACAGCCTGGGGGCACCATTTGGTTTGTTTCCTGTTGATGGGGGTAATTTTGATTTCAAATCTGAACTGTATTCTGGTTTCATCTGAGCTACTGGCTCACTGATCCTAAAATACATCATTATCCTTTTTGTGCTTCAGTTTTATACCCTTCAAATTGGGCTTAAATATGCAGGCCTTTTATCAACCTCCCTTTATGAAAGTTGTTAGAAAGACAATGAGAGCACTCATATAAGATATATTTTGCTTATAAATGAAGTCTGATCATTCTCAAGTCAATTTTCTTGGTCAATATAGCAAATAATCATAAAAATTAAAATAATCACAAGCCATGTCTGCATTGAGCATTTTTAGTAGCATGGAAATTATAGTGACTATTAGACAGTCTGTGGACATTAAATCCCATTACTTGGCTGAAGTCTAAATACGTAGCTCTCCTAAATACGAGGCCAGGCATCTTCTCCTGGCTGGACTACTTCAAGTCCTAAGTGGTTTATGTCTTTCAGTCTTGTAGTCCTCCTCCAGGATGCTACTTTTTAAAAATACCAATGTGGTTATGCTATTGTCTTGCAGAAAACCCTTTCAATCATTCTTGAAGAATGAGGTGAAGTGCAAAGCCCACCGATGCCATTCAAAGTTTATCAGGATATAGGCCCTGCTTTCCTCTTCAGCCTTATCTCTCACTGGACACTCCTGCCTCCAAACCATTCTCTACCATTGTTGAGTAAACACTATGCTTTCCATATTTTCTCTTTTTTTTCATAATTGAGAGTATATTGTTTGTTTTGAGGATCAGTACACAAACATTTCAATTTGTACACAATTCTGAACATGTGTACCAAAATTGTAAAGTTACCTGAGCTATTCATTTCTAAACAGTGACTTTCCAGCTTAAAATTTTTGAGGCTAATTTTCCTTAATAGAGTATCAAGTACCAATATCTTTAAATGTTGATATGCTGTTACATCAAAGCCCCACTAATTTACAATTTAATATCATATATACTACATTATCAAATTTTCAATCTTTTGCAGCACATTAACAAAGTTACTAGGAAAATGACTACCACATCAACGATGCACAAAATTCTGGAAGGGAGAACCAAGATCAAGAAGTGTTTTGTTTGTTTTTAAGGAAACAATTCTACCCAAAACATGTGAATAGAAATAATTTAAAAATGTTCAAGACATAGCAAATGCACGACTGACTCTAAATTGCCATTTAGAATGCTTTCTAGTATAGGATATAGAACTGCCCCATCTATGGAAAGTTAAGCTGACCCCCAAGACAAAGCCTCCCATGTTCAATTGAAGCATCCATCTTATATAAAAACTGCTGTTTGAAATTTTAAGCCTGCTATTTTGGCTTCTGTAAATGCTTGCTTGCTTAAATAATAAGGAAATAAGACTACTCCCTGTTCCAGAGAAGTCATAAACCTTCCCCAGATGAAGTGATCAGTGCTGGCGCCAGGCCAAGCCTTTGTTTGAGATCTCAAAGCCCCAGCACATAGGGCTCTTTAAGAACTTGCAAAGGGAACCGGAAAAAACCCATATTTGGGGGACAAAGAGGGTAAAAAGGTGTAAATACAGGAAACTTCCTGTGTGACTTCGCCCAGAATTCTAGAGACATTTTTCTCTGGGCCCGCATGTAATAATAATAATAAATGTAACTCCATCTCTCTAAGCATTGCTTGGTTCTTCTCCGGTCTTCTGTAACACAATATCCCACTATTTTCTGGTTGTAGCAAAAAATAAACAACCAGCAAATGATTTCACCTCTTAAAATAAAAAAGCATTTACACTTAAAAAAATAGGATGAGGTGGAATTCCCTCCTTAAAAATGTTTCTAGGGCTACTAAAATATTTGCATTTGTAAAATAATTGATAAAAATATTGTTCTGGATTGACAAGAAGGGAGACGGGGACCACTGATAACACATGGTCTATGACATTAATCAGACTTGGCTTCTCCTGCTTCACCTGAGGCTGGACTCTCCTCGTATTTAGTTCCTCCATTTTCCGCAGATAGCTCTCCTTTTAGGTTCCTAGTCAGTCACTTCGGCCTGCTTTCCCTTTGCAGATTTACCTTTTCCTGCTGCCTTTTTTGGGCTATGTTTCCACTTTTGCAGGAGCAGGTTTGGCTGACCACCTCACCGACCTCCTCTTGGGCTCCTCCTTGGCCGACCCTTTGGCAGAGCAGACCTTCCTCTTGGGCATTGTAGCAGTGGGGCGGGCATGTGCTGGGTGCCCGAGGGCCGCAGCGCACCTAGTGACTGCGAGAACCTGGGCTGCCTGGCTGCTGCCGCTTTTCCGGCTGCCCAAGCTGCCCAGACCCCCATATTTTCTTATACTGTTTTCTGTAGATGAAATATGTCTCTGATCATTTCCCGTTCCCTTCTAACAACACAAACTCACTTTTATTTTTTTAAAAATATTTTTATTGATTTCAGAGAGGAAGGGAGAGATAGAAACATCAATGATGAGAGGGAATCATTGATTAGCTGACTCCTGCATGTTAGACTGAGCCCACAACCCAGGCATGTGCCCTTGACCAGAATTGAACCTGGGACCCTTGAGTCTGCAGGCCGATGCTCTATCCCAGCAAGGGCACACCTCCTACAAGCCTCTTCTGATTCCCCTAAGGTAGCATTAAGCACTCTCTCCCTTATTCTTTAATGTTTCCCTATGAAGTCAACATATTTTGTTCACTTATTTATTTGCATGTATGGTTTTTCAGCTAGTCTGTAATATTCTAGAAGGTAGGCACTGTATTTCATTCATCTTGCATCCTAGGATTCAGTTTCAATGCCGAACACAAAGTGAGTGCCTAACAAATCTTCGTTGAATTACACATCTTCCCAAACCCTGTTTTGCTGAAATAATCTATGTATGGTTTCCTGAGTTTAGTTTTTTTTTTGTTAAGATGTTTTTCCTTGTTTGGAATATTCAAGAAGCTATCTAATGTAATAGTTAAGAGCAATGGATTTTGGAGCCAGACCACATGAATTTATATACTGCCTCAATTACTCTTTAATTGTATGAACCTAAATTCTTTGTGCCTTAGTTTCTTCATATGTAAAATATAAATAATGGTTTCTGTCTTGCAGGTGCTTTTGTGATGGTGAATCTCTATTTTACCTAAAAAATATGCTCAGAATAGAAATTAAAAAATGCTAAGCACTCAGGAATATTAGTTAATGTTACCATTATTTCAGTCAATGTATTTAAACTTGAATTTCCTCTTAGCTGGTCAGAAATGATTTTTAGAGAAAATGCAAGTCAAATAATATTTCCAAAATTAGATAAAATAATGTTCGCCCTCAAGCCTCCAGGAACAATGAAAATTCAGTTAATATTAGTTCATCTATTTCTGTTTTGAGATGTTTAATATTCTTTTCTATGTCGACAAGCAGTGTCAGCCCCAGGCTTTGGTTAGTTTTGCAGTCAAACAACTGCATTTGGTTAAGAGTCATCCATCCACCCCTCAAGAAGGTGGCAATAAATGAATTTCATGACTTCTGAAAGTTTGAATAAGTATATCAATTGATATGCATTTCAAATTGAATTGTTGGATTTGATCTAGTTACAAGTGGAGAGGAAAAATTCACTAACCATATGTAATACCCTAATCAATAAAGAAAATTTTTTTAAAAAAATTTTCTAACCATCAATAGCATCAAAAGAATGGCTGAATGGGCATTTTTCTTCCTTTCCTTTTCACTTTGTGAGAAAGATTCTAGGGTTAGTGTCTCAACTATATCTATTTGGTTAGTCAAACATATGGCTAATCTGTGTATGTGTGGCTAAAGCAAAGCCTCACATTTTCTTTACAATTGCCTATTACCACAAAATGGCATCACACAATTGCAAAGCAGTACCTTTATGAAAGCCATCACACATGCACATGTCCACACACAACACATCAGATCAGAAAAAGCTTATTCATATAACATAAATGGCTTAGGGATTCAGCAGTGCTGATTTGTCTCAAAAATTTTTCCTTCTTTTGAAAAGAAAGCACAAAATCTTTGAATTCATAGTCACCTAAAGGCTGAGGTTAACTTGCCAGTAGTGGGTTTGAGAAATGAGAGCTAACATCAGGCGACAGATATTTTCTTTCACAAATAACACCCTATTATGTATTGTTCTCCATCACCCACGTCCAAACAGCTACTCGACCTATGAAACAAATCGCATCATGAGCACAGATAACCCCAGGCTTCAGGTCTGTAATCTGACCGTGGCCATCAACAGCAAGAAATGAGTTTCTTTCTAATCAGCCTTCCATCAGTCCCCAGTCACTCATATAAAGGAGCCCTGGGAAGGGAGGATTCACATTGCTCTTCAGCACCAGGGTTCTGGACAGCGCCCCGAGCAGGCTGCTGTTCTCGCGCTCCTTTCTCAATCTCCACCAGTGCAGCTGCTACCCCTCTAGTCCCCCCTGCTGCAGAGAAAGAAAATTACATCGGGATCCATGCAGCCGGCAATGATGATGTTTTCCAGTAAATACTGGGCAAGGAGAGGGTTTTCCCTGGATTCAGCGGTGCCCGAAGAGCATCAGCTACTTGGCAGCTTAACAGTGAGTACTGAGTATCTGGGACTAGTCTAGAGAGTAATTTCTAGGGTAGCAATGGTCTCATCCTGCCATATTGTCATATGGACACCTGGTGTAGAGTAAGCACACACACCTCAACTCCTTCCTCTATCTGTGTACCCTGCCTCCCTCCTGTCTGCCTCCAGTCTTCCTTCTCTCTCCATAAAGTAGAGCAGGTGTACTGATGGCTACATGCTAAACTTCTTTTCCTCAGAATGTATAAGTAGAAAGCAAAGAAGGTCCTGAACATCGACAAAAGGTTTTATAGGCCAATGTTGTACACCCACACCCCCAAAAGTGTGTAGAATTTTGAAAGGCCATTTATTATGAGAGGGAACAGGGAGAAGAAATGAAATAGATTTTCAGGGTTCCTGAAAGATTACTGCATCTCCTAGCCCCCATTCCAACTACAGACCCTGACCTTCAAACACAGAAGTAATCTTTTCTACTTTACTCTATAGGTATTGGCTATTGGATTAAAAGAAGATTGAGTTCCTTTCAACAGTTTTCCTGCATTGCTCAGTACTCCATTTTATTCAGTTTAATTGATGGAATATGAAAGTTACACCATTTGTTTCAATATTTAAGATAGTTTTTATATTTAAAGATTAAGAGAATAAAAAGTAATATTTTGCAGGATTTTAGATTCTGATTTGAGGTAATAGCCATGGAATTTAATTTAAAAAAAGACACTGAAAGAAAAATGTATTCATATTTCTAGTCATTAAAAATATTAAATGATATTTCATTATTGTACTATTAGACTTTATCAACCGATAATAATTCAGTCTGTATCATAGAAAAATCTGTTTTAATATTGTAGCTCCAACTCCGTGCCAGAGGGTTTATTGTACTGGTGTATTATTACTGCTAAAATGTTGAAAAGTAATCAGGGCAAGTTTTGTAGAGCTATTTAAATCAATATGTAAAAATAAGACCAAAAAACTTAAACATAGATTTTCTAACATTTAAATATCGTGAATATTTGGATGAGATATTGCATGGAGGAATTTTGAAGTTATACTGTAATGCTAGAAGGAAAACAAAGAAAACTCAGAGTTATGCTATTTAATTATCTAAGATCTCTGTGTTAGGTAGTGAGGAGGAGGCAGATGGTGAGAGTACTGCGACATTTGAACTTTTAATGACAACATGCTATCAAACTCCAATATCTGCATTAAACATTTTTCTCCCTTAAGTCATAAGTAATAAAGTATTTCTACGGATATAAAAATCTAGTGAGTGAGACAATACTAACATGAGAAAATAAAGCCAGCAGAGAAAACAGAGGAAGACATGGCAAGTCACTATTCATTGGATTCCATGTCTAAGGTCCTTTCCTCAGTTTCATGAGGAACTAATAGATTGGCGAGATTGTATTGAATCCCTTTTTGTCAGGGATAAAGTTCACTGTTTACCCAATTCCTCATTTGCATGTACAAAAGAGCACACCCTAGGTTTGCTTTGTCAAATTAAAGTTTCCAGCTTTTTTAAATTTTGCATTTCTGACAATGTGATCTGACTGGAATCTGCCATTTGTGTCTTTAGCCAAAAGGACTAATAGTCATTACTTAGTCATATATATAGTTTCTTGAATGGCTAATAAAGTGTTAGTCTTTTTCAGTTTCTCAGATTCTACTCTTTGTGCCTAATGATTAGGTAGTTCTCTCTCTCTCTCTCTCTCTCTCTCTCTCTCTCTCTCTTCCTCCCCCTCTCTCCACACCCCTTTTCTGATTTTTTCCCTTCGTGCTGAACTTCTGTAGATAGATACCCATTGGCCATGTGGACCTAACTGCAGAAAGTGAGGTTATCAACGACAGTGCATGTCTGGACATATTTCAGAATAAAAAGAATACTTTGTTTTTAAGATTTAACCAAAACTAAAATTATTTTAAACAATATACATTTGGTCTTCTTTGTGTTGTATTTAGTAATAATATGGTTTTCATATGTGTCAACTAGGCTAACAGTTCACATTTTATGCTGTAAAGTAAACTTAGAAAGGCAGGTATTATTCATATATGAGATTTTTTTACTTTATGATAGTCAGATGTTTGTTGCTCTTAAAGTGGATCAAATCTGGTCCCTCTTTTAATTGCAACCACTGGATGATGTCTTAAGGCAGTGGAAAATAGTTTCCCAGAGCCAATTAGACCAACATTTAGGATCCAAAGTTATGAACTGACATAGCACCTTCTTGAGTTTATATGATTCCTGGGGCTTCCAGCATATGAATGGAATCTCTGGAAAAAAAAAAAACTGAGAAAGAGAACTCTGGAATCCTAACTAATATGTGTGCATGTGTGTGTTTCTACCTTCTTAAAGCTAAATAAAGCAAACTCTGGCAAGCATGATGATAAGAAAGGCAACAAGGCAAGCAGCAAAAGTGAAACTGCTACTGAAAGTGGCAAGACGGCGGTTGTATTCTCTTTGAAAAATGAAGTTGGTGGATTGGTCAAAGCGCTGAAACTCTTTCAGGTGAATGTAAACTATCACTACATACCTTTAAAAGTGACTGTGTGCCTGGTTACAAACATGTCGTCTGTTACAAAACATCACTGAGTCATTTCTGGATACTGTGTTGAAAGGTTCAAAGAAAACAAACTTCATAAGGCTCTACAAGGGGAGTTGGTCTGCCAAGCAATGAAATGAGCAGATTCGTGGGAACAATGTTTTATGAATTCAGAGTTAGCCTACTAGTAATTCTGCAGACTGTTGCCAGGTGAAGCAGTTAGTGATTAAAAAAATGTGAGCCTCACACCTGGAAATGCAAACACAAAAAGAGCCAGGATCTCTTTAAATATTAAGAGCCTGCAGCCCGATTTGATTTGACATTTGAATCATGCCCATGGCTTGGAAGCACATTTACTGCATAAAACGAGATGCCCGAGTATAGGCATTTGGTATTCCCCTAAGCCTCCTTGTTTCATGAACTTGCCATTTGTAAAAAGATGAGTCACTTTCCTTATATCTAAGTTCTCTCTTTCGCTTAAGGAAATGCAGTAGCCTTTTTTTTTTTCCCCAGGCCCAAATGGGTGATTTAAACATTGAAGAAAGAGCCTGGTTGAGAATGAGGTTAGAAAAATCCAGAAAAACTACTGCCTGCTTGCCAGGGCATACCCGATGGTTCCTCTACTCTTCAGAAGGCACCCTCCTTTACAAATGCATTATGGGGGCTGCTGCTTAGATAAGATAGGGTGCCGATCTCTTTGAGGTGCCGGGGGCTCCTAGTGCAGTGAAAAGATGGAATTACAGTCAGAGGATTCAGACCTGTGTTCTCCTGGCTTGTCTAAATCATAGCTGCTTTCTATGTTCAATTTCTTCTTTTGTGAAATAGCAATAATTCTTCCTACCTAACAAGGTTGTTGTGATGAAATAATATGAGTGAAAATGCTTGGTCAAATATACAGATATGAGGCATTATTGTAATGTCTCTTTGATGACTGTAGAGGGGGAATTAGCAGCCCGATTTGGCAAATATTTCCTTGTTCTCTTTTGACCTTGGAGAAAGGCTCAGGCACCATAAACAGTTGTAATGGAAATCTGGGGGAATATTTTACACATAATTATATCATCCAGCGCTGTCTGCATACAGTGCCCAATGGCAGGGCAATTCAATTAGACAGCTGGGTGCAGTGGAGAAAACCCTGGAGAAAAAGTTAGCAACCCTGCGTTTTCACTTGGCCATCAGCTAGTCATGGGGTCTTAGCTAAACCACTTAACCCATCTGGACCTCAGTTCCCTTGTCTACAAAATACCTACTCGGCTTCAGGCAGAGGACATTAAAAGTCCAAAGGGACACAATCTGCGTGAAGACTCTTGAACTTTGAACTTCATATTAGTCTCACCTTTATCATTGGCTGGTTTAGAAAATGTGGCATTAGCGCAAAGGTTAATCAAAACAGAATTATGGCATTTCGTTTCCTAGTCGCAGGACTAGTTTCTTTATGCCGAGGAGGATGCTGTGTGATTGGCACTGGAAACCACCTCTCCTGCTCCTGTGCTGAGGATTCTGGGACCGCCCAGGACCATGCCAGGAATTGTGCTGATAATCAGAGTGCCATCCGGAGTGATGGGGAGGGGCCTGCTTCTTTGGGGGTGGGTTAGAATGAGAGGAGAACTTAAGTCTTCAGTTAACTCAGGGGAAAGGAAGTCTACATCCCTGGGGAAATTTAAACCTGAGGTTCAAGTATTAAATTGCTGCCATCACTCAAACACCTTATTGTAAGGAGACTTTTACTCCTGAAATCCATCATGGGGTGGTGATTTCAACAAAACGTTCTTGTATGAAGCTAGCCCGGAGGTTGCTGAGAGAACAGTTACTAAGTGGTCCCATTTAGGGTATTTTGTTTGCGGTTTGGTTTCTCTTGGCCTTCAGGAATCCACACTTGGCTGCTTTTCTTCCTTTTCGTTGCCTACACTGTGGGCTACACTTTGGCCCATGTTTCCCAAACTTCAGCCATTTCATAACACCGTCCCCGTTTCTGCCTCTTGTACTATTTACTTATTTTTTTCAAAGATTATTTTATTTCTAAACGTTATAAAGTTCATTTTTAAACTTTAAATTACAGTGGAAACTTTATACCACTATAAAACCAGGGTTTTGAGTTTCAGTCATATTTTTTGGAAGCATATGAAAATAGAAATATAAATCTGGGAATTATATAACTTAATTCCCCTCCTACCCCCCAAAGAATCAGTGGGATCTGGACTGCTCTGGGAAATGCCGATGTTTGTAATTTTATAGGGCCCTTTATATTAATGTCCCCCTCTTTATATCGATTTCAGAGAGGAACGGAGAGGGGAAGAGAGATAGAAACATCAATGATGAGAGAGAATCATTGATTGGCTGCTTCTTGCACGCCCCACACTGGGGATCGAGCCTGCAACCCTGACAGGGACTCGAATTGTGATCTCCCCGTTCATAGGTTGACCCTCAACCACTGAGCCATGCCAGCTATGCCCCCCCCTCTTTTTTTAATGAGACAGGAAAACCGATTACAGTCTCTATTCCTATTAATAGAAACACTGGAGGAAACATTTCCATGTTTTCATTAACCAAAGAGGGAGGGGGGTGTCTCTTCTTCCTCTGTGGGCAGTGGGTGCCTTGTCTGGGTTGAAGGAGAGTAGCTGTGCCATTCCTTTCATTGTGCCTGGAGGTGATTCAGAGGCGTTGCTTATATCCTCACAGGAAAAACGTGTCAACATGGTTCATATTGAGTCCAGGAAATCCCGGCGGAGAAGTTCCGAGGTGGAGATCTTTGTGGACTTCGAGTGTGGCAAAACAGAATTCAATGAGCTCATTCAGTCACTGAAATTTCAGACTACCATCCTGACGCTGAATCCGCCCGAGAACATTTGGACAGAGGAAGAAGGCAAGGCCAGCTTTTGCTTGTAGGGTGATTTTGCAATCTGACAAACGTTGCCAAGGGGAACACACGATCTGTGAGCTAACATGTTTGATCCTGCACTGTGTTTTCAACAGAGCTGGAGGATGTGCCCTGGTTCCCCCGGAAGATCTCTGAACTAGACAAATGCTCGCACAGAGTGCTCATGTATGGTTCTGAGCTTGATGCTGACCACCCAGTAAGTGTCCAGTAAAATCCATTCCACACCCGCTCTCCCAGATCCCTCCATGTGCCAGGCACTGTGCCATGTTCTGTGCTGTCAATGCTGTCCTGTAGAGCAATGTATTATTTATTCCCCATAACTGTGAGCAGACTTGTAGATGAGAAAGCTCCCCTGTAAATATGCGTTGGCTGGAAGCAGGTTAGAAAGATGGCATTTCCACAAAGCATTCATTTTTCAGAGGGTTGGACAGAGGCGGAGATTCTGAAGCTGAGAGATGATTTCTGTAGAATGAGACAGCCTGAAATATACGTGCAGATGGTGACCCTTGGAAGAATGACGAACTGAAATTGATCACTCTTTGGGGAAACTAGGGAGGACTTGGCATTATGGGGCTCAGTGAGAGCATAAAATTCTCCTTGCTATTTTCCTTGACGGGAGGTAGTTAGGAGTAGAGTAATGGAGTGGACTTCAGTCTCAATGGAAAGGCAGAGGGCATTAGAATAAGGCTGTGATGGAAGACGCATCTCTTCCCGCATCCGCCCGGAATCTATTTACCACCATCTCTCCCCTATGCCAATAAAAATGACCACCTGGAAAGAAATATGATACGTAGGTAAGCATTTCCCACGATTCCCTCCCCCCGCCACCTTTACATTCGTTTTTATTTAACACAAGAGACCAGGAACTTCTTTATGGTCAGAATGAAGTACAGTTAATAGTCTGGGAGAAATAAGCTATGTCCTCATTCGTTACAAGCATGTTTTCCCCCGGTGTCCCTTGTCTATAAACAGGCAGATAAAAGGGCGAAACCCAAGCAGATCGGTCATGCTTACAAGAGTGTTTGTGGTCTGAGGGCAATGGCTTATAGGTATTCATCTTATTTAAGCGAAGGAAGTCTGGAAATCTGATAGTGGGACTACAGGTAGTGGTTCTCAAGTGTGGTCCCGGGGCCAGCTGCATCAGGAACTGGTGGTAACAAGCCCACACTCGAGTCTGAGAGCTCTGCTTTGAAGAAAACGATGACGACTTCAATAAGAGGAACATTTTCAATCAAACCATTTGGCATAATAGACCCCACTCAAGCTAATTCATAACATATTGTTCAGACAAATGGCCAAACAGATCTAATTCAATTGCATTATTTGCGTTTTTTTTTCCCCCAAAAAGTTGAATTCACTCAGAATTCAGACGCTCCCGGGTGTGTCTGAAATCCCACCAGGGTTGACTTAAGTGGGATAGATCCTTGAGTGCCCGCGTACAGTTAGCTGAGCACTTCGGGCTGCCAGCCTGGCTTCAGTTTCCCTTGGCTGAAACTGAGAGTGTCATATCTGCCATCATAGCCTAAGGTTTCAGGATTATTCACAGGTAAGACTTCTGAACATTAAAAAAACACTCAAAAGCGCCTTCAGCCATCATCTATTTGTCATCTTCCCCTTCCCCACCTCCAGGGGAGTCAAAATTAGCACAGAGGTTTGATGTAAGAGGTTAGCAGTGAGATCACTGCCCAGACACCAGCTGTTCACTTGCAGGATGACCTTGGGCAAGTCTCTCTACCCCGTGTCTCAAACTCCTTATGCAAAAGTGGAAATAAAATTCTTATTGACCTCAAAGGGGCATTTGAAAAGCATAGTTAATAAAATAAGTGGAAAGCATTTTAGCGAGTAAATACCCAATTCCAGGAATGGAAGTGCTGTATTAAATCATCCAGATCAACGCCTGGGCAGTAAAGGATTTCTTGGTAACCTCTCTCCAAATGCTCCCCTCAGTCTAGTTTGAAAATTACTTACCTGGAGAAGGGGGGTCAGCCCTTTTGATGGAACAACCACAGGACCACTGACCTTGCTGTGAAAAAATGTATTCAATACTCAGTGTACATTGTCCCGTGCTTAATTTTGTTCCATTATCCCTAATTACACCCACCTTATGATGCCTTTTCTTATTTTCTTTACAGCCACTTTAAATAATTGCAAGTAGTTAGCAACCTCCTACCTCACTCATTTTTTTTTAACCACACATCTTTCTTTTATAAGCACACCAAATGTTCATTGTGCACACTTTGATATTGGTAAGTTGGTGTTTTTTATGTTATTATTTGACGAGAACAGAAATGTTGTCCAAGGCCCTTTTGTGCTTCAGAAGAACCCCAGTCCTGAGAGGGCTTATTGCACGAAGATGGGCCCCCTCGTGCTGGCATGGCTCAGAAGGGGGTGGGGGTGTAAGAGCCAGCCACGGAGGAGCCCCGGAAAGGGTTAACTAGCTAGGCCAGGGCCTCCCAAACGCTAATGGACAAACAAGTCACCCGGAATATCTTCTCAAAATGCAGATGAGATCCCGAGATTCTAGAGAGCTTCCTAGCATTTCCAGCGAGCTCCCATTTGAGGCTTATGCCGCAGGTTTGGGACCACACTCTGAGTAGCAAGGATCTAGACTGGTTCAAGGTCCACCCATAAGGTGCTTGTTCATGGGCTCTAACGTTTGAGAACGAAGGTCCTAGCTCAGTGCTTCTCAGCCTAGCTTTCCATTCAAATCATCTGTGGGGAATTAAAAAACAGACTGAATCCAGGGCCTCATTTCAGGGTGCTTAAATCAGAACTCCTGGGAATGCGCCTGGGGTTTGAGTAGTATTTAAAGCTCCCGGGTGCGTCTGAAATCCCACCAGGGTTGACTTACGTGGGATTGCTCCTTGAGTGCCCGCGTACAGTTAGCTGAGCACTTCGGGCTGCCAGCCTGACTTCAGTTTCCCTTGGCTGAAACTGAGAGAGGAAGGGTGGGTTGCCCAGTAGCTATTTCTGGGTGCTAGGGTTGCCAGATTTAGCAAATAAGTATATATAGGATGGTCATTTACATATTCATTTCAAGTAAACAACACATAATTGTTTCTTAGAAGAATGCCCCAAATATTGCACGTGTCCCGTATCTGTATTTTATCTGGTACCCTTATCCCTGGCCTCAGTCCCGAGTAATGGAATGCGTGTCTCCGATCCCCAGGGTAGCCAGCATCCGGCTTACTTTGAGGGCCCAGGAGTCTGTCCTGGAAGCTGTGGATTGCCCACACGTTCATGTAATCGCCGCCACCCTGGGCTAATGAGGCGTGATGAGTGAATCACTCTCCGCATGCCTGGAAAAGGTGCAGGTGTTCGCTGAGGAGAGACAATCGAGAGTCTTCAGGAAGCCCAGCAGATTATGATGCTGTTACCATGGTGTCCGGTTTGGCAGGAACTGGGGAACAGATGCTGTGCTTTTCACACGGCTCTTTTCCTTTTGTCCTGGCCTGCTTTCGTTTGAGTAATAAAGGTGCTTGGATCTCTTCGGTTTCGCCATCCCAGGTTGCCTGGCGTTCCCAGTGAGTGCTGAAACTCCCACTCTCTATCTAGCAGGATCACATCTCCCCTCTGCAGCAGGAGTTTTCTTTTGAGGTCCCAGACCCATTTGTGGCTGTGGTAACTCTGGTCACGAAATTTTGTATGCACTCATTTTAAGGCTTCCCACACCTGCCTATCGGCCCCAGTTTAAAAACTCCCAATTCATAGCAAAAGGAAAAAAGTGCTGGCTTCCAGAGCGGGAAGCTTCATGGCTGCAGGGGTCTGGGTGACCTCAGGGCCCTCATCTCTCTCCCTGTCAGTAACTCTCTTGTGCTTCCCGAGAGAAGGGCTGTTGGTGATTGAAGCTGTTCACTTCTGTCCAGCAGAGTCCTGGGAAGGTTTCTGGCTTGAAGGCCAGTTCTTTAGCCAGGAGAGAGAATGCAACGGTTTCCTATGCGTTTGAGTTACTGTTGAACAACCCACTTTGCAGAAGTTGCAGCAGGGGGCGGCTGGGCCTGTGTGGGCCGTGTGGGCCATGTGGGCCGTGGGCCTGTGTGGGCCTGTGTGAGCCTGTGTGGGCCGTGTGGGCCTGTGTGAGCCGGTGTGGGCCGTGTGGGCCTGTGTGAGCCTGTCTGGGCTGTGTGGGCCTGTGTGGGCCGTGTGGGCATCTGAGGGGCTGTGTGAGCCTGTGTGGGCCGTGTGGGCCTGTGTGAGCCGGTGTGGGCCGTGTGGGCCTGTGTGAGCCTGTCTGGGCTGTGTGGGCCTGTGTGGGCCGTGTGGGCATCTGTGGGGCTGTGTGAGCCTGTGTGGGCCGTGTGGGCCTCTGTGGGTCTGTGTGGGCCATGTGGGCCTCTGTGGGCCTGTGTGGGCCTATGTTGGCTGTGTGGGACTGTGTGGGCCGTGTGGGCTGTGTGCACCTGTGTGAGTCTGTTTGGGCCGTGTGGGCCGTATGGGCCGTGTGGGCCTGTGTGGGCCTTTGTGGGCCGTGTGGGCCATGTGGGCCGTGTGGGCCTGCATGGGCCTCTGTGGGCCATGTGGGCCTGTGTGGGCCTGCGTGGGCCTGTGTGGGCCTGCGTGGGCCGTGTGGGCCATGTGGGCCGTGTGGGCCTGCATGGGCCTCTGTGGGCCATGTGGGCCTGTGTGGGCCTGCGTGGGCCTGTGTGGGCCTGCGTGGGCCGTGTGGGCCATGTGGGCCGTGTGGGCCTGCATGGGCCTCTGTGGGCCATGTGGGCCTGTGTGGGCCTGCGTGGGCCTGTGTGGGCCTGCGTGGGCCGTGTGGGCCATGTGGGCCGTGTGGGCCTGCATGGGCCTCTGTGGGCCATGTGGGCCTGTGTGGGCCTGCGTGGGCCTGTGTGGGCCTGCGTGGGCCGTGTGGGCCATGTGGGCCGTGTGGGCCTGCATGGGCCTCTGTGGGCCATGTGGGCCTGTGTGGGCCTGCGTGGGCCTGTGTGGGCCTGCGTGGGCCGTGTGGGCCATGTGGGCCGTGTGGGCCTGCATGGGCCTCTGTGGGCCATGTGGGCCTGTGTGGGCCTGCGTGGGCCTGTGTGGGCCTGCGTGGGCCGTGTGGGCCATGTGGGCCGTGTGGGCCTGCATGGGCCTCTGTGGGCCATGTGGGCCTGTGTGGGCCTGCGTGGGCCTGTGTGGGCCTGCGTGGGCCGTGTGGGCCATGTGGGCCGTGTGGGCCTGCATGGGCCTCTGTGGGCCATGTGGGCCTGTGTGGGCCTGCGTGGGCCTGTGTGGGCCTGCGTGGGCCGTGTGGGCCATGTGGGCCGTGTGGGCCTGCATGGGCCTCTGTGGGCCATGTGGGCCTGTGTGGGCCTGCGTGGGCCTGTGTGGGCCTGCGTGGGCCGTGTGGGCCATGTGGGCCGTGTGGGCCTGCATGGGCCTCTGTGGGCCATGTGGGCCTGTGTGGGCCTGCGTGGGCCTGTGTGGGCCTGCGTGGGCCGTGTGGGCCATGTGGGCCGTGTGGGCCTGCATGGGCCTCTGTGGGCCATGTGGGCCTGTGTGGGCCTGCGTGGGCCTGTGTGGGCCTGCGTGGGCCGTGTGGGCCATGTGGGCCGTGTGGGCCTGCATGGGCCTCTGTGGGCCATGTGGGCCTGTGTGGGCCTGCGTGGGCCTGTGTGGGCCTGCGTGGGCCGTGTGGGCCATGTGGGCCGTGTGGGCCTGCATGGGCCTCTGTGGGCCATGTGGGCCTGTGTGGGCCTGCGTGGGCCTGTGTGGGCCTGCGTGGGCCGTGTGGGCCATGTGGGCCGTGTGGGCCTGCATGGGCCTCTGTGGGCCATGTGGGCCTGTGTGGGCCTGCGTGGGCCTGTGTGGGCCTGCGTGGGCCGTGTGGGCCATGTGGGCCGTGTGGGCCTGCATGGGCCTCTGTGGGCCATGTGGGCCTGTGTGGGCCTGCGTGGGCCTGTGTGGGCCTGTGTGGGCCATGTGGGCCTTTGTGGGCCTGTGTGGGCCTGTGTGGGCCTGTGGGGGCCAGGTGGGCCGTGTGGGCCGTGTGGGCCTGTGTGGGCCTCTGTGGGCCTGTGTGGGCCTGTGTGGGCCGTGTAGGCCTGTGTAGGCCTGTGTGGGCCTGTGTGGGCCTCTATGGGCCTGTGTGGGCCTGTGGGGGCCAGGTTGGGCCGTGTGTGCCTGTGTGAGCCTGTGTGGGCCATGTGGGCCATGTGGGCAGTGTGGGCCTGTGGCAGCTCCCCTCTCAGACCCTGATCTTAGTGGCCTGTTCTCTTGCCTGGCCTCCCTTCTCAGCGTGGCCACTGCTTCCTGTTTATCTTTTGGGGCTGCATCAATAGAAAGTTAAATTGAAATAATTCCTTCTGAGCTCCCAGCACTTGGAAGAAACACCCTCTGAAGGGAAAGGAAATGGAAAGCCTATTGACAAGAAGAGAGATTTTCGAGTAAAACAAGAAGTCCTCTCAGAAGGATTCCACTTGACTGAAGAATGACAGACAGGATGTTTAATTTCCCAGGTGTTATGACAATGAATAAAAGTCTTGAAGTTTTTTCAAGAATAAAAAGAATAAAAGTCATGAGGACTCAGGGTGGAATGGAGCTGACTCACTGTCCTGTGCATGAATCCCTTAAAATTGGTTTTGCATCGTGTGGCCTTACTCATAAGACACAGCAAAACCTCTTTAATTCATACTAATTTGGGGATTTGATAATTATTGTGAATGAATGAGTTTTAAATAAATGAACACTTATTGATCACTTACACAAAGAAATTAAATTTAGATTAACTTACTAAATAATCAGGTTAAAGGGACCTGTTTTAACGGAAAGGATAATATTAATTTATGATGAAGATCAATTACATGCAAATGAAAACTAAAAGATATAGTCCACAGCATCAATTTGCTTAACTAAGCCATTCTGCCTACTTGGTGGAAAGGTAAACTTTAGCCTGAATTCCCGCACATCCCAAATTAGTACAGTCCCGGTTTAATGAGGTTTTACTGTGTGAGCACAGTTTGCTTCTGCCTGTGTCTTAAAGATGTCATACAAGGATACACATTTACATTTGAATTGAGTAGTCAGTCAACACCACAGCAATTTTCTCTGAGGCCTTCTGAAGCTCACTTTTTGGCTCTCGGTTAAATAACGTCATCTCTTTTTCTGTTTAAGGGATTTAAGGACAATGTCTATCGACAGAGAAGAAAGTATTTTGTGGATGTGGCCATGAGTTATAAATAGTAAGTACCCATGTAACTGTTTTCTGCAACTTGTCACTGGCTGGTTAGAAAAGCACATGCTGTGTTAAACAGACCCACCTTCTCTTCGCTTTGACTTTTCCCAAGGCAGATAGGAACCATTTTTAAACACTCTCCAACTCTGTGGGCATTAAATACCAACACTGATGTTTGACATCTGGGTACAGCTGTGAAAGAATGAGACCTTTGGGCCTCATGCCAAGTGCTACATTTTCACCATTGTGTTCACAGCTCCACGAAGGAGCCGCTTTTGTCCACTCTGCAGGGCCCAGAAACTGTGTATTCATTTTGCTTTTGATTTGAGTTTTCCGTAACCTCCCTCAATGTCTAGCATCCCCAATGAAAGTAGGGTATTCAGCAAGAATGGCGAAAGGGCTCATGTGAGCAGCCGAAATGAAAAGAGATGTGTTTGCTTTGTGTGGAAAGGGAAACTTCCTGGAAATTGGAGAGTTTCAGACCCAATCCTGGTTGAGGGTGGGAAGGAAATGAAAGAACCTAAGGATTGGGGTGAGGACCGTGCATTGTGCATGGTATTAGATGGCTGTGACAGGGTACTGCGACAGGCGATGATGTAGTGTGTTGACTGCAGGCCGTGTCTAGAAAAATGGAGTATACGGTAGGCCTCTATGTATTCTGGTCACATCAATAAAACTTGTAGCCCATCATGGTGCTGGTTTTACTTTGTCTGGTATGTGATCAGCTACATAAATCTGTCATCAGGACAAAATATAAATCCTACTTGGCAGGAAAGATTCTTTCTTATTCTAGTTGAGACTAGGTGAGAAACTCAATTGTCCTGTGGGGCAAGTTTGTCCTTGGTGAGAAGTTAGGACATTACAAGGTTTCCTTCCCTCCCTCCCTCCCTCCTTCCTGCCCTCCTTCCTTTCTTTCTTTTTAAGGAATGTGACACATAGGCACTTAAGGCAAAAATGGGAGGATTTCATGCCACACTTCTGATTGGGCCAGACATTTGCTCATTTCTAACTTTCCCGGATGCTCTGGTGCTCTTCCTTTCCTCCTACCAAACCCCATGCATCCTTTATTCTTCCTCTAGTATGTTTTTAATCCTGAAAACCAGGACTTCTTGGCACATGCTTTTCTACATGTGTCTTCTCCATTTTCATCTCTTCTGTTCCACGCAGCTCCTTGACCCTTTTTTAACTACTGTGACCTTCTACCCCCTCACAATGTCAGTGTGCTGATGGCTTGTCCAGGTCCAAGCCCAACCTCCTGTCCCCTTAAGCCCTCAGCGCTGTCTCTCTCTAACCTTGACTTCCAGTGTTTCCCCGTCAGGTTGCCAAGACAGCACTCTGATGGCCGTGCTCACTTTTTCACATCAGGCCCTGATCAGTGGTCATGAGTGTTAAGATGAGTCCCCGCCCAGTGGCATGGCTCAGTGGTTGAGCATTGACCTGTGAACCAGGAGGTCACCAGGTTCGATTACCAGTCAGGGCACATGTCCAGATTTCAGGCTCAATCCCCAGTGTGGGGTGTGCAGGAGGCAGTCGATCAATGATTCTCTTCATCATCGATGTTTCTATCTCTCCCTCCCCCTTCCTCTCTGAAATCAATACAAAAATATTTTAAAAAAGTAAAAAGATGAACTCCCCTAGGTTCACAGACCCTGCCTGTGGAACCAGGCCATGCCTGCAGAGGTGGGTCCTTAGAAAGGGGTGGGCAGGACATGCCTTTGAGACCTGAGGGGACACAGTCAAAGCTCAGGACTTGGCAGAGCCTTTTCCTTTAGATAAAAGATAGATACAAATGTATTTCATATGCAGTATATTATATATATGGTGGTATAGAAAGGATTTTGTTAGCATAGCAATCAAGGAGCTAGCTCAAATGTCATTTATTTCTTCTTGACAGAGCTCACGCTGGACAAAGGCAAGCTGGTATTGTGATGACACTAATAGAATTGATATATATGAGTCAACCCGTTTTAAGAAGCATTGTTATGGGGAGTCCTTTGGTGTTAAAGGAAAATGTTTATATAGAGAGGAGAGGAAACGGGCACATAGTAGAAATGATGGAGGGTGAAGCTCTCAAAGTATTCACAGTTTGCCTTTGCCATTTTCCCTTAGCACAAGAGGGACACGGAGATGTGGTGTGTATTGGAAACACAAGTCAAATTGGAGGCTGGAAATGGTGGAGATTTTATACAAAGGTGGGCTGGCCGGGGCCGCAGGGAGCTGCAGTGTTCCAGGGTCTGGCCCCAGCTTACAAAGTGGGGCTGTACTCAGGGTCCAGGGCCTGATTCTCCATAACTGAAGGTTCAGGAGGCTGAGGTAGGCAGGACATTGGCAAGTCATCATGTCACAGGGAGAAACTACTCCCTAAGGACTCACGCCCGCTCCCTGTTGTCATGACACCAGAGAGGCCAGATGATAACCTGAAGGCTATTTTGGCGACACAGTCAAAGCAGAGGATATTTAAGAGAGTTTGGGATCCAAGACCATTTCCACCCTCTCCCCTGGACAGTGCTGACTCAGGCTGAGTGCCCGGAATAACATGATGGAAAACTGGGCCATCGGAGCCAGACTATCTGGGGCTTGAGTCCTGACTCCACTGCTTCCTCCTGGGGTGATCAACATCACCGCGCCCCAGTTTCTTCATCGGGGAAGAGTGTCTAACAATAGAACCCATCTCGCGGGGCTGGTGTAGGGACTATGAAAGAGAACCCATGGCTGTGCTTTGCACAGTGCCTAGCGCGTGATTTGTGATCATAACTGTCAGTTATTATTACATCCTCCCCTTTCCCTTGTCCACAGACTGTCTTCAGTTTCCAGGTGACCTATTGTTTAATTCTTTAGCTGTGTTAATACCATTGTTCTTGCTGCCACCTTAACAAATACTGTAGTTCAAGTGTCCCTGGAAGTAATCCTGGGAATAAAGCTCCTTCGGTTTCCCACTTGAAGACTGTTGTGTCTACCGATGCATTTTGTGCTGACCGACATCCTTCTTTGTGGAGAGATTTCATAGCGAGCAGTTGACCTATTGTTTAATTCTTTAGCTGTGTTAATACCATTGTTCTTGCTGCCACCTTAACAAATACTGTAGTTCAAGTGTCCCTGGAAGTAATCCTGGGAATAAAGCTCCTTCGGTTTCCCACTTGAAGACTGTTGTGTCTACCGATGCATTTTGTGCTGACCGACATCCTTCTTTGTGGAGAGATTTCATAGCGAGCAGTTACGTTCCGTGTGTGTGTGTGTGTGTGTGTGTGTGTGTGTGTGTGTGTGAAGCTGCAAATATTAAGATCGCCATATTTTCAGATGCCATGTCCCTACTTAAGGATGGGAGCCCATCATTTCCCTGTCATAGACTTGGGCAGAGAGAGCAAGGCACATTGGCTTCCCCTCAGAATATATCATAATCCATGTATAACACTGTCTTTTATGAGTTGGACCTTGTGGGATATTGAGATCACAGAATTTACTCCACTTAATATGTTTTAGTAAAGTTTGAGGAGACTTGGATGATTCTTCTTATTAGTGATTCTTTTTCTATGATATGCCATTCTTAATCTGATTTTAAAATGCTA
>NW_006287915.1:4327398-4337971 GCF_000327345.1 Myotis davidii | reverse complement strand
GATGAAAGAGAAGGCATGGCTGTGCTTTGCACAGTGCCTAGCGCGTGATTTGTGATCATAACTGTCAGTTATTATTACATCCTCCCCTTTCCCTTGTCCACAGACTGTCTTCAGTTTCCAGGTGACCTATTGTTTAATTCTTTAGCTGTGTTAATACCATTGTTCTTGCTGCCACCTTAACAAATACTGTAGTTCAAGTGTCCCTGGAAGTAATCCTGGGAATAAAGCTCCTTCGGTTTCCCACTTGAAGACTGTTGTGTCTACCGATGCATTTTGTGCTGACCGACATCCTTCTTTGTGGAGAGATTTCATAGCGAGCAGTTACGTTCCGTGTGTGTGTGTGTGTGTGTGTGTGTGTGTGTGTGTGTGTGAAGCTGCAAATACTGATAACAGATCGCCAGTGGCCTCGGGTGCTTCTTGTCGTGGACAGAGTGAGGAAGGTGGCCTGGGGTGCTTCAGTCAGGGACTCGTGGGACGGAGAGAGAAAGCGGTCACTGCTTAGTGTCCCTCATGCCATCACTGCTGTGGCTTCTCCGGGTATGAGTTTGAGGATGGATAAGGGCCAGCCATTTTTGTGTGTGTAAATACATGTGTGTTTGTGTGCAAGTACCTGTGTGTTTGCAAGCTGTGGGCAGGGCTCAGGCTTGTGTTCAGGTACCGGTGTGGGTGGGACACAGGTACTAGCAAGTCCCTAGTGGGGCCTGGGTCTTCATCTCCAGCTTGCCATGCGGTAAGTGAGTTTTTTTTTTTTATATTTTATTGATTTCTTACAGAGAGGAAGGGAGAGGGATAGAGAGCCAGAAACATTGATGAGAGAGAAACATCAACCAGCTGCCTCCTGCACCCCCCCTCCCCCCAACTGGGGATGTGCCCGCAACCAAGGCACATGCCCTTGACTGGAATTGAACCTGGGCCCCTCCAGTCCCCAGGCCGACACTCTATCCACTGACCCAAACCGGTCAGAGTGAGGTTTTTTTTTTTTTAGGTTTGCTTTTATTTGACAAAAAATAAAGCTCCAGTTTCTGGTTGAAATAGATCTTTTTCCGGTGCTAATGGCTTTCTGAGTGAGCAAAGGAAAAAGATGTCAATACAATAATAACTTAAAATAAGCGTGTTTGAGTGTCTTCTGGCCGAGTGCTGGGATCTGATTTCCAAGCCAAAACTTGAACCACAGGTCTGAGAAGCAGGTCATTTGAAACTGGGTGGTGCTGGAAACCCCCAGCACATGGGGTCCCTGCAAACAGTTTGGTGATAAAATTAGAGACCAGTCTGACATGGGGAGACCAATTCAACTTCCTGTCGGTAGTTCGTTAAGCCTTTCAGGACACGGAGAAGAAGTCAAATATATGGTCGGAAATATAGACAAAGATGGAGCAGAGATGGTTTGGGGGTGCCATAGAGATTGGCAGGATGTCGTCTGAGGGGTGCACAGGGGAGGGGAAGGAAAAGATATGAAGTACCGAATCATATCTATTGAAACATGGCCAGGAAGCCCTCTGGGGCATTTGTGTTGAATACTATATTTTCTGTGATAGTCTTGAAAGGATAAAGCAGGGGGGAAGAATCAACACATGCAGAGGAAAATGAAACAATTCCACTCTGTGATGAGAAAACAGCAGGCTCGAAGTCCGTATAACCACGAGCCTGAGAGAGGAGAGGGCCGGGACCGTGCCAGCACACAGTTGTCCATAGGTGCCACTCAGGCGGCTCCTGATTGACAGCGCTGCCGAGAACCATGATTGATTACCCAGAGGCCCGCCGCCCGCAGACATGCCTGAGCGCTGTGGCCACGCGTGTCAGGAAGACCTAGCTGCCTCCCCAATAACGGCGGAGGAAGCATTCATTAGTGCAAATATCAGTCTCCCTAGAAGCCCTGAGAATGAAGGCCTGGAATGACAGGGCAGTGTTTTAATATCATGGGTAATGGATGCGGGTCGCAGCCTGTCCTCCCCAACCCAAAGGAAAGAAATCCGAGTGTAAACAAGCACAGAGGACCCCAGGAGGAGATATGTGAAGCGCATACAGATTTGCAGTCACTGGCAATGGAAGTGCGTGGGCGGGCTGATGTTGGCGCTATAGGTTTGTGTGATACTCTCCAGGTTTCTGTCATTGGCACCTTCATATTTTAAGCTTGACATTAGCTTTCCTGCGTTTCTGTGGGTTTCACAATTGCTATATTGTTGGAGGAAAAATGAGTAATACAGGTTTTTTTTTTTTCTGGTTGACTAGAAATAAACAGATTTTTCTTGGGGGCTATTATAATGATTATTCCCCAACAATATGCATGCATATTTAATTTAATTATATTAGTGGTGGTGCTGGGGGGGTGGGGGACGGTAGTTATTTCAATCTATCGTACTCTCTTGGAAAGAGGCCCCGAGCTCTGACTTTAACATGCCCCTCTTGTTTGCTTAAATTGATTTTGAATATTACTGTGATTGTGTTTGGTTACGAATGTGCTTTCTCCTGGTTGAAATTAAGGTGGTACGTGAACCTCATATTCTTCTCATGGGGCTGCCTCCTTTTTGCTTTCCTTATTTATCTTTTTTAGTCCATGGAATCTGAAATGCAAATAAGTAAAAGCAAATTTCAGTGGTAAGGTAAACAAGGGAGTTTCAACATGTCATAATTTGCTTTAATTAAAGTTGGAAAATTCCCCAATTTTCCAAGGAAACTCATTTGATTTCAATTCCAGGGAATCCGCCCTAGCTGGTTGGGGCATGGACCTCAGTTATAGGTTCGATCCTCAGCGCTGGTTGGGCACATGCAGGAGGCAACCAATTGATGTGTCTTTCACATTGATGTCTCTCTCTCTCTCTCTCCCTTCCACTCTCTCTAAAAGTCAATGGAGCCCACTGGCATGGTTCAGTGGTTGAGTGTCGACCTATGAACCTGTAGGTCATGTTCGATTCCTGGTCAGAGCACATGCCTGGGTTGGGGACTCCATCCCCAGTGTGGGGTGTGCAGGAGGCAGCCAATCAATGATTCTCTCTCTCATTGATGTTTCTATCTCTTTCTCCTTCCCTTCCTCTCTGAAATCAATAAAAAAATATATTTAAAAGAAAGGTCAGTGGAAAATATCCTCGGGTGAGGACTAGCAAAAAACCAAAACAGAACAAAAAACAAACCCAGGGATCCAAATGGTTCCTTGAAATCTCTCAACCTCAGTGTTTTCCTCTGTAAAATGGAGATAACAGTATCTCTCTGCCTCTCCCCTGGAGAGTTTTAAGGATTAAATGAAATCAACGGAGCATTGCCATGCAATGCACTTTACTATTAACTTTATCAAAACAATAATCAACACTTCCAGACCAGAAGCCTGGGGTTTACTCAGACCCCTGACCTGCTTGCAAGGCTTCAGTTACTTTCTCCAATTTATCTTTCAATTTGAGAGGCTGTGCGTGGAGTAATTAAGAGTTGTAGAAGTTACAGCTGGACTGCCTGGGGTGAATTCCAGCTTTATCACTGCCAGCCAAGGGACACCTGAAAGTTATTTATCTTCTGTGCCTCAGTTTCCTTATATGTAAAATAGGGATAACCCTACTTCTGCTTTAGAGGATTATTGTAAGGGTTAAATGAGCTAATATACTAACAACACTTAGAATACTGCATAGGAAATGCTACTTTAAGTATTTGCTAATATTTTTATCACATTTGTTTTCTCACTTCAAACGATCTCGCCTTTTTCTCTAACATCTCCCAATCTTTTTATTACCTTTAATACCCTTCTCCACCACCTTGGCCAAGACTTTCTATAAGCCCTGAAGTCCATCTGATTATTACACTGTATTAGTTATTTATTGCCGTGTAACAAACTACCCCCAAATTGAGCAGTTTAAAACAGCAAATACTTATTATCTCATGAAGTTTCTCAGGGTCAGGAATCGGGGAGCAGCGTGTCTGGGTGGCTCTGGGTCAGGGTTTCTCTGGAGGCTAGAGTCAGAGTGTTGATCAGAGAAACAGTCATGTGAGGGCTGGACTGGGCTGGGCTGGGCTGGGCTGGGCTGGGAGATGTTTCCAATTTGGTCACGCACATGGCTGTGGCAGGAGGCCACAGTTTCTGGCAACGTGGGCCTCTCCACAGGACTGCCGGAGTGCCCTCAAATCAAGTGACCCAAAGAGATCGAGGAAGAACCCATCTAAACTCAGAAGTGATATACCATCACTCCTGATGAATTCTATTGGTTTCATAGCCCAGCCCTGATATACTGTGTGAGGGGACTGCACCTGGGCATGATTACCAGCAGGTGGGGCTCACTGGGTACTGTCTTAGAAATCGGTGAAGACATATATTTAATTTGTGTTTGATATTATTTCTTTAAGACCCTCCCTAACTGCTCTTCTACAATGGGTGCCCATGCACTGTCTCTAGAATTAACCTACAGAAGGCAGGGCAGCATGGTGCAGCAGAAGGTGGGGCAGAATGTATAGGCGTTGGAGCTAGACAGAACTGGGTTTGAATTCCTGCCCCCCTCACAAGCTCTGCGGCCATGAGCATTGACCTAATCCCTTTGAATCTCAGCGCTCTCATCTTAATGTGTACCTGGTATCATTGGGAGGATTAGCAATGATGACAGAGCCCAGATGCTGACAGCTGCAAGCGGGTGTGGAATCTATGATGATGTGATTATTATCATCACGGTTAAGTTGCCAATGGTTCCTTAGTTCCATATAACCATTTGTTAAGCTCATTTAAACTGAATGAAGGACTTTAAGGAGTGACTGAATTAAGGAATTTTTGGCTCCATGGTGGACTGGGTTAAAAAGGAGCTTTTCAAAAAAATCTGTGTGTGTGTGTGTGTGTGTGTGTGTGTGTACGCGTTCGCAGTTTCAGTTTCATGTAACTCATGCACACAGCTTGCTTCTTCAGCCTACAAAGTGACCTCTGCAAGGTCTTCCCAGGCCAGCGAGTCTCAGCTACAGTTAGAGGGTCCAGGTGGGGGCTGCGCTGTGTGGGAGGCATCCCTGGATGGCTGATGGTGGTAGAAATGTTCACCAAACTCGGAGCTCTTAGCTGGCTTATTTGGGTAGCTTCCTTCAGTTAGATTCTGGCCCCATGCTGGACCGGTGTTAAACGCATTGCTTATGTTCTCTCATTTAACCTCGTGGTAAGCCTCGGTGACAAGTGGCATTATCGTAACTTGGTTTGAAGGTGAGGAATCTGAGGTTTAGCGACATTAAGAGACTTGCAAAAGGTGACACAGCTGATTGTCATCCACATAAACACCAGTTGTTATTCCGTTAACTTCTCCAAAATCGAGCAGTAAATTGAACACTAGAACCAAAGCAAATATCTATAGTCCCAGGTTTATTTCCCAGATGACCAGAACAGTTTCAGAACAAGGTCGCTCTCAGGGGTTCCAGTGTGCCTCTCTGATGGAACCTAAACCTCTCCTTAGCGCAAGAAGCCAGATTGTTTTTCTTTCTTTTCTTTTCTTTTTTTGGAAGTGGCTGTAACACTTCACTTGCCATATGTGTTTTCATACACAAGTTGAAAATAACACTGAAACAACTAATAAGTGACTTGGAATTTTAAAGAGTCATTCTCTACACAGAATTCTCAGCATATTTGAGATGCATCATTCTTTTTTAAAAAAATATATTTTATTGGTTTTTTACAGAGAGGAAGGGAGAGGGATAGATAGTTAGAAACACTGATGAGAGAGAAACATCGATCAGCTGCCTCCTGCACACCCCCTACTGGGGATATGCCCGCAACCAAGGTACATGCCGTTGACCGGAATCAAACCTGGGACCCTTCAGTATTCAGGCCGACACTCTATCCACTGAGCCAAACCAGTTAGGGCAAGAGATGCATCGTTCTTGTAAGTATTTGATACATTTGAGATTTTATGCAGCCAGAACGCAAACCAGCCGTGTCTGGCTCCAAGGCCATGTGCTCTCTCGTGGAGTGGGTGGGACATCTGCCGGGCCCTGGCCGGCGGCCCATCTCCTCGCCCTGTGCAGCAATTGTGCTCCCCTCTCAGGCCCCGTGCTCCCCGTCTGCTGGAAGCCTGACCCTCGTGGGGTATATCGTGGATGGAAATAAACACAGCTGGGCCGAGGCTTGGAAAACAATGTTAGAGATTTGTCTTTCTCTGGCTTTTTCTAGTTGCTAGCCTATTTATTTCTTGATTTTTTGATTGACAAAATTGCACCCTTTGAGATTCATTTGCTCTGAGGGTAGGTACACAGCTAAACAGAGACTAAAACAAAACAGCCCCAAATGGAGACGAGCGCATTTGAAAAGTGCAATCACCAGCCCAGCAGGCACATTCATTTGGGTGAGCTTGTGAATATTCCACTCGGCGCCATGACAGAGGGAGCATTTTCTCATTCAACAGGGAATGGTGATGAGAATCTAACCTCCGCTCCCCATCAAAGCAGAGAAGGGCATTTCCCCCTCCTACCCGCCTTCCTCTCCCCGCAGCCCCACAGACCACATGCTGTCATCACAAAGCCCTCTGGGACTGAGATTCAGCGATATGCCATGCATTTTAAGGTGCTGGAGAGACACAAATGATGGAATGGATGAGCCTTGGAATAAACGTATTGGGCTCCTAAGCCAGCGCCTCACTTCTCAGGAGATCTTCTCAGTTTCCGCTTTTCCTTAGATGACTGGGCAGGAGTCAGCCACAGGTTGTCAAAGGAAAGGAAGGAGGTGGGTGATCAGAGACAAAGGTAGACTCCCTTGAGTAGAAGTGTTGGGCAGATATTGGGTAGAACTGTTTGCTGCTCTGCCTCTGACCTCCCAATCCTCAGCGTTAAAACAACTCTCACAGCTGAAAGGTTTTCTGAGGGAAAGGGGGTCTGGAGGCCTGTGCTGGCCAGGAAAGGACCAGGTGCTGGGGCCTGCAGACTGAACCAGCAGCCGCAGGGCACCACGGGCAGGCAGCGAGAGCCCTGAGCTGGAGTTGACGGGCACTTTCATATGTTAGGTTTGGGGAAGAAAGATGTAAGTTCTGAAAGATTTACATTGGCTACAGATGAGGAGGGTGGGCGGGAAAAGATGAAGCGGGCAGTTCTAGGCTGGAAGCATGGTCTATAACAAGGAAACATTTGCTACTTTTGATGGCTGGTAGGCAGCAGTCGTGACCGATCGCCCGCAAGCAGGGTCCGGCGTCTAGTGGGCGGCTAATAGGCGGCTGGGAGGGTGATACAGAACTCCCACAGGCATTCAGGAGTGTGAACAGTCTTTCGTCAGTGGTTCCACAGCTACTAACTGGTTAGCAATTCTTGTCTGTTTCTTACCCTCCGCCGTGCTGTGATTTCATGTAGGACGCCTCAGAATTTTTCTCTTGTTACCAGTTCTGTGTATATTGGGGCTTCCAGGTAGCTGTGACGATTTAGCTTTTGTTTGGGCCGCAGGATTACCATTCATTGCGGAGTTTTTCCTCGGAGGCATTTGCAATTATTGCAACTTGCAGCAAAATAACTGGGGTGGCTCCACCTCTGCACCTTTCCAGAAATTTTCGTTGACCTTAGCATTTCTCATTTCATGCGAGAAGAGGCATGATTTATGGGTCCTGTTTGGTTTCAGAATGTAGCTTAAAGGAATACATTACTAACAGGAGTCCTGAGTGCTACATTACCTATTTTTAGATAGGCGAATCTTAATTGGAAACAAAACAAATAGAAGGCAGAGGAAGAACGAAAGGGAAAAGTTATGCTTTCTTAACGGGGGGGGGGGGGGGGTGGTTGCAAGTTTTTATCTTTAATGACATTTTCCTCATCAGTTTCTTGATGAATTGTGGGCTTTATTGTGTTGTGGGTCCAAAGTTTAATTTTTTATCTTTTCTGTCTTTTTGAGAAGAGATACCTTAGAAGGCAAATATGTTTTCTTCTCGACCGAGCTAATTTTATCCCATTTCATTATCCTCCATTGATTTGCTTTCCCGGGTTTTGAATGAAGCTGAGATATATGGGGCTGTTTGGGTACTTTGTGACTCCTGCGTAAACACTAGCTGTTGATACTTTAATTTCTTTGAAATGGAGCGGTAAATTGAAAAGTAGAACAAAACCAAATAGTTGTAGTATTGGGGTCATTTCCCAGACGACTAGAATAGTTTCCGAAGAAGGTCACATTAGGGGTTCTAAGAGAATCTAAATATCGTTCTCTGCCCAAGGCCACACCCTTTCTTTCTTAAAATAAAATAAAATAAAATCGGCATAGCAACTTCTATTTGACACAGGTGGAATCAATCAAGTTGAAAACAAGAGCAACAGAATTAAATGGCTTGGGTTTTTAAAAAGTTATTCTGCTCCACAGAATTCTCGGTGTACATGAGTTCCTGTAAGTATTTAAACGATCAGGCTTTATGGGGGAACCATTTTCATGCCGAGCGTTTCTCACTACCCGAGGTTCAGCTCAATGGCGGGAAGGAAGGGGGCCCGAGAGTCGCAAAGAAAAACAAAAGGGAAAATTGGTTTGGAAAAGGTTTCTCCTTTTCATGTTGGGGGCTTGATGGGTTTGTTAGATGTGCATAAATGCCTCCGTGGGACGTTGTCTGATGACAGCATGGCCCCCACAGCTGTGAGAAACATGAACACAGTAAGGCCGGGTATTACTGACAAGGCCAGAAGCTGCACCAAATTCTAATGTTTCACAGGAAACGAGGTCTGAGTATTTTTACGGGAGAATGATTTCCACGAACTTGAAAGATTAAAATTACTTCCACCAGTCCTGTCCAAGACCTGAGTGGATTTGCCTGAAAGACTGCTGCTTTGTCATCTCCAGACCTATTTCTGGCCCTGCAGGGAAGTGATGAAATTTTATTCATTTCTGTACACCCAGAGGAAGAGACCCAATTATACTGAGTACCCGGTGCTTTACTGAGGACATGTCTTTGGATCTGCTCAGTGTTGCGCAGTTGTCTTATTCTCCTCTGTGTCAAATGAGGAAGCAGAGGCCGAACTCCACGCAGGATACCATTAGGTACTCAGTCCCTGGCAGGGAGGCGTATTGGTTGAGTGGGATCTCTAGAGCTAGCCTTGTGAAATCTGAGTCCTTGCTATGCCAGTTACTAGCTGATTGATCTTGGGAAGATTACCAAGCCTCGGTTTCCCAACCATAAAATGGGGATGCACACAGTCATTTAATCAGCCTAGAAGGTGAGCAGCATATGCCATAATCCATGTCCTGTGCTATTATATTATTGTTGTTATAGTTAAATGGATGAATGAATGAGTGAGTGGATGCTATTGTTAGGCCATGAACTGTAGAATAAGTGCATTCCCACATCCACCCCTGAAAGAGGTGGGGCCCTGGTAGTTAGTAACATTCCGTCCCTGTGTGTCCAGATGCAAGATGTATGGGATTGGAAGTGGGCTCTGGGAGGACCTCACCTGGGTCTCTGCATCTCTGTGGCTTGAGACTGTTGACCTTGGGGCACGGCTACAGTGTTTTGGACAGTTTCAAGCCTTGGACTGAGAAGAGGGCACAGTCCTCTCGTTGCCACTTGCAAGTCCCAGC
Organism: Myotis davidii; assembly: GCF_000327345.1. Classification (NCBI taxonomy): domain Eukaryota; kingdom Metazoa; phylum Chordata; class Mammalia; order Chiroptera; family Vespertilionidae; genus Myotis; species Myotis davidii. The sequence continues at coordinate 4,328,499 of NW_006287915.1, read as the reverse complement.
TTGGAGGGCAGAGCCTTCCCAGCACAATTATAGCCAACAGCTATAGTTGTAAGCTTGAACCTATGGTCCAAACACTTGGCCCCATGTGCTTGTGTGATAGCGTTCACGTGCATGTAGTTGAGTAGGGTTGAAACCAACGAGAATGTTGTAAACATCTTGGTCACGCCCTTACTTTGCCTCATGGCATCAGCTATAAAATAAAGACACAGCTTGTGGGTGCTGGCACTGTCCATCAGAGGGGCAGCATCCCACCGAGACCCAGCTTTCATTCTCTTGTCTGCCTTTTCTAAGCCTTTCATCACCCCCACTCAGGGTCACTGAACCAGACTGAGCTGGCATGAGTATGCCATGGCTGTACTGGCTCCCCACATATGGCGCCTGACCAGGGACTGAGTTCTAGGATCAGGGACTGAGTTCTAGGGCCAGGGACTGAGTTTTGAGAATAGGGACTGAGTTCTGGGACCAGGGACTGAGTTCTGGGACCAGGGACTGAGTTCTAGGACCAGGGACTGAGTTCTGTGACCAGGCACTGAGTTCTGGGACCAGGGACTGAGTTCTAGGATCAGGGACTGAGTTCTGTGACCAGGGACTGAGTTCTGTGACCAGGGACCGAGTTCTAGGACCAGGGACTGAGTTATGAGGAACAGGGTCTGAGTTCGGACTCCCCACAGTTGACTGCTATTGAATTTACACTCTTTTCTGGATGGCCTTCTTTGAGTTTGTTGAGCATGCACATTTTAATGGCTGCTTGACCCATTGTTGTTGCTGTTGCTGTTTAATTTCATGGTAGTTTTGGCAGGAGAAAATCACTCCTTTTGAATGTGCAGAGGGCTTTCTGCAAGGTGAGAAAATGGTGGGAAGCCCTATCCTGGGGCACAGGATAAATAAAAACAATTTCCCGGAGTTAAAGCTCCTCTCTCCCCGAGGCTCCCTGGGTACAGTAGTTTGTTTTCATTATGTCTCTTACAAAGGCAGCACCAATATTAACAATAGGAACAAAACAGACGCACATTTTTTGCTTTCTAACATTGGAAAGTTCCTTAGGGCCCATAGACTCATTTAGGAAAATTCATGTGTGCAAAACTCATTTGCAAAAGCAAA